>NC_051213.1:43779668-44145501 GCF_015220715.1 Pygocentrus nattereri | reverse complement strand
CTTCATTTTTGTTGGATATCTGTGGTGGGTTTTAATCTCTTCATCATGTGTTCTGAGACCCCTCCCTGGATGTGATGGGTTCTAATCTTTTCATCATATGTTCTGACACCTCACCCCTGACTGCGAAGGGTCCACTGTTCAGAATTGGTTTCTAGAAGTGCTGAGACACTTTTAAAGATTAAAATTATATTTAAAGCATGTTTGGCAATAATTTGATTTCAGGTTAGTTAGACACTACATAATGCCAGCTATCAGGTCTCATTAAAAATGACACAAAGCATGGTTAGCAGTTAATCATTGGTGCTGTCACATTCACAAACAATTTGAGCTGTGTTCTTTAATGAAAAGCTGAATTCTGCTCTTGACCTTGCGACTGAAATGCTCAAATTGTCCATAGTCTGGAAAGGTCTAATAGCAGGCACTTGAGTGAACAAGCTTCTTCTCTTTGTAAGTGCTTCACTCCAAGGATTCAACTTCATGGTTTTAAAAATGTTAAGGCCAATTATTCAAAAGCAAGCACTAAGTTTCCAAGTGGCACAGCCTAAGCAATAACCCAGCTAAGCAATATCAACCATTGTCAGGAGATCATGAGTTCCGTACCTGGTGATGCCACAGCCATCTGTCACCAGGTATCCAAGGCACCTTCTGGGTTGGCAGGATGGCGTTCCCTCTCCCCCATCACTCCATGTGATATTAGATGATGTGCGTGTCTGTTAGCTGACAAAATAGAACTGTCAGTTAATGTTGTCCTCCCAATGGGTTCAGCTGTCCAATAATTAGTGGCTGTTCAAAGATCCATTAGCGCTTCAAGTGGTTGAATGTGCTAGCCTTCACCCTCCTAGGTCAGTAGCATCATGTGCTAGAGGGGAATTAAAGTAGGGTGGAAAAATTGGGTAAAGGTAAAAATCCCCAAAAAGAGGTAAGTAAAAATTTCTCAAGCATAAATAAATCTTGTTTAATATTTTGTATTCCACTACCATATGAATAGTTCCTTGAATCATATTTCTGTGTTCCATAAACTTAAAAGTTGCTTGAAGCTACACTATGTAAGTTTTAGAGATTTGGCGACCTCTCTGGTGGAAATGTGTAATGGCATGTAACTTGTGAAAGAACGCTTTGTATTCATCAGGGGCCATATTACAGAAAATTCTTAGCTTTCTGTCTTAACTTAAGATCTGACAGGTCAAGATAAGATCTTTCACAAATTCGTATTACAGAAGCAAATCTTATCTTAATTTAAAAATCTTATCTTCCAGCATCTTTTCTTATCTCAAGTTAGGAAATCTTAACTTTCTCAATTGAAGTCGACAGTCAACTGTCATGTCTGGTATCTAGCAACCAACCATACATGCACAGCTGAAACATGAACACGTAATCAAGATAGTTAGCCAGACAACTAACGTTAGCAACCGTTACTAAGGTAAAAAACATCAAATAAAGCTGAGTTAAGAATATTGTATCCGTGCTTCTTCTTCTTGCTTTTTATCAGTGTCGCTGCTCCCCACTTTCAGTTTCATTTCCAAACATTATACCTGCATAAAACAATAGAAACAGTTGATTAAAACAGAAGAAGAGTTTATCTTAAAGTTAAGACAATATTTAGGATATTTTGGCAACTTGGGATGTTTTTGTAATACAGTTTTCTTATCTGGAATAGGATAAGATTATAGACTTAAGAAGTGTTGTTCTGAATTGGTTCTTTCCTAAATTCAGTCTTAACTGAAGTTGCCATGACAACAAAGCAGATCTCAGACTTAAGAATTTTCTGTAATACAGCCCCAATTGTTTTTCTGACCCCTTCCTCGAGTGGATGAATCTGATGATTGTATTATCTATCACTGTCTTCATGTCTTAATCAATATAATGTTAATTTTGGATTTAAAACCTAAACACTAACCTTCTTTTTAAGGATGTGCGTGTTACATTAATACATGAAGACTTTTGACGCAGTCCAGAAACCTCCCCAAAATCCAACCAGATGCCTTTGACTTTTAAATTACTATTTCAAGCTTCACGTGGTGACTCACACCAGCATACGGACATCATATTTTAGAATTTTTTACCTCCTGGCTAAGCAATTCTATCACTGGAAGTCAGTATTTCACTCCATGCTGTTTTACTAGCTGCTAGTACACAGGGACCCAAAGAGGGTCAAGGTCTTCATTCAAGATGTCCATAAAGATGTTTTTCTCTTCATCTCGCTCTTTGCATCTCAGTGGTGCGGTCCGTTGCGAAGGACGTTTGGGTGCTGCCGCGGGGAAAGCTAGAAGGTTGTACAGTTATCTCCGGGCTGTTTATTATGCGAAACCATACAACCAACTACCTCACACCGCAACACACAAACCTTTTTTTCTTCAGTCTCCAGGAGCCAGTCCATCCGAGAGGGTCACTGTCTGGCCTAGTTGTCTCGAGGTCCCTGGTTGTCCATCTGCTTCCATGACATTTTGAACAGCCTGCCTAAAGCCATGCAAGTTGAGCCGTCTCACGGCTGTCCGAGTCTTAAATTCCAAATATTTCCAAATAAATAACACTGTTCCTGTGTTGCTGATGACAGTTTGATGAAGAGTTTGCTTTTGACTGATGATTTTAGGCACAACAGGCATAATAATTCCTAAAAACATGATGACCAGAATAATAATTCTCATCATAAATAATTATCTGTTTCATCTGTAGTCTGAAAAAGTAATGGTGTCATGGTTGAGAAGTTATTAAATGTTAATGTGCAAAATTATTAACTCCACAAACATTTAAGCGATTTTTTTAGTGATTTTAGCGACGCTTTTTCCTAGTTTGACTTCTTGGACCATCCGTAGTTCCACCTTGAAACCCAGCTGCTATGTGACTTTGAGCATCTCATTCAACTGCAGCTTTTAGATGGCAACTTCTTCTGAGCATCTCTTGCCAAAAGTCGCAACTGCAATGCCATGAATTTGCTCATCACTGTGATATGATTTGCCCTGTCTTTGTCTGTCACATCTTGTTTACCTTTTTTTATGTCTCCAATTATGTGGTTTTGTTTTCCTGCTCCTCCCTTTTGGTTGTGCCCCTCACCTGTGTCTTGTCTGTAGCCCTGCCCTATAACTGTGTCCAGGTATTTCATGTTCATTGTCCTCAGTATTTTTAACCCTAATATTTATCTTGTTCTTTGTTTGGCACTGTTTGTTCTTTGTAGCTCCTTTTTTGTTGTGTTTCTCTTTTTGTTGTTTTTATTTTATTTTTTATCTCTCTTACATTGCATTTTTGTCATTGTGGATCTTGAAAATCCACTTGCACTTGCAGCGTACATTACAATCACCAAACTACATTGAGTCTGTAGAACTTAAAAGTGAAACACAGAGCCGATGTCAACAAGAACAGTAATATCAGTAACATTGGCAGGACGCTTGTGGGAGAAGTACAGATAAATCAACAACTTGTAAACTAACAAAAGCAACAGCAAAGTGGAAAGCTACAGTTCAAGGTTGGAACATGCAGCCACTGTTGATCTCACTGGACATCTGTGATCAAAACTTGAAACTGCATTCACCTTATTTTCATGTTCCATCACAATTCACATGATTTTACGTTCAGTTGAAGGACCAGGATGAAAAGTCAGTAGGCTGAAGCTGCACCATTTAAGATGGAACAGGAAAATTCAAACAAGAAGCTGGCTGATGCACCATTTCAGGTGGAATGGGAAAATTCAAACAAGAAGCTGGCAAATAAGAAGCTGACTTCAGCTTCGTGTAAGAAGGTGCTGACGTTTATCTACTATGAATATCTACGCAGATTAAGGAATGCTATAACTTACCCAGCTAAACATTAACCATCAAAGTAAATAAATAACTACTTCATAAAGTTAAGACCCCTTGAATAGACTATTAATAAAATAAACTTAATATAAAACCAGAGGAAAAACAATCACATCACCAACTACACGGCCACATCTACACATAAACATCACACAAACATGAGCCTGGATCACTGCGTTCCCTCTGTTATATAATCCTATTCCACTTTCTGAGCAATATTCTTGAAATAATATATTTTTGATTTTTCTTTCTTAAACTGCCGCTCTGTAATGGTACTGAATGCAGTCCAGTAGTGATGTTGACCGGCCCAAAATGGTGGCGCCGTTGATGTGCCTGGCTGGACCCAACAGGGCATCTAGGTATGTATATCTATGGCCCTGGCCATTTAAGGTGCTGATGAAACTGAATGCTTTACATACATCATATAATTATGAATGATCACCTTACAGACTTGTTGGTTTAAGGAGAAAATGCTGCAGTGTGTCAAAATAAAAGAACCGATTAAGGAAGCAATGCAAAACAAATGTTCTGCTTTTGTTGTGCTTTACATCAGCTCTGTCAGCAAATACTTTTAGATTCTTTACAGTTAAAATGTCAGATTATTCCATGATTTTGAGACATTAAAGGGAAATTCCATTGATTTGTCAACATTTCTGCATAATTAAAAGATGAAAACACAGTCATTCAGAGTACTTTGATGTGAAATGATCTGTTCTACAGAAACCTAGTGAGTCAGAATTGTTTACAGTGGTGGTGATAGGAACCAGACGTCAGACATCTGTGTTTAAACAGTTTAAAGCTACATCGCAGAAAGTTATTACATGAAATGGTTACAAATCCTCTGCCTGATGCCTGAGACAGTGTTTTGGTGTAAGGTTTGGCCTAAAACGTTTGTATTTTTTAATACATTTTTGGCAGGAGGTATGCCCAGGTCATTAAAAGGCAGAAGAGATGCCAAAGTAAGCTTTTTTTTAGAATTAAACACCACTGTAGAAGACACGTGCAGGTTCACTGGTGGTTCTGGAGAGTAAATAAAATGGCCGTATTTGAGTTGTAGCCATAGTGACTTCTGGTTCCATTCACCACCACTGTAAGCTTCTGCACAACGAATTTAAAATCACACCACTCTGAATGACTTTGTTTACATGTCAGGAACTGAATGAAGCAGGCATTTTGCAAAATGATACCTGAGATTGTTACGCTGATCAGACTATATTAGAACATGTTTGAATGTGCAATACTTGTTCAATGCACCTCATTTTTCTAAATCCTTGATTACCAGCATTTAACCTCTTGAGCCCTAGACCTACTATTGTTTCTATTTGTAAACATGCTAATAAAGATTAAATATGGATAAAAAAAACTATTATCAGAGGTCATACAGTTATGAAAAGGAGAAATTACAGTGTGGCCCCATATATGAGCCCTTAGGGCCAAACAGTCATATCATGTTTTGAAATGAACTCAACAGTAAATAATATGAGGTGTAAATATTTTAAATTGAAATATTTTAATTGAAAGCAATTATTCGATCTTCCTTGGCATCAGCCGATAACCTGAGTTCAGGTATTGTAATCGGTGTCAGGAGACAAAATCGACGCATCCCTAATTTAAGGAGTAAAGAAAGCCTCAAGGCCTCAACATTTCTATGGTGTTGTTGCCCTCTAGTGGTGGCACAGAAAAGTGCAGTCTCTCTGTGTAGTCTGCTTCTATGGAAGTTTCTCTCACACACACACACACACACACACACACACACACACAGACACAGCTCCAAAGTTTGACCTCCTTCTCCGGTGAAGCCACCCACTTTAAGTCACTGAAAAATTCATGCTGTGTTGGTAATATATTTTCTTTTATCGTCATCGTGACGCTGACATGCAGACTTACAGAGCTTATCATGCCCACACAAACGTAAACAGAAAAAAACAGACCCTCTCTCCTTTAAAGAGGAATTCCACCCATTTTCCAAAATTTCTGCGTAAGTCTGTGGCTCAGATGTCTATGAAGGGCTACAAAGTCGAACTACTCAATTTAGAAATCTTAACAATCGCCTGACAGATTCCAATTCAATGCTGCATAATTCAATTGATGAGATGTAAACGAATACTTCAGAGTGGACTGATGTGAGGTTGCATTGTAAAAAACTTAGTAATCTCTTTACAGTGGTGATAGGACCCAGACATCACAATGTCTACAGTGCAAATATAGCCATTTATTTACCATCCAAAATGACCAGTGAACCTACACAAGTGTTTATAATTAATGTTGAAAATGGTGAAAAATATGTAAAAAAAAATACATTTTCTTACATATAAGCAATTATATTGCTTTAAAATGTACCTCTCCACCATGAAAAAAGTTTTAGGCCAAAATGTCAATGCAAAACTACAATAAAACAGCTTTCAGTGTGGGAACTTTTTGGGTACATTTCTATCTGTAATTCAGTCAGCAAAACAGAAAATGATACAGTGAGGGCATTTATAATAACGGCAGAAATCAGATTTTGACAGTAAGCTGATCAACATGTTCACATGCACTTGAGTAATCAGATGATGCGAAACTCCAGGTCTACATGAGTCAGACAGTAATCAGATTTCTGCGTTGCAACCAGCCAATAAACTCACAGAAGAAGACGCGACGTAAACACAGCGTAAATTCAAACTTAATGCAGCAGCTTCTTTTTGAAAACGCCTTTTTGCGCCACTTATTTGAAAATATAAACAAACATCATCTCTATATCATATTGAAACATTTGAAATATATCAAAATAAAGAATGTTTAGATCCTTCATTTAGTCAAGCATGTAGTTGGTTTCAGCGGCTCTTTACAATTGTTTTACTATGTCTTGCAGCAACGCTGCTTGCTTATTTCTGGTACCGCCGTCTGTTTTTGCACATGCGCACGCTGAGAAATCCGCTAGAAGAGTTTACACTCACTGATATCTGACTACTGAGCTAAAGTCAAAAAATGATGAAAAGTCAGATTATGATCAGATTATTGAGTTCATGTAAACACAAACACTGTTAAATCTTAGTTCTGGTGCTCTTAATCGCTCACACTGACATATTTGACATCAAGCTAAAAGATGTAAATGTTAGTTATACAGATAAAAGTGAAGGGCAGATATGATGCACATTTGGTGACAATAACTGTGATAATAAATGATACATGTTGTACTCTGGCTTAACTGAGCTCATGGTTTTAATGCATGCATTTGAATATTTTAAAGCAGTAAACCACAAGAGACAGTGTGTTACTATAGAATTCCCACATCACGAAGCAGGACCAAATCATTGTAATTCACAGCCTTGAGTGCTTATTGCTTTAAAAAGAAGTAGAATACTTTGCACATTAAATTATAATAGCATTGTCATCCTCTTTAATTCATTTTTTATTTTTCTACACCATTTGAACATGGCAGCTGTCTTTTATATTATGTAAAAATCCATGATGAATGGACTACGATGAATCCTCCCAAATCATTTCTTTACATTAAAGGTGATATATATGGCATTCTAAAGATTAATATAGCAGAAAGTAACTCTTTTCTATGTAAAGATATAGTAGATTAATGATGTTATGAGCACAGAATGAAGCCACACCCACTCTTGTAATAAAATTAGCTGGGACTTTTATGATGTCTAAAACTTAGTGATGAGGCTAATGTAGCTAATGTGGCTGTAATATATAAATACATGTCCAGACAACAAAATTCAGGCTTCAATATGGCTTTCTTTCGATAGCAATATGTCTTACAGTGTCGGAAACTACACAAGCAAGTTCATTTAAGATTACTTAGAGGTCGCTTGCTCTCTGTTTTTGTGTGCTTACTGGAAAAAATCAGGTGTTCATACACAGCCCTGACTCTGAGAAACAAAAGTGGTTTGAATTACACAACACTATTACAGCCAATCAGCGACAGAGGGCATTCCTGCTCGTGCACAGGACAGGGAGAATGGGAGGGGCTATGTGCTGAACTCCACACAGCGTCAAGAAGGAGAAGATGGCAGAGAAACAGCCAAAGAGAAGAAAATCTGAAGAACACAGACTGAGATCAGGCAAGACCTCCCAACTTTCACAAGGCTGAAGCTCCATAATCACATTTTACAGTTCAACCATTTGTCACCTAAATGTAACTGCTGCACCATTTAAGGTGGAACAGGAAAAAACTTCCCCTTCATCGAAAGTTGAATGGCTTGAAAAGGGTTGAGGAGGTTGCTCTGTTTCTGCTTGAAAGGGGGACAATACTCACTTATTTTTGCTGTTTCACCGAACCAATAATTGTTTTGTCTAGTAACTGGTGGCTTTGTAGCAACAATTGTAGCTACAGTTTGCTATTTCATAACCTATCTAACATTACTTGCTCTGTGGTTGTTCACTCAAACATCATATCATGGTATTTGTTGGTACAACAGTTGCTAAGGGTTTTGTGGACACGAAGACTTAAAAAAACAAGTTTTGGCAATATGCATCCCTGAATTTAAAGGGGCAGAGCTACTGAATGAGCACTGAAGGGAAGAGTGTATTTGTTTTGATGATGAGTTCAAATGTCAACAATCATTCTCCAGACTCCACCTTTAACATGAGTTAAGTATGCTTAAGTCATACAGTTTACACAATGCCAATGGCTGTAAGCTTCGATTGCTTGTTAGCTAATGTAGTTTTGTAGCTCCAATGCAAAACTAAAGTAGCAAACTTCAGACACCAAACATACTGTATCTTGGCCTGTGACATAGCCAGAATTTGATGGGGTGGGGTAATAGGTTGGGGCACCACAGCAAGCGCAAGCCCAGAAACATTGCTATAGTCAGGATGACCACTACAAACTAGGCAACTTCATTATAGCTAAATAAACAACTACTATCATAACCAGAGAGAAACATTTTTAAAAATGAAATACACGATTGCTTACCTCACATTTTACTAATGTTAGTTTATATAACAACCAACAACACTGCTGTCTTTACTAAAAGCCCTTGAAGAAGAACGTAGATTGTTCTTCAAGGGTTCTTTAGTAAAGATAGTGGTTCAGCTGATAAAGCTCTCCTTAGATCATCACAAATTTAAGGCAGCAGCATATTATCACCGCCTTAATGTTTTTGTCTTTTTCTTTGTTTGTGCAAAAAGGCAAGGAAAGCTGCTTTTCTCCAACTAAAGATATTAGGCAGCATTAGCCTGCTCCTTAGAGTTATGCCGCACTGTTAAAAAGATATGTCTTTAAGGTTTCTTTAGTAAAGACAATGGTTCTAGAACCATAAACACTCAAAGAACACTCTTTTTTGCATGGTGATATCATCCTTCTGATTGATGGAGAATGTATTATGGTTTTATATAAAACCTTTTTGAATATTGGCAGAACGTTTTTGGTGCTAGAGAACCATACACAACACATTCTCCATCAATCTGAAGAACCATTTCATCATGTAAAGAACCTTTTAAGCATGCCAAAGATGATCTGATTGTTCATGGTTCTAGACAGAACCATTGTCTTTACTAAAGAGCCTTTGAAGCACCATCTTTTTAACAACGTGGTATAACTCTAAGGAGCGCTGTGTTTACATATCATAGTTGGAGAAAAGCAGCTTTCCATGCCTTTTTGCACAAACGAAGCCATGTGAACATTGCCAAGATGATAAAACGCTGCCGCCTTTAATTTGTGATGATCTAAGGAAAGCTATATCAGTCTCTTTTATTTATTCAAGTCATGGGGATACAAGAAAACAGCAGCATTGCGCATGCCACTCTTACATTTTGCAATGATGAGAAATTTTAGGGGGGCCTGGCTTTCAAATCTTCCAAGCCAGCACCTCTCAGTGTTACGACCCAGGTCTTGGGTTAAGTGTCTACATTTAGAGAGTTGGGTCTACATTTTGTGTCGAGACACAATCCTTTCCGGCCCGCAAAGGTAATTTAATTTTCTGTTAAGATTAGCTCGGTTCACAATGTGCTGTACTGCAGTCCCCAGCATGCACTGTAACAAAAAATAAAAAAATTTAAGTTTCTTCTTGTGAGAATTTCATTTTCACAAGTAATAACTTAAAATTTCACATGTAAAAACTATATTTTTACTTTTAATTGAAGTATATTTTTTCTAATAGTAATAATTATTCAATTAGAACTTCTAATAGTTCTAATTGAAAAATCTAATCTAAACAATATATATTACTAGTAAATATTTAACTCTTGATATCAAGTGAAATGTGAAATTTAAATTCTCACTAGTAAAAATTTCTTTCTTACTAGTAAAAATGTTTCCCACCATTAAAATGGATAGGGAAACTCATGAGTTATCAGTAGTAAAAATCATTTTGACTAGTAAGATTTAAATTTATACTAGTAAAAAATAATTTTTCACATGTAGAAATTAAATTTTTAATATAAATAATTTCATTTTACAAGTAAGATCAACCTATTTAAGAAAAGAAAATGTGAATTTAGGTTCCTGGTGCTTTAAACATCCCTATGTAAATCTACTATAACTGTCCATAATGAAGTCGAATGAGTGTGGAAATAAAGCGATATGAGCATGAGAGGTGCTGTATAGAGGCTGTATGTTGGCTCTCTTCCCAGGTCCGTCTCTGCAAACCTTGCGATTCACACACCACTGTCTGTCTGCTCTCTGTGCAATTGCCCATTCAGCAACACCATGACTCCTCTGAGACCTCTCACATTCACTCACACACACACATACAGGCCTGCCCAGCTTCAACTCATATTGATTTTCATGTACACACACATCTCACGCCCACTTCACATATAGACGCATCTGCTGGCCCAACGCTCCCATGCAAATGAATGCAAATATGTCTATTAACATTCACTCAGTCACTTAGTGTAGTTGTATTCATGTAGTCAGCAAGCATCCACCGTCATGTTTGAACCTCTTAATATATGGTGAGATTTTAAAGGGGAATTTCATTGATTCATCACAATGCCTGGATAATTCAACTGTTGAGATGTGAATAAAGTCATTGGGCCTCATTCACCAACCAGTTTCTTAAGAAGAAATTCCTTCTTGTAGGCAATTTTTCCAAAGATTCTGACATTTATCAGCGTTTTCCTATTTGGGATTTGGGAATCTACACACACTCAAGAGCACAAAGGTGAGAACAGTTCTGCGGTTTAAGAAAA
Organism: Pygocentrus nattereri; assembly: GCF_015220715.1. Taxonomy (NCBI): domain Eukaryota; kingdom Metazoa; phylum Chordata; class Actinopteri; order Characiformes; family Serrasalmidae; genus Pygocentrus; species Pygocentrus nattereri. Next base: position 44,134,579 of record NC_051213.1, on the reverse strand, counting down.
CGCCATGAATCCGATGCCAATTTCTTCGTAGGACCTTTCTGACGAACAAATTCAAGAAAGAACACCCATTCAGAGTGGTATGACGTTAACCGGTGCATTGTAGAGAAAACGACTGTGCGTGATTCTTTAAAGTGGTAGTGATAGGAACCAGAAGTCTTGATGTGTACAATACAAACATAGCCATTTTATTTACTATCTGAAATGTTTTCTTACAATACCCTGTATGTAATTCTTCATTGTACTTTTTTTTCCATCTGAAAATTGTTAAATAATGTCCCAGGCATGAGGCAATAACCATTATAACTTGAATAACTTTCTGCAAGTTAGCTGTTAGAAGCATTAGATACTTTGCACAACTGATTCCTATTGCTGTGAAAAGTTCTGATTTCAACCATTTAACTTTTTTAAATATTAGTGGCGTACCCTTTTTTTCTTGAGGTTTCTAACTCTGTTACCCACTGGCAAACAAAGACTATTAGAGCTAGGCCTTCAAAGCCAAATCAGTCCAAACACGAGGAAAACCGCCTCTATAATAGTGCTACCCGCCGCTAGCATCCCTACGGTATTTAAGTAGTTTGTTAGTGCTAAGCTAAAAGCGATTATTAATTTTTTGGACCATTTTAGATAAAACAGACATTTAAAGCTTCTAAAAGACATTCCTTGTTTTATTTGAAGCTTGTGACAGACATATTAGCATATATTTTACCTTGTAGCTGTTTTACAGTGACTCCTTCAGTACTAGGCTCTGGTATAGAGCTGCTGCCGCTGTTTTCCATTTCTAACAGGCAACTGATTAGACTGCAGATATAAGAAGGTCTTCCAAAAGGACTTTTCTTTTCTCTTTAAGTTAGTCCTGCCTATTGGAAATCAAAACGTGATGGGCTGATTCCTCCCTTCGTAATTATGCTGATGGTTAATCAAAGACGTTAGGTCTTCTCTTCAACTCGTGATGTCGTAACCAATTGGAGAGCTCATTTAGATGTATCTACCTAGATACTACCAGGAAGAAAAACAATTCTGGATTGGCTAAATTCCCAGGAGACATTTTAAAGAATTTAACTCTTCTTTCCATCCAAAACTTATTAATGAAACAGGAGTAGCGCTGTAATACTTGCAGGGTTTAAACAGAAGCATAATTCCACTGAATAAAGATGATCTAAAAGTTTTAGAAATGTTTCTCAGGTCCCAGAAATTGTCTGAAAAAAAGGCCTAAAAGGCCCTGAGGGTTCTGTTAGCTATAACAATGGAGAAATATACTTTAGCATAGCTAAAGGCAGTAGTGACTATAGTCCCTATATAGACTATTTTTATAGATAGCAGTATGTCACAGTGTCAGAAATCACATAAGCAAGTCTATTTGAGATTACATAATACCTCACAGACACAGTTTGAGGCAAGCCTGAGCTGATTTAGGCATGTGGTTTATACAGAATAGGCAGTTAATAGGTAGGACATAAAATTTCATTACGTTCACTATGTAGCTAACAAGCAAAACTAAAGTAGCAAATTTTGGACCCTGAACATGTCCTGGAGGATCAACTAGACAAGGGACAATTGTGTCAAATCTGATCTGTAAGATTTAGGTTAGCTAAGGTGTAGCACAGCAGCATTTAGCCACAGTCAAATAGAAGTCAATGGAAAAATCCAACAATGGTAGAAAAACAAACTTTTTAGGTATTTGTGTAGAGGCAGTGGAACGCCCCCTCTACTCTTAACACAAAGACCAGTGACTGCAGCCTGCCCCACCTGTCCAGACCACCCCCCCACCTCCTCCCCCACCCGTCCCACTGTGGAACAGAACAGAGCAACCGGAAGGTGAAAAAAAGAGATGGCACGCACTTCAAACATCCCACGGAGCCCATTGCCACGGCAGTGCCAGAGCCTCCATTAGCACGCAGCCAGGTGGATGTTCTGACCCTGGTCCCTTCGCTCCCTCTTCTTCTTCTTTTTCTTCTTTCCCCCTTCCTTTTTCTGGACCCGGCTCAAATTGCTAATCCCCCTTGGTCGGGGCCCCTGGCAGATCCGTTCCCTTCCCCCCACCTTCCCTAATTCTCTCTTTTCCACTGTCCCAAAATGCCCCCCTCGGCCCGGCTGTACTCAGCTGACCTTCTTCCTCTCTCTGCCTCAACCACGCCTCCTTTCTCCACCCGGCTCCTTCTCCCGTCTTTGTTCCCTTCGCCGACCTCTCACGCCACCCCCACCCCCCTTCCCCCGCCTTCTTCTCCCTCATCTTTCGCAGTCGGATCACGGTGAAATGCGGCTCGGCTGCACCCTCCTCGACCGTCTCCGTCTGGATAACTCCGACTCTCTCCTCCTCCACTTTTACGTTTCTGTTTAGGTATGTCGCCAGGGCAAAAGGCAAAGAGCGGCTTCAGCTGCACTCACACTAGAGGTTTGCAGTTCACGGGTCCTTGCTAAATAGACATAACCAGGGGAGCGGAAGACTGGCGATGAAAAAACTTGTTTTGATGCAGACAGCAATTTAGCAGTGACTTAGCATTTTGGCTATGGTGAGAGATGTCGGTAAGAACGAGGAATGGCAAATACGTCATTCGCCAACCATAAAAGGTTAAAAGCAGATAATTTGATAGGTATCATGCCTGCTGATTGACTGCATCCCATGCCACCACTTTTAACACATTCAGAAGAACCATTTGAAATGTAATGCCTAGACTAGGGCCACCATATTTTGGACACTGGGGGCAGGAGGGCGGCACAGGGCAGACTCTAGAAAGCAAACACACAAAAAGCCAACTCTCTGACATTTTAGGCAATTTTGAAATACAGACCAGATGCAGTTTCTAGGTTCCAAAAAGGGGACATATGGTCATCTTAGCATTTTGGATCTTCAGTGTTGCTATGATCTCCATGCTCCTATGGTTGTGCTATTCATAGTATTCTGATGATGTAATGCAATCGCTCTGCCACCATTTTGATGGGATAACAAAACCATAACCAGTCCAGCAACTCATTTTTTTGTAATACTCAATTTAATTGTAACTTCAAAGCGTACTAACCCCTTAAACAGCCAGGATTTAATTCCATGCTTTTATAACCTAAGAATAGTTCACCTAAGTTTGCACTGAGGTCCCTGTAGTACCTAAATAACCCTTAGTACATCATAGGCCTCGGATTTTAAAGGGTTAATAAAAATATTTGAGTATACTGCCTTGATTTTATTTGATTTGCTGCTGTAATGATAATAAAGCTGAAAGCTGAAATGCATCCATAACTAGCACACTACATTATAATTATTAAGCCCCATAAAGTCGTTTTTGACTCAGGGCAACTAGATGGATGGTGTTCTGTCATGTGCTTCTTTATGTCTGGTTCATGATTCGTCTGATTATGTCCAAACATCTTGTAGTTGATTGTCCTCTTCTTCTTTTACACACACTAAATAGAAAGTAAAAACAGTGCAGCAGCAGTGCATGGCTTGGGTCGCAGCATTAGATCAGCCAGTTAGATGCGTTCATTAATCTAGCAGCTCCATTGGCAGATCATAGCTCTGCTGTCCTCCTCATTAACTGGTGAAATCATTTTTTGATTAAGGATGAATTTATTGAGATAGATTAATGTATTAATTCAGGTAAGCTGATGAGGGTCTCATTTAGAGCTTCTTCTTTTTTTTAAATTTGTTCTATGTTTAAGGTACCTCAATGTAACTGCAGCACCAAGTTGATAAGAATAAGAAGCTGGCGAATAAGAACTACATACTTATGTTTATATATAGTTTTTGTACGCTGGTTATACAGATCCAGTCTTTAGGTTTCTGGAGACTGCACCTAAAGTGTTCATACATCTTTCATCTTTTTTGTTGGTCTATTGATCTGGTTTTGCTATCTTCATCCATCTGCAGGGTTGTAACTGCAGCAGTTGTGACAAGGCAAGCTTCCTCAAAGCACAGTCCAAGTAACAGCTTACCTGCCAAAATGGAGGCAGGGTGTTCGAACATATACATTGGTCAACAATGTAAATTTACCCAACAGAGTTCAAAAGTTTTTCATGCAAAACCCTTAGTCTGTCGTGTCAAAACCTTGATTGTGATGATTTCAATAAAAATGAATGTAATAACTCTCACAAAATTAATCACTGTAATAAAGATAAGATGAGTGGCGTTTACAATGTCAGTAAGAGTCTTAACCTAGAATCTTTACCCTGCATTCATATTAGCAGATAATCGGTGTCCCGTAATTTCCTACTTTAGCTGCAAGAGCAAAAAGCTACAAAATCACATTGAGATTTTCTTATCTATATGCAAGTAAATTGCGATGGAGTGAAGCAACAATTCAAAGGATTGGTTTCAACAATTCCTCTGAACAGCAGTTGACACAGGGGCCTGAGGTTCCCAGCCTCAACACTTTATTACCATACTCTTCCCAATAGTATCATGCAAAAAAATGGAAAACTGAGGTTCATGTTGGAAACAAAGTGGCAAAACATATTCAAAATTCATCTGTTACATTTACTTGTCAGAGGCTGGAGTGAGTACATGCCCACATGTGACAACAAATTACTCTCAAACACACCCACAAGAGACAAACATGTCACAACCTTAGTGACTTGTCACTTCCTAATGCAAACGTATGTTTAGACTAAGTTCACATGACAAGAATTAGCTCTCAATTCCCATTTTTTGCTTGGATCTGATCTTTCTGATCCCTTGATGGTCTGAATTGGTGTTTGCAAGGCCTTGTTCACACAGTTCATACAGGCCTGGTTCATACTGATTAAAAATGGCTGTTTTTTAGGACAAATTTACACAAAAAATAACATTTTGTTAAACTCATGCCAACCCAAGTGGCACAAAACTGCCTGAGCTGGGATGCAAACCCAGAACCTCCTCGTCAGAAGGCAGGTGGTTTTATGGTAAGCCAATTCAGGTACCTATGTCTATGCCTTATGTCTACGTCCTCATTGTTAAGGCATCTATATGGACATATGCGTCCTCAGAATTTGTTTTATTGAATTTCTTTCAATGTTTATTGAATTTACTGAACTTCTTTCAATATAAAAAACGTTACATATTGATGGAGAATTAAAGGAAAACATACAAATGAAATGAAACGTTTTCTGAATTTTGATGTTACTGTGCACCAGTGAGTGGGGAAAATTGAATATTAATCAGTAACATCATGTTTGGCTTTGAACAACTACAAAGCATAATTTGCAGCAAGGGTGCGCTAATCAGAAATACATACATAGATGCTGCATTTGTTTCAGCCAAGCACATCAACTGCGCCACCATCTTAGGTCGGACAATACTGCTTCTGGACTGCATTCAGTACAGTTACAGAATGGTAGTTAAATAACTAAATTTACATGATTTATGTAATGTGGTTGGTGAAGCACGATTGGTGGAACCGATTGGTGTAATTGTTTTTCCTCTGGTTTTGTATTAAGCTTATTTAATTTTATAACCAATACAGGCTATCTTAACTTGATGTGCACTGTACCTCCAGCCATATCATAATCCAATAAGGAATCTTTAATTAGATTAGCACATTGCTACTGTGTTTTGAGGGTTTCATATTCCATACATTTGTATGTGCATGAAGCTACAAAGCAACTCACACACTGAGGGCTTGCGTGGCTGTTTGTACTGTAGCTTTTACTGAAGATGAATAAGTGTTTGCTCATTCTCTGGACAGCCAGCTCTCATTTCTGAAATAAAACTTTAAGCAACCAACAAAACATCAGAAATCCTTGCAACTTGGTTACCAATTAATTCTTTATATTTATTTTTAGCACTGCAGAATGTACATGTAAGCAAACCGTCAAATTAAAGAAATCTGCTTGGCACGTTGTGGTCATTTCCACAGATTTAGATTGAGCTCTACCATTGCACTTGCAGCCTTTTTGCTCAGAGGGATTCTGTCAATAACTGTAATTTCTAAATATTACTGCACTCAGATGCTCCTTATGGCTGTTATCAGCTTCCTTATTTCTTTATTTGACCGTTTGTTCAAGTGTTACTGATGGTAATTCATGCGTTTTACAAACAGAGCACCATGTAAATTTGATGTTTCAGTAATTAGCAACATGCAGAAATGACTGGCGATCATAACAAAATAACATTAGTGAAAAATTATTGAGTATTAAGGAAGTTACGATTAATTAATCATGAGAACTTACCATATCTCACTACACATGTATTACGCATATATACAACAGACAGCATGGCACCTATGGATGTATATCTGTGGCACTAATAACCTCCTAAACCTCCTAAAACTTGTAAAAAAAAAACTAGTAAAAGACACAAAAATAGTAAAAGACTGTAATGTAAAAATGTATCAGGGACTCTGTGGTGCTTTTAAATGTAGTAATGTTATAACTGTTGTTAAATGCTTTAAAATGTGTATAAGTTTGGGGGGGAGGGGCATGCCGCAAACCCCTCCTTCTTCCAATCTAACAGCCTATAATTCACATCTTCACCTTCCATTCCTACTACAGCTATAAGAGGCTTCTGGCTTTCTAGCTACAGGCAGAAGTTGCTCCGAACGTCATCCCAAGTTATCAGAGTTCTCCCCCTCCCTCAATCAGTCTTACCTCATACTACCACCACCATGTTGAAGGCATGATCCAAACTCACAAAATAAAGCTATAAGCCCCTGGTTCATATTAATCAATTAGCAGCATGGGCAATGTTATAAGCTTATATGCAAGAGACTGGGGTTTGAATCCCTGTTCAGGCAGTAATGCCAGTTTTATTGGCTGTCCTGGGAAAAACTCTTATGCTGATTCTCTTGATAAGATTTTAGTGTAAGTAATTAAAAATTAAGAGTAATTCATGTTCATGTTGACCCTTTTTTACTCTTCAGCCTCTTGAATTTATTTCCTGCTGTGTCAAACAGAAGTGGATGAAGATGTACTGGTTGGAAAAAGATATCATCATGATCAGTATAAAAACTAGTCTGTATCAAGAGTCGCTCTTTGAGCGAAGGTAGTTATGCGCCGTCTGTAATTTCTTTTACCCTCTTCCCTAATTAATCCCGCCAGTGGGTCTGACAGTCAATACTGCATGTGAAAGTGAACCGAGGTTAGCCTTGAATCTCTCCTTTTTCCTTAAGCTACTGTTCTCTGGATAACTGTATCTCAACATGAAGATGAAAGCCAGGCATTCTGCACTGCTGTGACAAAAGCGATCCGCCTGCGCAAATTCCTCCGATCCTCCGGTGTTTAGCGCGTCTGCATGCAGATGTGCAAGTGCACGAGCCATCGTGGATGTGTGAAAGCATCAGCGGGGTGCACATGTGTGTTGATTGCACTCCTGAGCCGCGCAGCGCAAAGGTACACTGCGGGGGGTGCTAAACTGTGATGCGAGGGTGTGCGAGGCTTGTTAACGGTGGAAGGATCTCACTGCCAAGTCTAGCATTGATCTCACCAGGAGTAATGGTGTTTCTGCGTGCTTGTCACATGGTCTTGTTTCCCAACAAGTCATAATTACTAATGCTGTTGCTATAGTCCTCCAAAGCTGTCATCATTGTGTAATGACCGGTTTGCCCATGTAAGGAATTCTAAGGTCTAAGTCTGACTTTGTTGATGTCATTTCGTTATTCCTGGCCGACTTTGTGTTTTATAGAATTATATGAGGGCTCTTTAAGTCTGGTTCTGTGCCAGAGGTGAAGAGCTCTGATTTATACATTTTGGCCACTAGAGCTAGCTGGGCACAGTTGACTCCAATGATAATGCTAACTTCTGCTAGCATCCCAGTGGGATTCTAGTACTGTGTTAGTGCTGATCAAATGGTGGGTTGTGGGAACATTTTTTGGGGGCTTTAGATTGAACAGATATATAAAAGCTTAAAAGGCATTATATGTTTTAAATGAGGCATTCGACACACATATTAGCATATATTTGACTTTTCACAGCTTCACACTGACTCAGTAGTGAGCTCTGGTATAGAGCCGCTGCCTCTGTTTGTTGTTGCTAACAACCCACTGATTAGATTGCCACTTGCATTCAATCACTGACAAATTAGGACTCCCATTCTCTTACAAAACTGGTCCCACCTATTGGAAATCAAGTGTGATTGGTTGATTTCTCTGTCACTTAGTAATTATACTGATACAGACTCTGTAATTATACAAATTTGTATAACAAATTTGGCCTTTTCTTCAGATCTAGTTACATCTAGATCTTTTCTCACCTAGAGACCAGTGAGAAAAACCATTCCTCACTGGCCAAATGTTTGCTGGGAGCTTTAACCTCTTTGGTTTCCAATTAGTAATAGTGAAACAAGAGTAGGACGGTAGTCCTTGCAGAGTTGAAATGCAAGCATGATTCCATTAAATAAAATCAGCTAAAAATGACAGACATGCATTGTTCAGTTCCCAGAAATCTTTTGGCCTTGGAGGCCTAGAAGGTCCGGGAGGAGCTTGAATAAACTGTTCCCTGACTAGTCATTGAGGAATGGACTGAGAAAGATTATGTTAACTGTATACAGTGCTCTCCACAAATACTGGTACCCTTGGTAAAAATAAGCTGTAAAAATTTCAATTACTTATTTTTTTAAAACTTTCCTTCAAAATATTAGTAGTCTAACAATACAAAATTCAACCCTTAATTAAGGTATAATGATTGAAAGAACAAACTAAATCTGGTCATGAAAGAAATATTTTTCATAAATCTATTTGTGCCACAGTTATTGGCACCCTTAGAACTTCTTAAGACTGAAAGCTAACTGAAGCATATTCCCATTCATACTTTCTATTTTAAAGTTAACCTGAGTGAGTAGAAGCATGTGAATGGTTAGTCATGACTTCCTGTTTCACTGGGAAATATATATGCGATGAAACACAGGCCAAATTCCCTCAGTCATTCATCATTATGGGAAAGACCAGATAAAACAACAAAGATGAATGACAAAAGGTTGTAGAGCTGCACATACCAGGAAATTGCAACAAGAAAATAAGCTAAGCTGTTAAAACGAGGGGGTGCCAACAATTGTGGCACACACCAGTTTGAGAAAAAAAAAACATTTAGTCCTGATAAGATTTCGTTATTTTCAATCATTGCACTTCAAAAATATTAGATTTTTGCTAATATTTGTAATTAAACATCAAAAGCGTAGACAATAAAATGTTTTTAAAAGCCTGTTTTTCCATTTTATCAGCTCCACTTACTATATAGGTGCACTTTGTAGTTCTACAGTTACAGACTGTAGTCCATCTGCTTCTCTGCGTCCTTTGTTAGCCCCCTTTTACCCTGTCCTTCAGTGGTCAGGACCCCCACGCATCCTCACAGAGCAGGTACTATTTGGGTGGTGGATCATTCTCAGCATTGCAGTAACACTGACGTGGTGGTGTGTTAGCGTATGTTGTGCTGGTCTGAGTGGATCAGACACAGCTGGAGTTTTTAAACACTGTGTCCACTGACTGTCCACTCTATTAGACACTCCTCCCTTGTCGTTCCACCTTGTAGATGTAAAGTCAAAGACAACAGCTCATCTGCTGCTGCAGTTTGTGTTGGTCATGCTCTAGTCCTTTGTCACTTCGTGTGTGTGTGTGTGTGTGTGTGGTATTGAGATTTATTCAACAGGATAAATCACTTGGCCATATTCACCTCACTTTCCCGTTACTTAGCTGTGCTTACGTGCTATGAACTACTTACTGATATACAGTCTAACCTCAACTCACTGTACTTTGTACCATCCACTTAAACACTGCAACCCATCTTCTGTCATCTGCAGTTTGTCAGCTGCCCTCTACCCCATTCATTATTGGTCAGTTTCTGACCACAGGACCACTGATATAATTTAAGTGGTGAAGCATTCCCAACACAGCAGTGTCATTGACGTAGTGGTGGCATGATAGCGTATGCAGTGTTTTTGGGGTTTTCACACACCTCATTGACAGTGCTAGGCTGAGAGTGTTCCGTCCAGCCAAAAGCAATTCTGTGGTCAGACACTGACCACTGATAAAGAGCTATAGGATGGCCATCACAAAGTGATTACATCATGTAGGCAAAAGAAATGACCGGTTTTCAAGGCATTTACAGCAAATCTACACTGGCTTTAGTCCTTCTCTCTCTTTCCATTTCCAAAACCTTTTCCATGGTTGGAAAAATATGTGGTTAAGAACGGTTTCCATGGGAACAGGTTCCCTGGTAACCATTGGCAGCCTGGCAATGTGCCAAGCGGTTGCCATGGCAGTGCTGTCAGTCATGTGCATGGGGTCCTTGTATGCCAGGCATGTTAGAGAAAAAACTAGGGACTGCTCATTTTTCCATCACCTGGCTTCAAAATATTTAAATGAAGGTCAGTAGGGCAATGTTGGCAAAAAAAGTGGAACATAAGAGGTATTTGAAAACACACATAATTGAGTGCTGATATTTTCATTAAGGTGGCACTTTTGAGTTTCAAGAGGAATGGCAAAGATTTGAATGAATGGCAATTTTTAGTCACATGTAACTTAGTGTACTCAGAATGCCTAATAAATGTGGGTGACACTTCATCTTGATAGACCCCTATAGCTTAACTAAAAATGCTCTAATTTTGAACAGCAGGCAATATGTTAAAAACAGAGATGGCGCAATACCACTCTTTCTTGTCCAATACTGATTGAATTGATCAATATTGAAACCTTGAGTATCAGTGCTAATGTTCATCCAAAAGTCTTCAGGTAAGAGCATCTAAAAGTATGCCATCATGCTCAAACTACCCAAACTGGGTGCAATCCCACAGTATGTAAAATGCAAGTAACAACAAAAAACAATTATTAAGAAATCCAGTTTGGCCTGCATTTAAAAAAAGAATTAAAAATTTAAAAATTTACCTTATCAACCAGGAATGATATCAAAAATTAGAGGTGATGTAATCATGCTTGGACATAAAAGGAGCATCCAAAAAAGCCTCATCCTTTACAAGCAAGGATGGGCAAGACTTGCTGCTTTGCCAAAAAGGCAAATTCCTTCCCAAGAAATTTGGACCATTTCTATAGCATTTACTCATTATTAAATGTTCACTCATTATTCAGATAGTTGCCTATTACACTGACTGGTCTTTGTATAGCTTAAGCGGTGATTTAAATTATGCAAAAAAAGACAAAAAAGTAGATGCAAGATTTTTTTCCCCCAAAAGCGACAAAACGTAGCAGCTAGCAGCAATTCCAGGGGCCCAAGCACTTATCATCATTTAGGCCAAAATTTATATTGTTACGAATAAACATCCATAGATAAGAGCAAGAGAGCTCTGAAGGTGTCTGATAACACATTAACTTAAAATGAAGGATTCTTTTCATTAATTCTTTTACTTTTTGTCACATAATTATGAATGCTTTAAGTAGCTTTACAAAATCAATGGCAATTGGCAGTAATTTACTTTTGTTTACCTTTACTTTTCATGGAAGTTTAGCTTAAACATGGATGTCAGAAGCTTATACTATATATTCAAACAATATATTCTTTACTTTGTTCCCTGTTCAAGATATATTGACAACTGCTATGGAGAGATGGTACCTTGATGCATTGAGTACATATGTGTCTGTTAGCTGTATTCTTCATGGTGTTTTCAACTGCAGATTTTTATGAGGTAAGAGACAACTGTCAGCTGACAAAAGGCAATCATCAGTTGGGCATAGTTGCTACTAGTTCTATAGATGCAAATGACCTCTGTTCTGATTGGCTGTCTTGTGTTGTGCCTTATTTAAGACAGGCTGAAACACTCCTTATAACTTCTCCATATATGGGCTGGAGAAGTACTAGAGTGTTACAGTGGAAAAAAAAACACCATTTAAACCAATTAGCTTTAAATAAGTGCTCAGTACTCAGACCTTATATTATAGATATTTACAAGGATCATGGTATGATCTATTTTAACCCAAGGCATTAATTTAAATAGTAATAAGGTAAATATATACAAAATGAGATCATTTATTGGGTACTTTCTACTGGGAGGTGGTTGTCTCAAACAACAAATACTATTAAAAATAATAAAGAAAAAAAGTAAGACCTATTTTGTGCATTCTTTCACTGTATTTCAATATAGTTTTGATTTCTTTTTAATTCTAATTCAAAAACGTAGATCTTTCATTAATTAATCTGTAAAAAACGTTCATGTCACTATTATTTATAATGATTTATTATTTACAAATATATTTCGGTCCATGGGCAGAGATTTTTCTTAGGCACTTTTAGCCATTTTGTAACTGCTCAAACCTATGTTTGTTAGTCTAGCTAGTGAGTTCTGCTCAAAATTAGCTAAAATTGTCACCAGTAAAACATTCGGTAAAGTTTCAAAAGTGTTATGATTGCTTTGGTATTGACAAAATGGAAGGTTCAATCATTTATTTTAATAAAATAAACATGATTAAGCTATAGAGCTGCTTAAAGAATCTAATGTCAGTCAACTCATAAACCAAATCAGTAGAGTGAGCCATATATAAAAATGTGTTTACTAAATATGTTGAAAAAAAACTTTTCCTGATATGGCCTGTGGAGTGAACAGTACATTTTGAAACTTTAACTGTTTTTGGAAACTCAACCAAAGTTTAATTTCAAAACTGAAGAAAATTTCAAGTAAGGTCAGTGTGTGGAGTGAATATAGAGGAGTGAGAGACAGAAGGAGAGTTGGTTACCTGATCACTGACCAGCTGGCCAGTCCACTGACCACCTGGAGTCCCAGAGGAGGGACAGAGAAGCACTCAGGTGGAACATGAAGGCCAGAGCCTGAAACACACAGCACACACAAGGCTCAGAAATAAACAGCTTAAACAAACAGAACCAAAGAGGATCAAAGCTCAAGCAAACTGAATAGCAGAAGAATTTATCAAACATGCTATACATACAGAACAGATAACAGGAATAAGTCATGGAAAACTAAAGGAACAGATAGTTCAAGTTCTAAATTATGACTGGTGAAGCCATATCCAGTGCATATAATACTTGATATATGCACATACGCCCACATGAACTGAATTCTGTATTCATGCACAAAGTTTTTTATGTCCTGTTTATAGAACAAGCTGCTGAAGAACTACACTGCTTTGGGGAAGAATTATTTGTGATTATTATTGATATTAATAACCTTAATAAATAATACACAAGTTAAAAAATTAATACATAATAATAAGGCATGTGAACATCAAGGAAAATATAGCTGCAAGCGGCAATTCCGGGGCCCAAGCACTTTGCCAATTAGACACTATATAGCAAATACTATTTTGTGTTATACATTTCCCTCAAGTACAGGAGTTTATTTTGTGTACTTTGTCTATCACTGTTCAATACTAGCCAATGATATAAAAATTTCACATTCATAAGGTTAAACTGATTCAATTTGTGTTCATTCATTTATTAATAGCCACAAATAGCCATTTAACACTGTGCCAACCATCCCCACAACAGGCACCAACCAATCACATGTTGGGTTATCCTAACATATGGTATTCCTGGCATGTACAGCAGAGACTGTGCCAACCAACCCCCTCTCCCCTATTGTTTATTACAAATAAACAAGAAAACCTTGTCTCTCCATTTTTGTTGGTGTTCAGTTTTTGACATAATTTGAAAATGCCAGTTGCCCTTTACCTTGTGAGTAAGTTTTATGAAGAATGGACCAACAGAAACAGCCCAAATGACTTGGAAAAATGTCTGGTTCCAATGACTTACTTTTAAAGTAAAGTTGTTTTTTTCCTTTTCCTGTGAAGTTACAGTTTTGGAGATACAAGGTTTGCTTACGACAACAGCAAAATGCTGTTTGTGACCATCAGGAATCCTAAATCTCAAATGTTGAAATGCCCAGTAATAATAAATAGTCATAATATATAATCTGTCTCAACACTTTTGGTGGGAGCTGTTTGTTAAATGGATGAATCACGTCCTCAAATACCAGTTAAATCAGTGAACCTAACCCGCCATATAGCTGTGTCCTCATTTTATGTAGTGAGTCGGAAACCCTGGGGTTTACCCATGATGTTGTTACACCACGTTAAGAATGTGCACGCATGTTTAAGCACACACAGTCCTTTATCATCATAATCCATATTTCATGTTAGCACTCTGACGGGCTTGTGGGTTCATCTGCATGAGCGGAAATCCTTCGCTCAAGCCACAAAGTCCACTCATCCGCGTGCCATGTGACAGAGGTCAAAGACAGGGCCACTGTTAGTCACACGAAAACATAATGCCAAGCCTGGCCCCAGTAACCACCACTGATTAATGATGTGTCATTTGCAAGCCATTTGTCCTTTTTGAACAAATCTTTTTGGTGAATGAACTGAACTGATTCACCACTTCATCAAGGATTTGTCATGTTTAGCTAACATGCCAATGCAGGGCACAATGCCAGTAAAACTGTTGTGTGTTTACACAATGTAAATCCTATGCAAGTCCGTTCATTTCAAGCCTTTAGGATTCAGTTATTTAGCATGTTTGCTGCATATTGGTGGTTTGTTGGTGTGTGGCAAATGATTTGGGAGTGAACTGTGCCTTCATAGGGACCCCCACCCCAACATGTGTGCATTTAAAGTAATAAAGTACCTAAAAGGGGCTTAAAGTCATGCGTAAACAAGAATGTCAGTATAAACATACTAAAATATAGTTTAAGCCAATATAATGCTGTTAAATTAACACTGTGATTTTACACAAGTGTATTCACGTACAGAGACTACCTTTTTTTTTAAGTCAAAATAGCCAGTATATACACGTTCATTTTTCAGCATCACAAAAAAAAAACAAGAAACGAAATTAACAAAAATAATAACAACAAATTGTTATAATGTTGTTCAGTATTTAGCGTGTACACCTTTTGCCTGTATTTCAGCTTCCATTCTTTTCGGGAGACTCACTTCAATTTTCCAAAGAAATCTGCAGGAATATTTTTCCACACCGACAAAGTTCTGTCTTAGAAATTGGCTGCACTGACCATCAAACGCCTGTTGATTTTTCCAAATCTGAAACAAGAAGGGAGCTTGAGTTTCTCCTCTCTCTCTCTCTCTCTGTACTGTTTATCTGAGGGTGACCAATTTGTTGGTCTACAAGGTCTTGTACGGTAGTTAGCAGTTCCATTTTATTCATTTTAAATGGAATAAATAATGAATTGAATGCTGATTTTAGTGTCAGTATACAGAAACATCTCACCAAACAGTGGTCAATGTATTGAATAAGAAACAATTGTAAATTGTTTTGCCACGGTTTTGTCTTGTCATCAGCAGGTCATGAGTTTGAATCCCCTACAGACCCGGGCAGTTCAGTTTCTCAATCAGTTATCATCAGGTAAAGAAATGTAAGTGAGAAAACAAAAGGCAAATGTCACAGCTTAGCCGATTCAGTCAGAGCTAGCACACTAAAGCATAAAGTGAGAGTGGAGTCACGAAGAGGGCAACATAAATTCCCATTAGCTGTTGTTCTGTGTTCGCACATTGTGCACTGCGGGGTGAAAACTGAGCCAGCGCTAATGTGATCAAGCCTCTGCCAGACTGACAGAGTCTCGCTGCGAGCCGCTAACTGCCCCTCGGAGGACAGGAGGATGCGCCGTTCCGTTCCGCGTAAACGGGATTAATTTCAAAGGCCCCGGTCATGCATAGGCTGCCGTGGAACTAGCTCGTTCTCACTGATTAACTCTCTTTTGGTGTGCATATTTCAGGGGCTAGCTTGGCTTAATACATCAGCTGGCGCATGTAAAAAGCAAGGCCCAAATACAGACGTTCAAAGAGGGCGCTTTGATCATCATAAGCAGTTGTTGGAACGCCGTATAAAGAGCGGATTTTTTTCGGACCCTTGCTCTCAATCAGAAAACTCTGTGCTGCTGAGGGTGCACCTGAAAACGTGGATGTTTTCAGCCAGTCTCAGACTGAATGGAACCCCCTCAACCCCAGGGACCCCACAAATCCTTTCTTTTTTTTTCCAAGCGGTGCCGTGCCATGGATACATACATCTGCGCCTTTGTCTCAAAGTGTGTGTGTGTGTGTGTATGTGTGTGTCCATGTGGCCACTCCAGCAGCGGAAACATAGAAGAACCTTTTGTACCTCAATTTTAGAGGAAAAATATACTCCCTTCCCCCACCTGCACCCCTCCACCCCTTTCGATTGGCCCCACATGGGTAATGCCTGGCTGACCACAGCACCCCTTAAAGGGGTCGAAGGGCAGACAAAACAGTCTGGTGTCATGGCAACCCGGCTGCCACCAACCAGAATGACTACAAGGGGGGCTTGCCAAAGGTTGTCCATCAAACTGTGCTCATACCACTTTATGGTCTTACTAATAGACCTTAAAAAACTTGCATGCATTCGAACACCTCACAGAAAGTACATCTGCCATTTAACAATACAATGAAAACTTCCCCGAGGCTATTCTGCAATCTCTGGGTCAGGTGTGTGCACAGGTTTTGCGTCAAACGTTCAACTTTCTTAAATTTCACGTTAGTTATGTCATATAACAAAAAGTACTGTCCAAAAAAATCAGAAAAGACTCTTCATTTATTTGATTTCTAGTCAAAACGACCATTAACTAAAAGTTATTCGTTTTTCAGGAGATATTTCTGAGAGGATCAGATATAAGCTAATCCACTTGCTGGAGGTCAAATCTGATCAAGGACCAAACCCATTTCTTCTTTTTACTCCTACCCCTTGTTTTCGAGTGTCACCCTAACCCCTTGAGTTACAATGGGTAGTGGTTGAAATCTTGGCCTATGAAATTATACAATCCAAAAAAAACAACAACACTGCGTCATTAACATCTACTAGCGCTGCTCTGTAGGTGACCCAGCTCATCTTCAGTGATGGCAGAGAAGGGAAAAGTTCAGCAACTTCGCTTGGCTTTTGTTACATTTAGGGCATCATATGTTTCAAATGGGGGATATAAGGCAATTATTTATTATCACCCACCACTAATTCTTTGGTGATACAAAGGTGAAGTCAGCTATTCACCAGCTTCTTGTTTTTCTTGAATTTTCCCGTTCCACCTTAAATGGTGCTGCAGTTACATTCTGCCGCTTCAGCTTGCAATTTTTTCTTTTTTTTTCTCAAAAAACTCTTGGAGTTTTCTCAAAAAACGTTTGGAGTGTGCCTCTGAAAAATTACTTTTGGAGGACCATGTAGCCCTGACACTTCACCTTACACCTTACCCCATCTCAACAAAAAATGGGACACTCTACCCCTAGAAGTTAACGCGCAAAACAGAGGGCCAAAGGCTAAATGGTTGGAGCAATAGGTGAAATGGGATTGGACCTAAAAGATTTAGAGAAAATGAGACCAACCACCTGGAAGAGCTGGTAGACACCAAAACCATCACTGTCCGATAAAAAGCACTCAAAGCTTTTATCTTTGAGAGAAAGTAGAGTTCCACTCTTGCATCAGACCTACAGGCCCACCTCACCATCACTGAATATGTTTGGGATTACTCAAATCATGAGAGGCAGAAAATGCAACCAACTTCTAAGACTGAACTTTGAAGGTCTGGAAAAATGTC
Organism: Pygocentrus nattereri; assembly: GCF_015220715.1. Lineage (NCBI taxonomy): Eukaryota > Metazoa > Chordata > Actinopteri > Characiformes > Serrasalmidae > Pygocentrus > Pygocentrus nattereri. The sequence continues at coordinate 44,117,169 of NC_051213.1, read as the reverse complement.
CTTGCAAGTATCTTTGACAAACTGAAAGGAAGTTACATTAAAAAGGTCAGAAACTACAACAAAGTTCTTCACAAACCTTCTCAGAAGTGGGAGTGCTGATGTAGAATCAGTTTAATTGACAATGATCATCATAAATATGAACCATCTAATTATGAATACCAATGCCTGTGTTGTCTGAATTGGCTGCCCAGTGAGGACATATAGCGGACAGTAAGTCATGCTGTCATCTAAACCACACAGACAAGTCTATGCGACCTTAATTAAGATTTGAATGTGGTTTGAGAGGATTAAGAGGTGTTTTGACGAAATATATATTTTTAGAAATGATTTGGGCTATTTTGGTGATTATTGGGTTCTAGTGCTTATTGCAGGTCTAAAGAAACAAAGTTTGGACTCCAAAGATGAACTGGTTGATGGACTACATTCAAGAGTATTCTCAACCATTTATAGTGGTCCATTCATAATTAACAATTATTGTAAGTCTTTTTTGCACCACACATTGTTCAAAGTTGCCAAGTTTACACTTTGTTGTATTTCCAAATTTCTAATTTCATGAGAAAAGTATCGTATATCAATGTAACAAGGTTTTTCTAAGTTTCAACAATGCCCACATGAAATGTTCATGTACTGTAAAGGGTGGCTTTTCAAATGGTGTAGAAAATAAAAAAGCAAAAAAAAACTTGCAAGGACATAACAGTGACCTTCATATTGTTGTTATTAGAGGTATTTAATTTACATTCCGTCAAGACCAAAGCTTGAAACTTTTCAGAAAAAATGCATTACTGCATAAGCACTGAAATACAACATGAACTGTAAGATTTAAATAGTGGTTCACTGACAGATATGGCCAAGCTTTTCAACTGGTAGCAGGCAAAGAACTGTGCTAGGGACCTCACCTTGGATACTGACAGATGCTCTGCAGTGTGTCTAAGAAAGGCACTGTTCTTTGTGTTCTGTCAGTGCAGGGCTTGGGTGGGGGGGGTGTTATTGGATAAATGGAAGGTAAATGCATTCAGATCAATATGGTGCTCAAGAGTGGCTGAGAGAAAGAGAAAGAGAGAGGAAAAAGAAAGAGAGAGAGATTGAAAAATAAAGCCACTGATTAATCATTGCTGTATTGTTATTGACTTTCTGTTAAAGGGGTGACTCAGATACTGAATTATGCTATAGTGTGTGTGTATGTGTGTTACAGTGTTCCTTTAGCTAGGGAAAACCTTCAACCACCATCTTTGCAAAGCCATCATGTGGTAGGTAAGGCTGGCCCAAACAGCATTTTACAAGCTTTGAATACTCGGTCTCTTTCAAAATATGTACATTACATAATTAACCATATTTATTCTTTCCAGATATTTTACTCAAAATACTCTAGTTTTTGCCTTTGCAACAGTTTCACACATTCATATACATTGTTGTTATCAAAATTTTCTAATTAGTGAATGGTGCTTGGATCCCAGAATTGCTGTTTATAGCTATATTTTTTCTTTTTCTATATTTGTTTTGGTGAGCATGTGTTTTCCTGGGCAGGGGAATTCATTTTTATATGAGTACCATGATGGCGCCATGCACTAAAAAAAAACTGTCATATTGAAAAGTTTGGGTGACCCTGATTTGTTGACTTTTCTTTGGGCACTTGCCTTACAAGGCCCTACTTGTACATCTCCACCATAAATGTGCTTCAAAAATACATTTTAAGCCTTATTTAACCTTGTTTTAAAATTTTCCTAACGTCTCAGTCGTCAAGCAATGTATTTGTAGCCACTTCATGTAAAAATAATTCTGTGAGGGAGCTTGTAGAGGCATTGCCTCTAGACATCTGGTTCCTATCAAATCCAATGTGGACAACTGTGACTCAAAACTAACTCATTTCACGTCAATTTTTAAAATTTAAATCACGTCATTAAAAAAACAAAAACAAACAGTGGTATTTCCCATTAATTCTTCTTCTACATAAACGCTCCTCTGTTACTCAATCATTTACACAGTAGACAGCATTCCATGGGGAGTTAAACAAAGAAACCGGCAGGCCAGCAGACATAACACAGGAGGCAGTGGAGTTTAGGGGAAGTGCCCCATTTCCATTGCCTTGACACTTGAACCTTATGCCCATGACCTTGTCTGCTGCCTGAGAGCAGGGATGGACTGGCCATTGGGATTACTCAGAGAGTTCTGCTAGGATGACCTCATAGTATTGTTGTAAAAGTGCTAAAGCTCGGCAATCTAAGAAAGTCTGCAAGCTAGCATAGTGGTACTGTCAACTAGTTAACTAGAAAGAACAGTTAGTGTAGCATTTTTAACTTGATAAATTGTTAATTACAAAGCTCCAAAGCAACCCACTAATAACTTAGCAAGGTAGCTAATTTCAAGCAGACTCACAATGGTGACTAGCTGTTTAGCAAAAAAACAATTACCTTGCTAATCTAGGTCATTTTAGCGAAACAATACTTTGCTATAAAGCTAAACAAAAATCCAAAATCAGCCCACTAATAAGTTCACTGATAGCAAGAGGATAGTGGACCACTGTCGGCCTGCTGATGGCAGAGCCGGTGGTCCACCGGCGTTTTGCTCAGTGTTTTCCAGGTGGCCCTGGTTAGGCACAGTAATAGACAAAATTCCACTTATCAATGCTCATTTTTCACTTCAATTTACTTATATTTTCCTTCCTTCCTTTCTTTAATTACACTTTGTAAATTAGTTTAGTAAATAAAAGTGTTGGCAACTACATTTTTATATAAAATCATTTTATATCAGGCCTAGTCCTTTTTTTCTCTCAGTTGTTGGTAATATTTGTTTATTTTCTAAAATAACAGTTACGTTACTGTAGCTACATAACTGTTACACAACTAAACTACATTACCTGTAAAGCAGCCTACTAGTCAGTTAGTAAGGTGGATAGCATCCTTGCTAGCACAATGAAGCTATCTAGGACAGCTAAACTACATTATCTGTAACCTAAGCCAGTAAGGTAGCTAATTTATTCCAGTCAAAGTAAAGTGAATTATGCAGAAAAATACTTGAAACAAAATCATGAACGGTGGTCTCTTTTGAATGGAATCCATGCTAAGAATGTGAATTTAAAAAACTATGTGGGGAGGGTTTTACCAAGCATTAAATGGTCTTTCTGTAGACTACTATTGTCATGCATCCCATGGTTTGCATGTACGGTTCTACCTTACTGCATAATTCAATTATGTAAGTCAAGTTATTCAAAGTGGTTTGATGTACAAAGGTTCACTTTAAAAAGGTCTATCCACTTGATCACAGTGCTGCTGGTGATAGGAACCAGGGGTCGCAATGTTTAAAATGCAAATCCATTTTATTTACCTTCCAAAATGACCAGTAGACCTACACATGACTTCTGAGTTTTTATATTAATAGAATAGTAAAAAAGTTTTAGGCCAAAATCATATTGCAAAACTAAGGCAAAAAAATACTTGTGCATCAGGCAGCATATTCATATCCATTTCATGTAATAATTTCCTGTGATATATTTAATAGACATTAAACTCTTTAGACGTCAGGTTCCCATCACCACAACTGCCTTTCACTTCTGACTTTCCAGGTTTTTTTTTATAACTTTAACATTATGTTGAGCTTCTTGACAGTCCAAAAAGAATCTTCATGCTCACAATTTCATTTTGCAACTGGTGTTTTTTAAAGAACCATCCAGTAAAAGTTTCTATAAGAAAGTAAAATGGCTCTTCTATGGAGTCAGTCCTTTTGGGCACCTTTATTTAAGTGCACTTCAATTATGCATATTGAGCAATGAGCATTAATTATCTTCATTATGATTTTTATCTCTTTGCCAATTCTCCCAGCTCTAGCCAACTGCTAATAGCTTCGACCTTGTTGCAAGCACTGTCACAGCCAAGAACGAATCAAAGTTTATTTTGATGCTTTTATATATAGCAACTTTCAGGGTTTTGTAAGTCAAATGTAAAAACATTGAGCTGAGATAATTTGATATAAATATATAAATGGGCTTTTCTGGTCAGAAAAAAATTGACCAGCAGGGATGTTTCAGAACACTTGCTTTAAAACCCTACATACGCATGAGATCCTCTGGTGCTTTGGCGACCAAAGAAACCGCTTGTGTTGCCTAGTCAAATTAACAATGAAAGAAATGTGACTTGTATTCACAGCAGATGATTCTCATCCCTCTCCTTCCGCTCCTCATTGCTCACTAGCAGATCAACATAGAGTCACAAAGAGAGCTAACAGGATCGTAGTGCTATGAGATAACGTTCCACCAAATCCCTGAATGAAGATCTAAGAAAAATCATGAGTCACTGTTCTAAATTCTCCAATACCTCTAAGGTAGATCTACCTTTCTAGTATTCCATACTCCACAAAGGTGTGGACCACTTGATATGTATAGAATGCTAAGCTACAACTATCAGGATTTTGTCTGTTGCATTCTGACTGGCTAGCCACAGTGCCAGGTTTTAATCTGTCCAATGGAAAACAGTTTTGCAAATGATTGTCCACTCTGCCTGCCATGATGAGTCTTCTGGAGCAAGATGTAATTGATAGTGGACTGATAAACATGTGTAAAGTTCACTGCATCACATCTTTAAAAGTGTTCAGCAGTTTTCTTTTGTTTCTTGCGGGTGTGTTTTTGCTGTAGCTCCATTTTGAAAATGATCTTCCCCTACGCGTCACACAAATACTGCACTCAATCAAATGCACTCAATCATCCAATCATAATAAATTTTTGCTGTTATCTTGATTATTCAAATGGTCATGTAAACACCATACTCTGATCTAGAAATCCGATTGAGAAATCCAATAAAGAGAGCTGGATGTTAGATGAGTAATCAGATTTCTCAGTGCATGTAAACTCTTACTCTGATGTCTTTTGAATTTCTCAGTCTGCTCATGCGCTAGAATAGACAGCGAAATACCAGAAATAAGCAAGCAGCGTTGTCGCGAGATGGCAGCAAACGCTTTTTGAGCGGCAATGAAAACAAACACAAAATAAAAGAGTTAAATATTCTTCATCTTCAAGATGATGTATGTTCATATTTTCAGATAAAGTGTTTAAAAAAGGCCACGGCATTAAGTTTGAGTTTTACGTTATGTTTGTATCCTGTCTTCTTCTGTGAGTTTATTGGCTGGTTGCAAAGCAGAAATCTGATTACTGGCTGACTTATGTAGACTCAGAGTTTCCCCATTTCTCAAGTCTATGTAAACTTGTTGATCGTATTACTAACAAAATCTGTTTTCCTTCAGTTATCAGTTTATAAAGTGCATGTAAACATACTCAATGAGATGAGATGGTGGTTCCTCATCATGATAAAACGCACCATACTCTCTGGTGATAGGCACCCGGTCCAGCTTGTGAGACAAGGTAAACAGTCTAATCTAGTTACTTGGTTTTGGTAGTATCTTGTCTGAACAATGTAGCTAACTGTTCCTCCCAACTTAGGTTGCCTAGTGCCAAATGGAAGCCATCTACATTTCAAGTGCACTAGAACAGGATTGATAACAAATGTTTTTTGCCAATGGTAACTTAGTTTGTAGATAAGGTGTATTTTTTACTGTGGTGATCTGTGACTATTAGAATTAGGCCAAGAAAGCCAAAAAAGGTGAAACATCTATATGGTAAAGACAATGTCTGCCAGCGCCACTATAGGATTTCTAATTCTATGTTAGCACTATACATCTTTTGGCCATTGTAAAATAAACAAGGATATTTTAAGCTTGTAACATATATTAAATTAAATTATATAGCTGTTGTCAATTTCTGACAACTACCTCAAATCTGGTTAGCCTACCACACATATTCACCATCAAGCATGAATCTAAAAATTTCCAGAAGGCCTAGAGTGAGATTTTTCTTAAGAATATTTCTCCCATCCCTTGAAAACCAAAATGTGACTGGTTGATTCTCAGTTCCTAATTATACTGTAAGTTAAGCTCCTGATGGCCTGATCAATGGGAAATCTTGCTTGTATTTACTTAAATACCACAGAGAAAAAAAGTTCTCGTTGGACAATCTTTTGTTTCAGATTTTCATCTTTTCATTTCCAATCAAAACTTCACAATGGAATGAGAGGTGTACTACATTACTTCATGGAGTTTAAATACAAGTATATAGATTATATTATATAAATGTGAACTCAAAATACAGAAATGCATTTTCTATTTCACAGAAATTATTAGGACCTCTCTAGTTTCTTAATGCCCCTGGCTAGGATGCTAATGAATTCAATTAGATGAATGTAAACATTCACTTGATGTTTGTTAACAGGATATGAATGTAAAAAAAGCATTTTAATTTTACCATTTGAACCTGTGCAGCATCTGTTGTTTGCTGTGTCCATATGTTACATTTTGCCAATAGATGATGTTTTACAGTGTAAGCATCAATCTTTATACTTAGATACTATAAAACATTGTATTTACAATTCACACATTTGGTGTCATTTTAGATTTCCCTCAAGGTTTAGCTCTTATAGTCACAATGTGTCACTGCTAGACACATCCCCAGGCAGAGACCCACCAGACTTGTCATCGATCCTTGAGTGCACAACCTGAGACGTGAACATCTGTCCCCCAGTTTTCGGAGACGACAGCACATGGCACTCTTCTGCAACTGACGTGGAAACAGAACTGTGCACTATCTCAGCCAAATGCTGCACACTGGATCAACAACTACACTCCATACAAACTAATAGCTATCTTGTAAATGTTTAATAGCGCTGCAACTGACAACTATTTCTTTAATTGATTAACTTACAAGCATATGCAAACGTTTGAATAACCCAGATCCATTGATTTTCCAAGTGAAAAAAAGTTTACATATTCTCTGCAGAGAACAAACTTGAATACAGCATTTACCTGTGAATTTTGATGCATAATTTCTATTTTTAGATTTTAACATATTGAAAAGTCATAAAATAGAAAATGTTTCCGAACTTTTGAACAGACTAGTACAATTAATTTAGCAAATAAACAGTAATAATGCTTTAAACTTCGCAGAGGTGTGTCGAAGACATGTAGAGGATGTTTACTTACTTATTTTCACATGAAATTTAACCATGGCTCCCAAATTTTTGCATACAGCTATTTTGACTGTTACTGGATTAATCATTCAGTCTCGATTAATCTACTGACCATTAATCAACTAATCTAAATATTAGTTCAGTAAGATTTCTTTTCCAAATATTAGAGCTGCATCTAATGACTATTTCTAGAATCCAGGAAATTTAGCACCTGTCTTTTGGTTAGTTGACTAATTGAACAGTTACCATTGTTATTTCAGCATTGGGGCCGCAACTAATATTTTTTTAAATCAGTTAATCTATTGGCCCCTATTCGATTAATCGACTAACCTAAGTATTCTTTCAGTTATTACTCTTCTTCAAGCGTTAGATCTACAACTAGTGACCATTTTTTAATTGATTAACCTATTGACTACTGTTAGATTAATTGACTATTTCAGTAGTTCAGTAAGCTTTCTTCGCCAAGTATTAGGGCTACATAATTATTTCTATAATCCATTAAATCTAAAAACTACTATTTGGATAATTAACTAACAGTTATGTCAGTTTGCCCTGTTATTTGAGCATTAGGGCTCCAACTAATACTTTTTTCAAATGATTAATCTATTGACCACTACTCAATTAAACGACTAACCTAAATATTATTTCAGTAAGTTTCAGTTTTCCTTAATCATTTAAACTATTGACTACTGTTTAGAATAACTGGCTAATCTATTATTTTATTCCACATTCTTTTCCAATCATTAGAAATGCATCTCATAATGATTTTGATTGTTTTTTAAACCTATCTACTAATATTTGGCTAATTGAGTGCTCTAACAGTTAGTGCTCTTATGTAAGCACTAGTGTGGTGATAGCTTAACCAATCAACTATTATTCAGTTAATCTAAGGTGACTTTTATGATGTCTTTGGTTCCTCACCCTTTCTTGCCACCATTATTCAAACTCTATTCTAAAAGAGATTTTTTGGTTCTTTTTGGTGGTGCAATGGAAAAATAAAAGCCATATCGCGCCCAGTGTTTCCAGTAGTGTATTGCAATCTACAGAATCAGAAAAACTTGACTTTTTTCGTAATCGATACCATGTCAGCTAATATTTACAGGATGTAATACGTTGGTATGTAATAAGTCTCTAAACACACACAGCAGCACCCAAAATCAAGGAAAACAGTTTGAAAAAGTGGGATATAAGTTTTATGCCGTGTTGCTCTTTTGGAACCTGAATAATTACCACAAGGGTTCTAGTCATTTATCATTTGTTCAATTCATTCATCAGTGTGGCATCAACAGCTTGGGTGTGAGAATTTGGTGCCTCTACCAAAAAGTGTCCTGCTTTTGTTTACATCATATTACCCATCACTTCCTACCCTGCATTTACGGTTTACATAGAATTACGGACAGCACTTTTTGAGAAAGTCCAATCTCACACATTTGATGATGAATCTTGAAGCTACACTATGTACATTTTGAAGATCTCGAGACCTCTCTGGTGGAACTGTGTAATTGCATGCAACATATGGAAGAACATTTTGTAACATGGGTTGTGCTTCAGATCTCTTCTCCAAGCAGATGAATCTAATTGTTGAAAGAGTACTCAAAGAAAACCCAAAACTTGGTGAAGGTCATGTTTTCTGAGGATATATGTGAATTACCTACTATTGTCATCATCAAACATCAAACATCAGACCTTCTTTATAAGGCTGTGCATGTGACATTGATGTCTAAACATGTATCACATGGGCTGTAAAAATGCACATCATATTTTAGTGTGCATCTTCTGACTCAGTAATGCTACTTTTTACAATTTTAACCACAAAACAAATGGTCGAGATTACATCAAACTTCTTTTTGATTTTGGTATTGCTGATCGTAAACAGGATTAGAGAAGAAACCACAAGATAAGTCAAGGAAATGAGTGAGCTGAAGCTGACCCTGAGGCATGGATGGAACTGAGACAAGTCAAACAGAGGCAGAAAAGATGAGGTGTATTCATAAGCAGAGACAGCAACATGTGACAAGGAATACAGCCTGAAGGTCTAGTGGATTTCACACATGTAACAGAACACTCAAAGGCCGATACAAGACATGGAGGGAAAACATATCCATCTGTAAACAAGCAACCATGCAATTAAGGGTTCTAGATGAGACAATGAGTCAAAGGGACAGCCTTTAGAGGGTGTGCGGATCAACCCCACACAACTTGACAAAGAAAACTTAATATATTTATAAAAACATTTCCTTGTTACTTTTATATACACACTATATGAACAAAAGTGTTGGGACACCTACACATTACTCCTACATGAGCTTTTATGACAACCCATTCTAAATCCATAGGCATTAATAAGAAATTTGCTTCCAGAAAGAAAATAGCTTCCAGTTTTCTGGGAAGCTTTCAACAAGATTTTGGAGCCTTTCTGGAAATTTTTGCCCATTCATCCAGAAGAGCATATGTGAGGTCAGACACTGATGTTTGACGAGACATCTAGCTCGCAGTCATTATTCTAGCTTATCCCAAAGGTGTTCGATGGGGTTAAGGTCAGGGCTCTGTGCAGCCAATCAAGTTCTTCCACACCAAACTCACCCAGCCATGCCTTTATGGGCCTTGCTTTGTGCATAGTCATGCTGTAACAGAAAAGGTTCTTCCCCAAACTGTTCCCACAAAAGTTGGAAGCATACAAATGTCGAAAATGTCTTGGTATAATGAAGCATGAAGATTTCCCTTCACTGGAACTAAGGGGTCTAGGCCAAACCCTGAAAAACAACCTCATAGCGTTATCCCTCCTCCACCAAACTTTACAATTGGTACAATGCTGTCAAGAAGGTAATGTTCTCTTAGCATTTGCCAAACCCAGACTCGTCCATCAGACTGCCAGATAGAGAAGCGTGATTCATCACTTCACAAAATATGCTTCCACAACTCCAGAGTCCAGTGACAGCATGTGTTTCACCACTCCATCGGACACCTGGCATTTTGTTTGGTGATGTAAGGCTTGTATGCAGCTGTCCAGCCGTGGAAACCCATTGTCTGCCACTTCATGGCTCAGTTGCTGTGTTTTCTAAATGCTTCCACTTTTGTATAATACCACTCACAGTTGATCATGGAATATCTAGGGGGCAAGGAATTTGCAAATAGACCTGTTGGTACCATGGCATCTCTTTAGAGTACCACACTTGAATTCAGTGAGCTCTTTAGAACGACCCATTCCATCACAAGTGTTTGTAACGGCAGACTGCAGGCCTAGGTAAGAGGTTTGCCCCAATACTTTAGTCCATACGATGTATTTATCTTTATATATATTTAAATGCTGATACTGCAAATTTCAAATTTCACTCTAGCACATTTTTGCCTCCATGCTTCCACTTTTTAAAAAGTAAGATTTTTACACAAAATTCTTTCACTTAAGCCTACTCCTCTGTCTTTTTTCCATCCCTGATTAATTAAATTATTGACTATTATTTAACTGATCCAAGCCATCTAGGTATTATAGCATCTTCAGTTCGTCTATGTTTGCCACCAACATTATTCAATGTTTGCTCTGTGCAACAAGGGATTTCTTGATATTCCCACCTGTGCTTCCTGTAGTGTATTGCACTCTGTCAGGTTAGACTACTGAGGTTGGCATCATTTCGCAGTTGCTGTCATGTCCAAATAACAAACTCCAGGCTTAACTAGAGCAACGTATGCTGCCTTTTAGATGCCGTCTTTTTCAGGAATGTCCATGCTTAATTAAACATAACAACACCAAGCCACAATGTGCATAACTGAAGAATAGAAACAATTCCCCTTTCAAATCTCAGTCAGTTTGTTTCTGTAGTCCCCAAACGATTGTTAAATGTTGTTAAAAGGAAAGGTAATGTAACCCAGTGGTAAACACGTTCCTGTCCCTACTTTTTTGGAATGTAATGCAGGTATTAAATTTGGAACAAACACTTTCTTACAAAAAAAATAGTAAAAGTTTCTAAGGTAAAACCTAAAATATTGTGTTTTTGTACCGTTTTTAATTTAATACATGTCACACCAAATTTACTAATCTTCTGTTTATATTATCATTTCACATACTGTCCCAACCTTGGGTATGTAGCAATATTCTATCTGTTTTATTTACTTAATAACCTCATATTTCAAAAGACAGAGTGATATCTGGGGAGAAATGCAGGCAAAACTAAACATCCAGGCTTCGGAACTTGTTGGTCAACCACAGACTTCGATGGAGTGATTTTTAAAATTCCTTTTTCCCATAGACAAACATTTAAAAGGCTTGTGAACATGACGCAAAAACCTAAACGCTAATGTGAAATATTTTAATGTTAATTTTTCACCATCAGAGAAATCACAATTAATGTGCAAGATATTATCAGTTATACAACCATTTAAATTAATTAATTGACATTTGTTAAAATCACAGGAACAAGTCACAATTGTTGGTAAAGACCTTAAGACCCAGGACTCATCCAAATGCAAACGGCATACAAAAAGACAACACACAACCTTGAGTGTTCTATTACAAAATACATTTGAAAAAGTAAAGCAAATGTGCTTTAACTCTCTGGGGTCTAAGAGCCTTTTCTCAATTTTTACATATTTTCTTAAATTCATCTTTAAAGGTGCTTGCATATTGCATGATATGCATAAGTTTCATATCAAAATGCTCTGTTATCTGTTGCACCATTTCACATGTGTCTCTGATATCTACTGAATAAAGAATTAAGGGTTTCTGGTGTAATGGGTAGGTGTTCAGTGATTTCCTGAGTGCCCATTGGTCAGGTTCATGCAAAATGTAGATGGGCCCACAAATCCATCAGTTACACATGGCAAGAGACATGTATCTCAGCCCCTCTTCACAGCCTCATAACTCCAGATATGAATCGCATACTATTTACAATAAGATGGAATTGAAAGGGCGACTCCACAGATTCAGAAGTTTGAACTGTATTTCTGTGCTGTATTTTAACAAAGATAAAGAAACATATATAGAAACATTGAATTTGATATCCAGGCAATTTGTGGATCCCAGCGATAATACTGACAATTCATAGTTATCTCAAAAGTTATCTGATATATTAGTTTTATGTTTTTATATGTATACCTTACTGTGCAAAAGTCAGAGACCTCCCTTCATTTATTTAATTTCCAGTCAAAAGTTAAAGTTTTTAAGTATGAGTTATTCATTTTTCATTTTATTTGTGATATACATATAATAAGATAAAATAACCCACTTGCAAAAATGATACAGAGAAAATGGAATTCCTAACAACCATGCAAGACCAGGTAGACCACCAAAACTACCACCATCAGATAAACAGTACTTAAAGCTTTCATCTTGGAAAGAGAGGAGAAAACAAGCTCCACTCTTGCCTCAAATTTGAAGATATCCACTGGTGCTTCTGTCCATCCTTCACTGTGAGAAAGGTTTGAAAGGATGTGTTGCTGCCAAAAAGCTTTTAATGAGAGAAGGAAGAAGCTACTGGTATTCTCAGAACAATGGACTGGCCAATCCAGATCCCAGACCTCAACATCATCAAATGCAACCAACTTTTAAGACTGAACTTTGGGAGGTTTGGAAAAATTCCCCTGCAGATTTCTTCGAAAAACTGAAAGCAAGTCACCCCGAACAGAATAGTAGATGACACATGAACATGAGTCCACATGGACACTTTTTTCATCACTATGCTCAACTTTGTTTGGCTAATCAGTGCTCAGTGTAAAGACTAGCATTGTCAGTAAGTCTACAGTGAGCAGACTGAGTGAGGGAATTCCTCTGCTTCAGCAAGAACGCGACACTGATGGGTAAAATAATCTTTCCAATGCAGGCTAGCGGCACTGTGTGGCTGCTGACTTTTAAGCCTCTCTCAGTGTAGTCCTTGGCATCCTGCTGGGCCAGATTACTATATCAAAACGATGAAAATAGGCAGGCTCTGTTGACAAGAGCGGCCCTAAATTTAAAGTTACACCACGGCATAAATCATACATAAAGAGGCGCCTGACAGCGAGGATGAGCCATGCATGGGGCTGCATTTATAACACACACAGGAGCATGTACGTGTGCTCTTCCCTTTCACACCCAACCCCCAGCACCTCGCGCCTTTAAATATCTGAGCAGGAGAAAGGGGATCAGAAGAAGAAAAAAGAATAAAGGACGGAAATGAAGAAGGGGTGGTGTATGGGGTGAAAGCGCGAAGGGGTGAGGAGGCAAGGGAGACAGACAAAAGAGAGCGAGAGCAAGGCGGCCAAAACGTTCGTCGAGGCAGAGCTGTGACCTATTAATGACGGGCTGAGGAATTCTCCGTCCTGACCCGAAACACATTCCATTGGACTGCAGACGTTAACCCCTACTGTACCACTGTACGTTGGCATTCATACGTTTTATACCTTGTCATACACATGCAGAAACATGGGGGGGGTAACACGTTACATAGCAACGAGGGTAACATGCTACAAAGTGTTACAAGCCCCACCATCCCCAGCAACAGATCACAGTGTTTTATTCAGCCAATCTATAGAAATGTTAGCAAGTATTTGTCTTCATTAAAAGAACTAAAATCTGCAATTTCTTAGCATTTTAATTTAATTCATTACATAGTAGTAAATATGTTACAAAACTGATACTGTTCTATGGACACTTTTACCCCCAAGTGTCACTGGATCTTCCGAACAACAAGCTCATTAAGTTGTCAAAACGCCAAGATTGCTACATACATGCTATAAACTAAGCTAACCCCTGAAGAGTTAATTTGCATGAATAAGCTGAAATTAAGACTTTGACTACATAAACCAATGTTGTGGTCAAGACCTTGTGGTAAGGTGTTGCTAGGTTGTTGATATGTTATCCCAGGTGGTTGTCTAGGTGTTGCTAAGCCATTGCTATGTTATATCAGATGGTTGCTAAGGTGCTGCTAGACAATTGCTATGTTATCCCAGGTGGTTGCTAAGTTGATGCTAGGCCATTGCTATGGTTTCTCAGGTGGTTGCTAAGGTGTTGCTAGGACATTGCTATGTTATCCCAGGTGGTTGCGAAAGTGTTGCTAGGTCATCGCTACCCGTGTTATCCCAGGTGGTTGCTAGATTGATGATAGGCCTTTGCTATGGAATCCCAGGTGGTTGCTAAGGTGTTGCCAGGCCATTGCTATGGTATCGCAGGTAGTTGCTAAGGTGTTGCTAGGCCATTGCTATGGTATCCCAGGTGGCTGCTTAGGTGTTGCTAGACTATTGCTACATTATCCCAGGTGGGTGCTAAGGTGTTGCTAGGCCATAACTATGTTATTCCAGGTGGTTGCTAGAGTATTGCTAGGCTGTTGTAAATGTATGCAGAATGTTGTTAAGGCGTTGCTAACCCATTGTGGCATCTGGCAAAGAAGGAGATTTGGAGAACATAGCGGTTTCAAGCAAGGCTCTTTTACTGAACCGGCAGCAGTGGAGCACCCCCACCCAGTGTTAACTGAAGCGCACAGGAAGCAGGCAGGACACCAAGAGCCACACATCTCCAGTACAAGGTTGACACTAACAGTGCCAACAAACCCCACAGAATGACATGGTCAACCCTACTGCCACACATAATGTCCACAACGTCTCACTTGCTGCCCTGGTGCTTTCCCAGGAGGCTCTGCATGTCCATGGCCAAACAAACCAACAGCAAACACTACACTCTGTTATTCCAGGTGGTTGCTCAGGTGTTGCTAGGCCTTTGCTAAGGTAACCCAGGTGGTTTCTAATGTATTGTTGCTGCATAGCAGGCTGCTGCTATGGTATCCCAGGTTCTTGCTAATGTGTTACTGGGCCTTTGCTACATTAATCAAGGTGCTTATATGCGTTCAAATACACTGATTGGCCAATTCAAGTACACTTAGCTTGTATCTACACTCTTTGTCCATATTGTCAGCTCCACTGACCATATAGGGGCATTTTGTAGTTCTACAATTACAGCCTGTAGTCCATCTGTTTCTCTGCATAATTTGTTGAAACCCACCCCCCCTTACCCTGGATCATTCTCAGCAATGTAGTGTCATTGACACGGTGGTTGCATGTTAATGTGTTGCACTGGTCTGAGTGGGTCATGCACAGAAATGTTGCTGAAGAACACTGTGCCCACTCACCGTCCGCTCTATTAGACACTCCTACCTTGTTGGTCCACCTTGTAGATAGATTGATAGCAGACGATAGCTCATCTGTAGCTGTACTGTTTATGTTAGTCATCCTTTAGTCTTTCATCAGTGGTCACAGGACGCTGCTCACAGGACACTGTTGGCTGCATATTTTTGATTAGTGGACTATTCTCAGCCTAGCAGTGATACTGAGGTGTTAAGAAACTCAACTCTTATCAGCACAACACACACTAACACACCACCACCACATCAGTTCACTGCGATGTGGAGAATGATCCACTACCCAAATAGTACCTGTTTTGTGGTGGTCCGGTGGGGGTCCTGACCATCCAAGAACTATGAAACTATTCCCAAAAGCGCAAGCCCATTATTCCTAAATAGCCAGGTATTTTCCCTGTGGTTTAGTCTCTGAGCATTTAGTCTCAGTGTACCAAAATATTTCCTTTTCCACTTAAAATCACTCAGATTTTCCTTGTCTTGGTTTCTGAACTTGATACCGCAGTTCCTTCCGCCAAATTATAGTTCCATAAAAGCGGCTTATTGCTATGTCAGAGTAATGAACTCTGCTCACTCGCTGCACAGATTGCTGTAAGCCTCGCCTTTTGAAGTACAGACTGAGAAATAAAACTGCCGCAATATCAAGTTTAGCTCAGTGTTGCCTTTTTTGCCACATCAATACTAATGTTGTTTTGTTCCAGCCAGTCTGTAAAGCATCTTACAGTCCATTGTGTTTGGCGAATGGTATTAGGTTCATTTTTGGCTGGTTCCAGGTGTTTTAGCTGTTCTTCTGTCACAGCTGCCAACTGAAAAGCTGCTCAGTGGTGATGACAGTTTGGAAATTTAGTGTAGTCTCATTTTCAGTTTATTACCATAACTTAAGCCAATGGTCAAGCCTGTCCAACATAAAGGAACATGGATAGTTCTCATTTTGTGTTATTAAATAAGCTACCAAAAAAGGTATTTGAGTGGTGCCATAGAATAACCACATTTGGTTCCCTAAAGAACCATACTTGAAAAAGAGAAGGTCAGTGAGATGTGTGGTTGTGAAGAGCCTTTTCAAGGTTTAAAGGACTTTCGGATAATTCAAAGGTATATAGCAATTTAAGAGTTCCTCCTAGAACCCTACATTATGTGTTGGTTCTCTAAACCTTTAAAACGTTTTTTTTTTCACACATGGGCGTTTCAGCGTCTGAAGTGGACCGCTGAGTCATGGTGTCTTTAGCATATATGAACACGTAAAACAAACTCAGACCCCTCTAAACCGCCCCAAAAATGTTTGTAGTTCGTTTTGTGGTTCCATTAATTTGTGCATTGTGAAAACAAAACGGCCCCGGTCCGCTTTAGCTTTACTTTATGGTGAAGAGCTGGAGGCTCACCGTACACACAGCCACAGTCTTTAGCACTTTAGCAGGTAAAACAGACCAAGGATCATTTATAAGTTTCTACTCAGGATAAAGTCTGTCCGTGGTCTGAGACAGACAGCAGTGCCGACATAGTAAAGTGATCAGATGAGCTCGCGTGATTTTACCGTGTTAGAGGCTCGAGCTGGGCACCCAATGCAATTTCCAGCTGCTTTCACTCTGAATGCTGAATGAATGAAAATTCGCTGGGTGGAGCTTCAGTGAGGCGCACAGATGAAAACGGAGCCCACCACGGCAGACCCCCAGGGCCATTTTTCCAATTATGCTCAATGCACTTCGGCCAATCGTTTCAGCGAGGCCAATAGGAGAGCAGCAGGTGGGTCTGGTGGTTCTTCTCATCATTTCATAGGTCGGATTTATCAGAAAATGCTGCCCATTTGGCAAGCGCTGTGCTCACCGTGAGTGCTGTGAAAGGGGTCTGAGTTCTAATGGAACTGTGGTCTGAACAAGAAGTGGTCAGAGATCAAAGGACCAGAAAGGCAACTCCTCTTTAGAGCTCACTTACATTGTGAACACAAAAAGAACTGAGGTCATTTGCAGTTGGTTCTCTTCCGCGATCACTTCAACAGAACTTGGTTTGGTTCTTTTAAAATGAACTATATGTGCAAACACTGTTAGAGAACCATTTTTCAAGGTTTATAGACCCATCAGATAAAATAAAGGTTCTATACCAATTTCAGGGTTTATTCTGGAATTGTCCATGTAGAGGTTCTTTAAACATTAAAGAAGAGTTTATAGATGTTTATAAATGAGATGTGTGAGTAAGAAAAACTTTTTCAATGGCAAATATGTGAGAGAAGCTAGAGGGAAATTTATCCAATATAAAATTCTGGTATTATTGGACACCTTGTAGGCTCTTCAAAATAGGACTAACAAATAGTAGTTCATGTTGGAAGTGTAAAAAAAAAATGGGAGCCTTTTTGCATCTTATATGGGAATGCCCCATGGTTGAACCATTTTGGCACAGTGTACTGAAATTTTTGGAGACATGGGCAGGAGTAGCCCTGCCAGTATCTCCCCGTTTATGTCTTTTGGGAGATAAAACAGAAACTCCAACTCTAACAAAAAGGGCATGTTCAGTTCTGATGGTGGGGATAACCACAGCCGCCAGAGTCATATTAAGATATTGGAAATCACCCACATGTCCAACACTCCAAGAGTGGAAAATCCTAACGAGTGAGACCACATCATATGAAGAATAACGGGCAAAGGGCCTGTAGAACTGGGAATTTGGGATTATTTTATGGAATATCTCACTTCTGACTAACAGCATGATTGTGAGACAGGAACTAAGAGATGTTTGTATCTTTTTGATGGCTGGCCTTCCTTCCTCTGTTTTCTGTGTGATGTACCATACAAGCTTTTGTTTGCTGTGTTTAAATAAAAAACTTTAATTACAAAAAAAAAAGAGAAAAACTTTTTCAAAATTTAAAGAACCTTCAGATAATGCACAGGTTCCACAGCAATTTAAGGGTTCCTCCAATAACCCTACATTATGTAGAGGTTCATTAAACTTTTAAACAGTTTCTTAGAAAGGCATGTTTGTAAATGAGATGTGTGAGTGTAAAGTGCTTTTTCAAAGTTTAAAGAACCATCAGATAATGTAAAGGTTCTATACCAATTTAAGGGTTATTCCTAGAACCGTAACATTGTGTAGAGGTTCTCTGAACTTAAAGAAACTTTTTTAGAGAGCCATGTTTGCACAAGAGATGTGTGAGTGTGAAGAGCTTTTTCACAGTTTAAAGAACCATCAGATAATGTAAAGTTTCTGTACCAACTCAACAGTTATTTCTAGAACCTTAGCATTATATGGGAACAAGTCTCTTAGAGATCCATATTGTAAACGAGAGTTTGAAGAACCTTTTACAGGTTTAACGAACCTTTATACAGTTAACTATATGAAGCTTCTAAATCAACTGAAGGCTTTTTAAAAGAAGCTTAACATTATTTGGAGGTTTTTGAAACAAAAGGTTTCTTAGAGAACAATGTGTGTAAATGACATGTGTGAGTGTGAAGAACCTTTTAAAGGTTTGAAGGACCTTCCGATAGTGTAAAGGTTCAATACCAATTTAAGGGTTCTTCCTAGAACCCTAAAGTTATAACTTATTAATTTATTAAACAAGGTTCATACAAAACTGGTTCTCTAAAGAGCCATCATTGATACAAACAATACAAGGCGATTCTTCTATGGCAGTGCACAAAAAACCTACTGCATATCTGCAAAACAAACCTACACATGTACACGTACAAAGCATCCCAATCCCAATCTGCACAAACATATGTGTCAACATGAAAGTGAAAGAATTATTTTCTAATACCACCAACACACCCATATCTTCTGGCTATATGTATCACCAACCACCACAGAAAATCTGTGAAAAAAAGATCTTATGCTCAATAAACTAAAGGTCACAAAGATGGCTGTGAATATCTGCAAGCGTCTTACTGTGAAGAGTGTGAAACCTGTCGATGCAACTTTTAGACCAACCAGCTTTGCACTATTGTTGAGCAGCTCACACGTGGAGGAGGATCTCGCCT
Source organism: Pygocentrus nattereri (assembly GCF_015220715.1). Lineage (NCBI taxonomy): Eukaryota > Metazoa > Chordata > Actinopteri > Characiformes > Serrasalmidae > Pygocentrus > Pygocentrus nattereri. Next base: position 44,098,104 of record NC_051213.1, on the reverse strand, counting down.
GGTGTTTGTGTATACAAGATATAGAAGACCCTCACGTCGCCTACGCTGACACTCATGCTCACAGATATTTAAGTTTGTTCCCTGAAAAGGATTACTTTAACTTAAATAAAATAATGCATTTCCACATGTTGCATGCAATTACACATTTCCACCAGGAGGGTCTCCAAATCCTAACAATTTATTGAATGTAGCTTTAGGTTCCAAGCTAAAAAATGGCACAACTAATCATTACTGATCATAGTGGTCACCAGAAAGGCTTACCTTCGAAGAAAATATGACCAGTGATGTTGCTGGAAGCACACACTTACATTTCAATACAGCTTTAGCAAGATTAAAGCTAGACTAGCCCAGAAATAATTGAGATCTGATGCAAATTCCAATTTAAATCGGAGAAAATGGCAGATAAAGCTGACTAAAAGCCAGAGAAATACTTGAAATTCCAAAACGGTTTTTAGGCTTAGGCTTAGGCTTTTGCCAGGTCTGAGAAACTGGTTCTAGATTTGCTGGGCTGGGCAGCAAAACTACTTCATTGCATACTATGACACTGCATTACTAGTGCTAGTTAGCAAGCTAAGACCTACAGCTACAAGTACATTTCTCATTGTAAAAGCCTAAACAGACAAACCAGTTATTCACAAAGTTTGTGCTTTTTAGTTTTTGCCTTGTCTTTAGCAAACAGACAGGCGTCATCATCATTATTTTCCTGTCTCTGATACATACTAGGCTTCACACCTCTATTCAAATAAACGAGGTTCTGTTTAATATGAGGGTGATGATGACCTGGGTCATTAACGTTTAAATGTGGGAATAAGTGAAGTGAAGTAACATCTCAGCTTAATTGGTCGGGCAGTTGTACTAAATAAGCAGCAAGGGTACTTAAAAAAGAAGTGATTAGTGATTAGTGGAGAACTTTGGCTATTAGAGCCAGGGCTTCGCTTTGGGCCATAAATGTCAAAACTCAGTCATAAAATGAGAAGAAGCACACTTTTACAATAAAGTTCCACTAGCACCTCTATGGGATTTCTGATTATATGTTAGCACAAAGCAAATTCCACACACATAAACATTTTACATTTATGGCATTTGGCTGACGCTCTTATCCAGAACGACTTACAATTTGAGCATTTTTATTTTCCGGGCATTCTAGATTAAACAAGGACATTTGAAGCTTGTAAAAGACACTCCATATGTTTTATCTGAAGCTTGTAACAAACACTGACATATGTTTTACCTTGCACATAATTGTTTTGCAGTGATTTTTACTGAAGATATTTGGCACAGAGCTACTGCTGCTGTTTTCCATTTCTAATAACTGGAACATGGTTAAACTCTGGGTCATATCCGCAGTCATATTCGCCCTTGCTCATCATGTTGCATAAGAACAGAGTTTTACAAACTACTCTGCGTCTGATGAAACTCTTTTTTTTACAATGTGGAAACAAGCAGAGACTCATGCGCAAATGATGAATCAACTTTACTGCATCCAGTACGTCATTTGCATATTATGTGCATGACGCATGCAGATGATTCGATAACCAATAAACTGAAAGCATTTAGTGGCTCATGAGACATCGGCTCTGCTTACAGTCCCAGAATGAGGGCACTGACCAAATTTTGAAGTGTCATAGTTTTGACGACTGGAAAAAATAAAATGCAAAATAAACAAAACGTCTTAGGTCTTTAAAATGGGAAAATGACATAATTGTGTAGTGTGATTGTTTTCCAAAATAACATATTTGAAAGCTGTGTTACTGCAGAGGATGGCATACTTCTACACTAGAAACATATGAATCATGAAACAAAAGCACACACTTTTATTTTGGATTGTCTCGTGCACAATTTGTTAGCATTATTATTTTTTGGTTATATTCTTATCAATGGATTTATAGATAATATTGACAATATAGTTGATATTGATAATATAGTTGTGGTTAGTTAAAGACAAACCAAGCCATTTTTTTAGGTTGTCAAACTATTAAACCCAGATTTACAATCACCCCTGCCAGATGTGAGATTGATTGTACATATACACCAAAGATGAAACTGAATATCAAAAATGCACGCTTTTAATTTAAGAACAAATCTAACAAATTTGATGTAATTCAAAATGTGATTGGTTGATTCCACATTCACTTCCTAATTATGCTGGTAATTCATCAGAGTGTAAGGCCTTCAGTCCAGCTGCTGAAGGCCTCACCAATCAGAGAGCCAGCTTGACTCTTTCTACTTAGATACCACAAGGAAATCCTGATTGGACAGTTTTCTTTTTTATAAGCATTTCAATACTGTTTTAGCAAGACTAAAGCTAGACTATCCCAGAAATATTTGAGTTCTGACAAAAATTGCTCTTTAAATCTGAAAAAATGGCAGATAAAGGTCATTAAAAGGCTGAGATATACATGATATTACAAAACTGTGATATATTTTAGGCTTAGGCTAGATCTGGGAAACTAGTTCTACATTTGCTGTGTTTTAGGTAGCAATTTATTTCATTGCATACACTGGCATGACTATTGCTAGTTAGCAAGCTAAGAGCTAACTAGCAACAGCATAAAAGAAAGACATTTCTCTGTAAAAGCCGTAAAACAGACAAACCAACTATTCACAAAGTTTATGATGTATAGTCGTTGACTTATTAAAATTGGCTTAGCTAGCCAATTAGCTCACTTAGGCTAGCCAAGGCAAGAGATTCCACATTCATTTCCTAATTATGCTGTTAATTCATCACAGTGTAAAGCCTTCAGTCCAGCTCCTGAAGGCCTAACCAATGGGAGGGCTCGCTTGACTCTATCTACCTAGACACCACAAGGAAATCCTAATTGGCCAGACTTTCCAACCAAAATATAACAACGAATTACAGATTGTACTACAATACTTAAAAGCATCACTGCTGAGAATGGTCAACCACCCAAGAAAGTGTGGTCAACAAAAGTCCTTTTGACAGAAAATGACTGATGATGAATGGGCTAGAGGACAGCCATAACAGATGGGCTACCATCTGTAATTGTACACCCAAATAGTGGATCTATAAGGTCAGTGGAGCTCATAAAGTGAGTGGAAGATGAAGGTTGATGCTTCTAATAATGGACGGTGAGTATACCCTTTACAGTTTTCTTTGGTGCATTGCTTGGCGTTGCCACATCTCCGAGTAACAGATACTTTTTTGGAATGAATGTGAAATGCTATTCTATGATCACTATAGCTCTCTGAAGAGGGAGTCAAGATTGAGCTTCTTTAATAAAGCAGCCCATTTGAAGGCTCAGTGCCACTGACGCAACTGGAACATCCATTCCTGTGGGATTTGCTTAACACGGACCATGAGAGCGTGAGTGCATCAAGCATGGTCACATGACAGTGGCCTTCCATGACGACTGCCATAGCCTTGAACACAAGCACCCTTTCTCCCCCCTCTGCCTTCCTTTCTTTCCTTTCTGAGGCACAACGAAACATCTTTGCCGTGCTCTACATAATTGATAGCCATTGCTGAGTAATGTTTTATAGAGTGAGAGACTGAAAGCATCCCTCGTTGCACTGCCACCTTGGTTCGCTCTGAATATTTTGCGTTGTGCCACGTACCGAAAAAGATTTTATGCTGTGGAATACTGAATAGGAATCCTTTCCATTCATCTTCATCAGTATTTAACTCTTTATCTCTGACTAATCCTGGCTTAGGCTTTAGTCCGAACAAAAAAGGAACCCAAGTTAGCAGACAGCAAAGAAGTTTATGGTTAAGTTTAGCGTTCAGGGAAACTGCATCGCTCAGGCCGAATTGGTTTTAAAATGCATCCATAAACAAGCCCAAGGCTGATCTTGTGCTACTGCAATTAGACAACTGCAGCAAACAGTAATCTGTTTATACGCCAACAGTGATGCTAATCTAGCATTAAAACCACAGCATGCAAACCAATCCGCTCTCCAGCAGATTAATATTAACCATGACGAAAAAGCTTCCCTCGCTCATAACAAACATGCACATGTTAATGCTGTGGAGCAGAAAACACGAGGTCCCTGCCAGCGTAGCATGGGAGTGGATCACCGTGGAGACAGGCCGATGGACAACAGAACGCTAAAAGAATGGTTTGGAAGCCGTCCACCTGTCCGGGTACGGAGAATCAGAATGATGGGAAGAGTGCAGGCAAGGGGAAATGGAATGAGAAGAGAGGGATAAAAGGATGGGGGGGGGGGGGGGAGAAGGCACAACGGATTTCTATGGCGGGAACCCCAGCTCAACAAACAACAAAAAGCGATGCAGACAGATTTGGCTGCTTTAAGTTCGAAGCGGAGCTGATTTTAACATCTTGCAGAAGGGTCACAGGGAAAGACGGGAATGAGCAGAAGAGTGTGGAGTTGAGGACGCCTCGAAGGGACCTAAAAAAAAAAATCAAATGCGCGTAGAAGTCAGTTCAGAAAGCTTCAACCTCCTTGCGAGTGCGCACGAAAACAAGCTCTTGAGAAACGAAGCTGACATACAGGGGTGAAAGTAAACCCTAATGTACGCCATCGCACTTTCCTTGCATCCTTTTTCCGGCCGTCTTAGTTTCACGGAACATTGAACTCAGTAAATATGTGTCGTTTATCGCTGACGTCTAGATCAGGACCTTTGAAAGATGCTGTCAAAGCTATTGCGCCATGGAGAGAAAAAGCAGAGCTTGTTCTTTCCTCTTTCCACGCTTGGGGCATAGGTGAAAGTGGGAGAGTAGAAAAGGAAGAAAGGGGGGAAGAGATAAAGAATGAGGCTCCCATGTATCCCATGTATCGTTTCATTTGCATGCTGTTAGGGATACAACATGCACCATGCTGCAACAGAGAGGGATAAGGGAGAAGCATGATGAAAGAGAAGAGGGGTAAGGGGGAAAAAGCAGAGAACAACATAGTATTGGTGAACAACAAATGGCTAAAAACAAGGCAAATAAATGGGACAAATACCATCCAGTATTGAAGCTGGCACCAAAAGATTGCGGCCAGTCGTTCCTCGTCGTTCCCCTTCTCTCGGTTCATTCTCCTTCATCTTGCTCGCTCATTAGTGACAGTTCTCTTCTCTGGCTCACCCTCTTTTTCTCTCCATCATCCGTTCTCGACAGACACCTCTCTTTCTCTGTTCGGCTTCCTTCCTTCCTTTACGGAAAGGGGGGGGGGGGGGGTGGATTTGGAGGGGCCGCAAGAGCAGGAGGAAATTTACAGTGAAAAAAAGAGAGAGAGAGACACGAGAGAGCTCTGAATGAGAAGCAGACTTCCCTGGTGTGGGGAAGATTGGGCAGAGAGAAAAAGAGGTATAGTGAGAGAGAGAGAGAGAGAGAGAGAGAGAGAGAGAGAGAGAGAGAGAGAGAGAGATTTGTTAATGTGAGAGCAGGACAGGAGAGAGAAAAAAGGGGGTGGTGGCTTCGGAAGAAATATCTTGGTGGGAGGAAAAGAGGAGGAGTGTAGCAGAGAGGAGGGGTGTCCACCCCCCCCCCATGCATGCTCACACACTTTTGCCATTCATTCGTTTCCCCACCCCAAATTTCCAGTGTTTTTAACCAGTTCTCATGTACTATGAGGATTACTCTGCCGTGTAAATGGCTCTAATTTCAGTCAAGATGTTTTATTGCATGTCCTTGAAACTGATACGTACATAGATGCGTAATAAATCCATAATGTGCAGTATGTAAAAGTTCTGACTGTGTGTATTTGGACCGGAAACCCTCTTCGGGGTCTGCCGCCCTGTGCTGCCCCCCCCCTTCCCGCCCTCCCTCTCTCTCTCTCTCTCTGCCACAATATCTCCAGCAGCAGACACAGTAAAAGCAAAAGAAAGAGCCTTTGGATCAGAATATGTATGAATATTTAGAGGAGAAAAGCTTTTTTAAAACATTTTTTATTAACAGTAAGGTTGGCTGGGCAGAATGCTTCGAAAAAGTAGTAATGGCTGAATGCTGAATCCACTGTTCTAAATGTATTCAGGAGCATATTCAGAACACATTTAGAATGCAAACTGATAAGGAAAAGATATAGGAAAACTCTGCTTTTGTCATTTTTATTTAATTTATACTGTTCCTCGCTGTTTCTGGTGAGCAGTTTTCTACATGTAATTCTTATGGTAATATGTTTCATGTAAATAGCACATCATCACATTGATTAATAGTCTACTCGGGCTTTAGCAGAACTCCGTAACACTGATATTAATCACTGATCATCACATTGATTTATCAGTCTACTCAGACTTTAGCAGAGCTCAGTAACACTGAGATTAATATCTGATCATAACTGATTTATCAGTCTACTCAGGCTTTAGCAGAGCTCAGTAACACTGAGATTAATAACTGATCCTCACATTGATTTATCAGTCTACGCAGGCTTTAGCAGAGCTCAGTAACGCTGAGATTAATAACCGATCACATTGATTTATCAGTCTACTCAGGCTTTAGCAGAGCTCAGTAACACTGAGATTAATATCTGATCATAACTGATTTATCAGTCTACTCAGGCTTTAGCAGAGCTCAGTAACACTGAGATTAATAACTGATCCTCACATTGATTTATCAGAGCTCAGTAACATGGAAATTAATGACTGATCATCACATAAATATATTCAGAGTATTGTCTTCACTAAATGTAACTTGGACTTAGTACAAATAGTTCATTTCTGCATTTTGAAGACAAATCCTCAATACTTGTATTTTGCTATAGCCAAACCCTGACTCAGAGTGGCTTAAATCAAATTTTTCTGCTCAAGGCAGTGTTTTCTCGTCATGCATTTTTGAGTTCTGCTTACAGCGAACATTGTCACTACCGAAACGTTTGGTAAAGTATAGGTGGTGCAATAATTGTTTTGTAGTGACAAAATGGAATGTTTAATTATTGCTTTAATAAAATGAACATAATTAAGGTACAGACAAAAAATTATTTTAGTCCAGAGTTCGAGCCAGGCAAAAGGGTCTTCAACTCTTTTAACCAATTCGACAGCATGATACATTTATTTTCATAATGAAAAATGACAAAAGAAAAATGTTATGGTAAAGCAAATTTTTACTTTTGTAAATTTTGTAACAGTCCTATTTTCCAATAAAAGTTGATTAATATCATTATAACAGCAATTTTAATGATATTCAAAACAAAATATGTATATAATAACATATCGCTGCTGTCGAAAAAAATGCATCTCCATTTTTAATGTTTTTTAGTTTTTGTTATAATTTGAAAATTCCTGTTGACCTTTATATTGTCTGTAAATTTCATGATGAATGGACCAAAAGAAACTGTCCAGAATTACTTGGAAAACTTCTGGTTACATTTAAAGTAAAGTATGTCTTTTTCTTCTCCTGTAAAGTTACCTTTTTAGAGATGCAATGTTTTGTTCCGCAGCGATATAAGTAAAAAGCTAGATTGTAAAACAACAAATTTATTGAAGAAATTTTAAAGACAATTTAAAATATCAAATCAAATCCCAAATCTTTCATTTAGGCTATTCAAATTGACTGTCAATTAAAGAGTGCAAAGAAATTGTAAACTAAAAATAATGTAGTTATTTCCAGCACAGTTTGACTGCACCCCCCAATTTATAAAAAGACTTTAAAGCCGCAGCTTCATCACACTCAGTTTTGTTTTGTTTTTGTTTTTTTGCCTTTCAGTTTATGTCACATAAACATCAGCACCAACTTCAGACCTCGCAATAGCATTAGCTTACAATTCAAATTTCGTAACTTGCTAACTGCAATCACACAGTGTTTATGCACTTTTTATTTATTTATTTATTGTTTATGTCAGTTTTCCATGTACATGTTTTAACAGCACGCCAAGAGAGTCTATCATAGCCACCTAGCCACAGTGCTATACTTTAGCAAATGCTACTGGTGTTTGGATGACAAATTCCTCCTGTGTTAGTCACAAACATACATACAACCACAGTTACCACAGTCACTTCCAGTTGAACAGCTCTATACAGCCTATCTTGCTTCAAATCATGGTCCGATCTCTGCCAGAAAATAAACGTTTAAGAAGAAAACAACAAAAGAATGAAAAGAAAAATGTTTGCTGCCATGGGGTTGGTGCTGTGGTTTACATCTTGTGCAGTCTGAATCTCACAGATTGACTTCTGATCATCAAGTTGCATATCTTTAGTGTTATTGAAAAAGTTTTGATATTTACAGTCAAGTTCCCAGCATTTTTCACAAGCTGACTCCAAAGGACAGAACAGATAGAAAAGGTGAAGGCATAGTTTTCTGTTTCTTGATAATACCACTCTTACTACTACTACTACTACTAATGATAATAATAATAATACTCTGTGGGATGAAAAATAGACTTGTTTTGCAAATTTCCCCAGGTCAACAGATGAATAAGTAGCAGGTGATCTGGGTATAAAAGGAGCATCTATCATGACTGGGTATAAAAGGAGCATCCACACAAGGAGGCTCACACAAGGAATTTATAGATTTCATCATCTGCTGTCCATTACATTATTAAAAGATTTTAAAAATCCCAAGAAATCTCATAAGGGGCAAGGCTGAAACCAGTACTGAATGTCTATGACTGCTCAGATGGCACTGCATTAAAAGCTGAAAATGATTCTGTAATTAATTAACCCCATGGGCCATGCAATACTTGTCTTGTAAGAACTGTTAGTTGCTACATCTACAAATACAAGTTAACCCCTTAAAATCCCAAGCTAATTGCCTATTAAGGCCTGTTATTCAGCAACTACAGGGACTGGCTGAGCTATTCTTAGGTTATAGAAGTATGTCACAAAACTTTGGGCCTGCTGGTGGGCCCTGGCCATTTAAACAGTTACGACTAGACTATGCAAAGTGGAAACTATACATCAGGAATGTCCAGAAACGCCGCCAGTTTCTCTGGGTTAAAGCTCATCTGAGATGGACTGAAGTGAAGTGAAAACGTGTGCTGTGATCTGGGCAATCTCAGATGAAAAGGACCTTCCTGACTGTTACCAGCGCAAAGTTCACAAGCCAGTCTTTGTCATGGTATGTGGGTGTGTTAGTGGGTAACTTGCATGTCGATGAAGGCATCATTAATACTGAGGAGATGCATTTTGGGGCAACATATGCTGCCATCTAAATGTCTTTTTCAGAGACTACCCAGCTTGTTTCAGCAAGACAATGCCAAGCCACATCCTGCAAATGAAATGACAGCATAACTGAGTCATAAAAGAGTGCAAGTAACTAGACTGCCCTGCCTGCAGTCCAGGTCTGTCTCCCACAAAAAAATGTTTTGCGCTTTATGAAGCATAATGTACGATTCTGGACCATTGAGCAGCTCAAGTGACAAATCAAGTAAGAATGGGGAAAAATCCACTTTTTAACTACCACTACTGGTGACCGCAATTCCCAAATGATTACTGAACATTTTTAAATGGAAAGGTGATGCAACACAGCGGTAAGCATGCAACTTATTTTGGAACACGTTGCAGGCCTCAAATGTTTTCAGTTGAATACAGGTCAAAAAAACTGTTATTATTTACATTTTCCCTACCGTCCCAACTGGATTTAGGTTTGTAATGAAACTCTGCATATAGAATACCATAATATTACATGAACTTTATCTGCAATATTTTTATTTACTGAAAAAAATCCTGTTATAAGCTCAACTGACTTCCCACAAAATGCCGTTTTAAACATCTCAGCCCCTGCCCTCACCAAAATGATGGTTATTTCCGACTCTATTTCAGCATGGTGTTCCACATGTTTATACAAGGCGTTTATTTATATGATGAAACCAATTACATGTAAGCAGACCGGAGGAGCGCTTAGCAAAGGAGCAACCTTGCACTTGAACCTCAAAATCAATTTGCCCGTTTCAGTCTCTCCTTGACTGCACTTAAACAAACTGGCAAGGACACAGGCCAGCCGTATTATCTCTGCTACCCACGCGAGCAAAGATGCAGATGCTCCAGCAGACTGGAAATACAAACAGCTATTGATCGGCATTAGAGGCACTAGCGGTGTATATGTAGAGAAGGGGTACAAACAAAAGGGATTAGAAAAAAGAGGTCAAAAGAAATGCGTGCTACAATCTCCTCCACCTTGCATAAAAACACCAAACTGGCCTTTACATACATAACCATATTACCCAGAGTGCACAAACAATCCCTTTAGACTCACTTCACTCCTAATGCAGACAAACTGCTCTCCAGCCCAAGGACAACTATTACCTGGGGATGGGGGTGAGAGAAAGAGAGACACAGAGAGAAAGGTGGAGAGAGGGAGAGAGGGTAAGACAGACAGAAAGAGGGTGAAGGTTCCTTCATTTTTCACTTTTTGATATAATTTGAAAATAGCTGCCCTTCACATTGCGTGAAAATTTCCAGTCCAACATTATTTACACCCATTTAAAGTTAAGATCTGTTTTTTCTTCTCCTGAAAAGTGGTTAAGTTTTTGGCAATATATGCGACGATATCAGTATTTACATTTATAGACTACATACAACATGTTAATGCATGTACATACAGTGCAAAAATCAGAGATCCTTCCTTTTATTTATTATTAATGTTATTATTATTATTATGTGACCCCTATTGGTCACATAACAGGGAAGTTTCACCTCCCCATTCTAACCCATCTGTGCAGTGAAACACCACACACACACTAGGGGGGGCAGTGGGCACACTTGGGTGGGTAGCCCTATCCATGGTGCCTGGAGAGCAGTTGGGGGTTAGGTATCTTGCTCAAGGGCACCTCAGTCATGTACTGTCAGCTCAGGGAAGCAGAATCAGCGACCATCTGGTCACGAGGCTGGTCCAGCCCATGACTGCTCTTTCAGTCAAAGCAACCATTTCTTTTTCAGCTTCAGGAAAAAGCAGACAATAAATGCTGTGGGTAACACTGTCACCTCGCAGCAAGAAGGGCCAGGGTTCGGTTCCCCAGCTGGGCAAAAAGGGTCCTTTCCATGTGAAGTTTGCATGTTCTCCTTGTATCTGTATCAGATTTCCTCCCACAGTCCCAAGACATGCAGTCAGGCCACCTGAACATGCTAAACAGTCCTTGCGTGTGAATGTATATGTCTGCCCTGCAACAGACTGGCGACCTGTCCCGGGTGTATCCTGCCCTCCACCCACTGACTGCTGTGGATGGGCTCCACTCCCCCGTGACCCAGAAGGATGAGCACCTTGTAAAATGTGTAGTGTGTCCACACAAGCTTTGTTACAGCTTCCATTCTTCTCAAGAGACTTATTTTCAATATGAAAGAAATCTGCAGGGATATTTTTCCACATTTCCAAATTTCGGTCTTAGACGTTGGTTGCATTTTCTGCTTCTCACGATCCAAATAATCCCAGACACATTCCCTGATTTTGTGGTCTGCACTCCCAGGTGGTCAGTCCATAGTTCTTAGAACACCAGGAGCTTCTTTGTTTGGTTTGCAAAGTTTCTTCTTTTTTGCCTGTTTCCTTTTTTCTCAGTAGGGGCCTCTTAACAGCTAGACATCCTTTCAGACTCACAGCGTTGTGTTGTCATCTCACAGTGGAAGGTTTGACACATGGAGCTCGTTTTCCCCTCTCTCAAAGATGAAAGTACTGTTCATCTGATGGGGACAATTTGGGTGGTCTACCAGACATTGCAGGTGGTTGTTAGGAGTCCCATTTTCTCTGTATCTTTTAACCATTTTTTGAACTCTAGTTTTGACTGTTCCCCTTCTTGTACAGTTAGGTCTAACCTCCTCACAAAATCTCCTGATAAATGAATAACTTGCCCTTAATGGCTGTTTTGGCCAGGAATTAAATAAATGACACACCCCACATTGTGGGGCACTGTATAAAACCAGAGTGTGTGTATGTATATGTGTGTGCGCGAGAGAGAGAGTGTCAGACAGAGGGCGTCTGTGTGTGTGGGAGAGTGTCTGCATGTATGTGTGTGTGTAAGTAGAGGTAAGTGTGTGAGAGGATGGTCCGCTTATCCTGGTGCTGATCTTGAAAGGGCATGACTATCGATCGCATTAAGCTCGCTGCAAACCCAGGAAATCAATATGTTTTTAAAGGCGAAGTGGGCTGCATGTGGTGCTAGCACGCGCAGGCTTTATTGATACAAGGATCCAGAAGTGGCCCATTTTGCTTGATAAAAAGAAGCACCATGCAAATAACAGAAATATGAGGTAGAACCAGCAATATGAGACTGCAAAGGCCTTCTTTAACTTATAGACCACAAATGCTAATATTATCTCAATAATAAAAAGCTTCCAAATCTTCTTTTGGTCAAATCATCAGTGGCTCACAGTAACTAAGTAAATGTAATTAGTTACTGTACTTAAGTAGTTTTTTCATGTATCTGTACTACAGGTTTTCCCATTTGGATGACTTTTTACTTTCACTCCACTACATTTCAAAGTCTAATAGTCGTTCCTTTTGGTTTCTGTGTGTATAAAAACGTAACATATCAAAACAAAAGAAGCGCAAAGCCAGAGCACCAATCAGGGCACAGCGGTCACTTTGTTTAGAGCTTGTTTTGACCTGTTGGTCATTCTGACACAGTGCAGCACACGGCACAGCGAGTGTCTGTTCAACATAAATGATGACCTGACCTAACTTTGTGTAAATAGAGCACAATATAGAAATATGTCCACATATGCAGTCGTGACTGACGCGGCTTTTTTCTGAATTTCTACAAACACCATTTCATTTTATAGTAAATTAGTTTGGGCTGGTTTATGTTTATGAACAGAGGCCTACAGATCAACATAGTAAAGGAGCTCATTTGTGATCCTGAGTTTAAAGCCAGTTTTTATTAAACTTAAACTTGGAACTAAGTTGTAAATAAATCTTAAACTGAAACTTTGCTTGTGTGTAAAAAGTGATGTCAGAGCCACTCGGTTCTCCCTGATGGAAACTGTTTGCCTTCAGTATTTTGTGCTTATGATCATTTTAATAGACATCAGTGTCAGGCTAATTAATGATATTCTATTAAACAATGGAGCAGTATTCTACCTTGGGCATCCCTACTTTAACTCAAGTACATGATTTGTGTACTTCACCCACCACTGCAAATCATATTTATTAAGTAAAAATAAGTCAGCATATCCTCTACAGGGAACAAGCCTAAATATATCTTTTGTCTGCAAAGTTTAGTGCAGCACTTCTGCATTTTCACTTATATATGAAAAAACATCAAATATAAAAAGGGCCATAGCATTTTATGTTTTATTTTTTTCCCAGTGTGTTAAATTCAGCAAATACAGATATCCATTAAAGATTTGCTATTGTTGGAACAAAACCTAACTTCACAGGAGAAGGAGAAAACATACTTTACTTTTAATGTAAGTCAGTGGAACCAGACTTTTTTCAAGGTCATTTTGAGCCATTTCTTTGGGTCTATTCATCATGAAATTTGCTTGTAAAGCACAACAATTTTCAAATTATGTCAAAAACTGAAAAATGGAGATGCAACAATATGTATATTTTCACATCAACGGTCAGGGGCGCCTATAACTTTTGCACACGACCATAGCTATAATTTCTAAAGCAAGTCATTCAAATAACCACTTGCAACTGTTCTTCTATCTGAAAAAAATGTTTTTAGGAGCTCCTTAAAAGGTCTTTCGTAAATGGCTACTTTACAAAGAACAAGCGATGGTGACATTGATAGTGAACGTTTTTTATAGTAATGCATGAACAGTTACATCAAGAACAAGTAAGTAGTTATTGTCAGGGAAATTAACTGAATATTACTGCAAAGAATTGTTTTATTTCTATTTTAAGGACAAGGGAAGCTAAGAACGAACACTGTTTACATACATAAACAACTTAACAATTCACATTAGCTAATGCTAACAACTCACCCAGAGCTAAAAAACAACACAATTCATCTAAAAGTAAATCTCCTTTTTGTGTTTAGAAAGTAACGTGAAGGTAGAAGATGGCATTTCTGAAAGTTTATGGCCTCACTGAGGTAAAAACTTTTGTTTTCAGACTGAAGAATATAGTGAGGCAGCTAAGTCACCACTAGGTAGCTAGCTGGCTATATCAGAGGATCCTTATAAGCTCTGTAACATTTGTAAACAAATAAATTTCACTTATTTAAACGAACATACCAAAAGAAATCCCACAGACCTGTGAGTACAAAACCACCTGAGTGGTGAGAGGATAAAACTAGCAACATTGCTACCTGCCACACCGCTAGCTTTCTGAGGTAAAAGAAAGCTAAGCTAACATCCCTGCTGAAAATATAGTCATTTTTGATGGTTTCTCGTGGTGTCCAATAGCCAGTAATTGTATTTTGTGCTTCCTTGATGGGCTGATATAACCGTGTAAAGGACTAACTGATTACAGATGTATTCGATGATTTCTTAATGGGATTTAAAGGTGTCCTACTGGAAACTAGTGGTCTTTAAGGATAGTCATTAAGTCAATTCCCATTAGAATGCAAGACCATCAGATTTTAATCCTAATGCTCCTGTCTTTTGTTCAGCAAGGACTACCTAGTTAGCTACTGTTCAAAAAATTTGGAATCACTTTTTATACATACTTTTTTGGATATTTTATGTACAGCATATCATTTCTGTTGGGACAAAACCTTGTATTTCCAAAATTATAATATTACAGAAGAAGGAAAAAGCCTACTTTACTTTTAATGTTTTTTTGCAAGTCATTTTTAGCTATTCCTGTTTGTCCATTCATCATGAAATTTACACACCATATAAAGGGCAACAGGTACTTTCAAATTGTCAAAAACTGAAAAACTTCAAAAATTGTGATATGAGGTATTTGCTCCAAAAGCAGCGAAATCCAGTTTGTTCTACTCTAAACCAGACAACAAAAGGTAATATTATATACCTTTCAGTATTTTAAGGTCTCAAATCACCATTAAACCAATGAAGATATGATGACAATAATAGATAATTCACTTATATCCCCAGAAGATGTGTCCTTCAACAATTTTAACCATGTTCTGTTTAAAACTAATTTAATGCACCCTCAATCATCGGATTCATCCATTCAGGGAAGGGGTCCAAAACTCAACCAGTGTTAAAATATGTTCTTCCACTTGTTGTGCGCAATTACACATTTGCACCAGAGAGGTCTCCAAATCCCCACAACTTACATAGTATAGCCTTAACAACAGAAAATACTCAGTAGGAAAGGGACACTATGAATAACTGTAGCAAAGAGGGGTGGGTGCCTGGCCACCTTCCAGCCCTAAAGCAGCATCATGCTCCTTCAGCCTCAATTGAAAAAAGCAGGCCAAATCATTTATTGCCCTTTGCCCAAATTAATTGCTTGTTCAAAGGCATCCAGGAAAATGCAATCTGTCTGCCTACTGAAGACAAGAAATGCACACCAACAAGAGATAAAAAGCCAAAGTATTATCAGGTTATGGTGGAAGATGAGGAAAAACATATAAGGTTAGACTTTTTAACTACATCAAAGGTGCAGATTATAGACTACATTTAGCAGAAATGTGAATCAGTCTGCATTTTATCAGGAACTAAGGTGTAAAAGGCTCCTCCAACCACCTCGGTGGCATCAGTTCCCCTTGACTTGGCATCTGGGACGTGGTCTGCGCTCTGCATGTGTGTTGTGAGGGTATCAAATGACAGACTGTTCATTATTGAGCTCTTGAGGTCATATACAGGATCTGTTGTGCCATCTGCTGTTCATTTGAAAGCATGCACCACATAGCAGTGTGGACTGACTTGAGGCCTGTTTTTGGCAGGGAAAGCATATAATGTGTATGCTGTCACAACACTAGATCATTAAGAAAGACAAAATTCACCATGTGTCCAAAAACATGTGGATTGATCATCACATCTACTTGCTAGGCATCCCATTCCAAAAACATGGACATCACTATGGTGTACCATAATTACCAGAATGACTTTCTGGTTTCATTGACTTACATTGAAAGTAAAGTAAGTTTTTTCCTTCTCCTGTAAAGTTACCTACCAATCTGGAGATATGAGATTATAGATAGATAGATACATTCTCCATCAATCTGAACAACCTTTTCACCCTGTAGAGCCAAGTAATCATGAAATTATTCTATTTAGCACTCATGAATCTATTGGGGCAAATGAGGCAGTCACAGACTGGAGGTTAGGGAACCGGCCCTGTGACTGGAAGGTTGCCAGTTAGATCCCCAGAGCTGACAGTATATGACTGAAGTGTTCTTGAGCAAGGCACCTAACACCAAACTGCTCCCTGGGTGCTATGGATAGGGCTGCCCTCCGCGCTGGGCAAGTGTGCTCACTGCCCCCTAGTGTGTTTGCTCACTAGTGTGTATGTGGTGTTTAACTTCATGGATTGGTTAAATGCGGATGTGAAATTTCCCCATTGTGGGACTAATAAGGGTCACTTAATCTTTATTAAGTAGGGAGGCCTCAGAAAGCAAGTGAAAAGCACATAAATAAACAATGGCTAACTGATGACCAGTCTGATATTATTTTGTCAGTGGATATCAGGTTCAAATAATTGGATATTTTACTAGTTGTATTTGTTTATTTGTAACTGAATTATGTGGAAGAATAAAACTTTTTGTAGCAACTTGCTCCCCCAAGTTCAATTACAAGCTCTTCACACAAATTTTGAAATTTGTGATCACTTTTGTGTCAGTGGGAGAAGCATGGCCCTGTTTATAGCACTTCCTTACTGTGCCCATATTTGGTATATTGCCTGTTGTGCATGTGGTCTAAGAGATTCGTCATCCTGCTATCTGCTCTAGCACAAGTGAAACAACCAACGCAGGTCATTGTTTGTTTTTCCCACCCGTACTCAGGCAAACCCCGCCTCCTGCGTTGAGACTGACAAATATATCAGCTGTTGGGACTGCGCTGAATACTGAAACTCTGGTTGGGCTGAAAATGTTCATTAGGATATATATATTTTTGGCCATTTATGCTTATATATCAGACGAATCAACCATATATTTCAAAATACATGTACATATATGTACATAGTATAAAATAACAAATATATATGTATAAATATGGATTATACATTATACTGTGTGTCTGATATATGTCTGAAACAAACACCAAAAGGATTTATAGATAAACTCGAAAATGAAATACACCTTAAATACACAACAACTTTATATTATAAAATATGAAGCTGGGAATAGGAATAATGCATTTTTTTATATATTGTTAAATATATATGTTACACGTATATGTTTATAGATGTTGATACATGTCTGAAAAATATGTCCTAAAATAGAAAATAGCCAACTTCAAATAAGTTGGCATATATATGTCTTATATGTCCGTATGTGTCTAATATTAGTTGGATGCAAGGGAAACCCATATATGCTGATACATGTCATATATTTGAAATTCATTTAGTGCCATATATCAGATTTCAGTATGAGCCTGTATCTTCATCATCATCATCATCATCATTGTTATTGTTATAATTATTACCATAATTATTATTAGAGGAGTCTTCACTATTCCCAGCAGTCGACCCGGTTTCCAGTAAGGTAAAGCGGTTCTCCGAGTTTCGCCAATCGGCTCACGAGTAGCCAATCCCAGCGCAAGTGGGCGGGGCTTCACCCCCAATACGGGTGGGTAACAATACCACGTTGTTCAGAAACTCGCACAAGGAAGTGAGTCACATGTTAATCACTGACGGGAAAGTAATGACCAACTTTTCTCAACACGAGTCAAACACGCACTGTAGACGAGGAAACGGTGTCGAACAATAAGATTTCAGGTGTCTGAAGAGTTGGAGGAGGAACGACAGGCATCAAAACAGCTGGGATTTAACACTAAAGACGGACGAGTGCTGTAGGTGAGTTGAGTCACTTTGATTCAAAGTAAAACAGCCTAGACTAAGTGTTAAATAAGTGAGGATGGATTACTGAATAAATGGTCAACAGAGCTGGATCCATTCAGCCTAAAAATATAATTATGTACGAAGTTTGTCTGTCTTAGAAAGTGTGCAGGTCAGTCCGAGTTAGGCTGGACTGTAGGACCTCGTGTGTTCTCACATAGCCAAGTCCACGTCAGTTCTATAAACGCATCTAGTGGTTTGGCTGCTATAATTGGAACCTCCATACATCATTAAGACTCCAGTTAAAGTGACAGAATGTAAGCAGAATGATATAATATGGGAAGAAAAGAAGAAAACATGGAATTTCTTTAGTTTGTCCTGCTGTAGAATTTGGATAGACCACACAAAAAAACAGCCAAAGTCCCATTCAGTCGAAAGTTTCTGTCTACATTTGGGTGATTCCTTTAAGGGAATTTCCTCTGACTAGGCGGAAAGTGTGCGGACGGAGTCAGACACAAAGAAGCGTGTAACCATAACGGCTTTTCTTTTACCTTTCTTCAAAGGACACATGTCGTTTTGAAGAATATTCATATATGTGTTCACCAAAAACTAGTCTAGTCGATATTTGTCAAGTAGACCCCGCTTTCAAGTGAATTTCTCCACAGCTGCTGTAGCCACATGTAGCAGTTTGTCAGCGTAGCTGAAGCGCCATGTGTTCGTGTTCCTCAGGTCTTTGTCACGGTCATGACGAGAAATGAGGAATAGAGCTGAAAGCAGGGTGATATATTGGTCACAGGGGTGGTCAGAAAAATAACTTTGACCTCAGTGAACTTTACTGAACAGTAGAAGTAAAAGTGGCCTCCAGAAACTTGGGTTCAAAAAGAGTTCAACACTGGAAGTTCATAGCATGTAGCACCTATCAGCATAGAAACTGAAGTCTGTCGTGCTATTTTTCCTGTTTTTGGGATTCTTTTGGTCCAAAACTGAAATGAAAAAGGCTCAAAGATGAGAGCTGAGCATTAGCAAAGCCGTCCAGGGTCTAAACCAATAGAAAAGGATGAAATAAAACACAAAAAAAAGAGACAACATATGAGTGAAGTTCTTTTCCTCACAAATATACTTGTTTTGATTAATGTTAGCATTGGAAAATCCTATAGCGTTGGAAAAGCAGAAATCCATTCAAATGTACTTCAGTACATGGAACAGAGTGCAGGAGCCTGAAACATCCTCAGGTAAAGTTATTTCAGTGAAATAATGAGTAAAAGTAGCCACCAGAAACCAACTTAAGTCCAAAAGTACCAGTGAAGAAAACTCTTTTGGTGACAAGCTTCAGAACTGGAAGTACGTCCACCATTTATAAGCATAGGAAATGAAGTTTGTCAGGTGCTGTTTTACTTTTTTGGGATCCATTTGGTCTAAAACACAGTGCGAAAGCTCAAAAGTGAGACGTGAGCATTAGCAAAGCAGTCCTGGAGCTAAATTACCTCAGTGTTATTGACTAAAATATGGCTGACTATAAAGGATCCTAGGGGGAATCCTAGCATTACAAACCAAAAATGTTATTTAAGTGCATGGACCTGAGTAAATGGAGCAAGTTGCTCACTTATAACTGAAACTGGTGACACGGTTGGTACAAGGCTGTAAACATGTTCAGTCAGGACAAATCCCCTTTTGTTGAACTGCTTAAAGTTACTGAAAGCCAGCCATCTGTGGCCTAAAACCGTTAAACGCATCTAATTCTGTTCCGTAGCTTTGCCTATGGCGAACCTTTCCGCTTGGTGCTAATCTGTCCCACTTAGTACAATCTGCTTCCTAATCGTCTTCTTATTTAAAGAGCTTTCAGTTTGGGATGAGAATGATAGTTTTCTTCTCATTTATAATAAAGATTAGCACTGAAGACACTCTACTGAGCTAAAGCTTTACTTCTGGGTTTGGGTAATAGCCCCTCAAATCCTGAGGTCACAGCTGTCTTATAACTTCAATTGAATGATATACACTTGTTACGTTGGCCTCCTGCAATGCAAATTACATGAATAAAGTCATCTGTCTGTTTTCTTTCTTCTTGTTCTTATACTTTCTTGCACAAATTTCAGGTGCAGACATGTGAGTCACGATAGTGTCATTCAAGGCTGTTCTCTGACTGAGGACTGACGCTTGCATACACTTTCATGGAGTTACTGCAATATTACATCATTTAGAGCAACTGCTAACAGTTGTTCTCAAATGTCTGGCTGGTGTGGACTGAAAGCGAGCCATGCATTCATAAGTGCTGTGTATTGTGAAGTCTATGTATCACATTAGATTTAAGTTAAATCCCATTTTTATTGCATTATAATGCTTATTATTCAATAACTACATGGAGTACCGTGCAAACTTGCTGAGTTATGCTTAAGTTATAGAGGTGTGTAATAGAGGTTTGGATCCGCTGGCAGGCCTTGGGGATTTCAGCAGTTCATTCAACTTAAATATTCAAAGAAACATGAAACAAATGTTGGGGCAAAACCTTTTATCATTTCACCTTTTTTTGCCCTTTGCGATGTGCCAAATAACAGTAACAATATAATAAATATTATCCCCTTAAAATGGCTAGGGGTAATTCTGCCAGTTTACATTATAGTCAATGTAGTTATTGGATAATAAGCCTTAGAATGTAATAAGGAAGGTGTACTTAAATATTCAAAATATTATAAATATTAATAAAGCTAAAGAACTGCAATTTTCAGAGCGCTGGCGCTAAAACAACATCTTACAGAAGTCTCTTCTGTTCTGTTTCTCTTAAAACTGCACCAAAAGGAGTTTACAAAGCTTTGTCAATATTAAAGGGATTTCCACGGATTTCTGTCTTGCATAATTCAGTGGTTGAGATGTAAACAGAGTCATTCAGCATGGTTTGATGTGGAGTAATTAATCGTAGATTAAGGGTTGCGGTGTCTACAACTTAAATATAGCCATTTTAGCTTTCAGAGGCTTTTCACTTGTTAGACGTCTGGTTCTTATCATGGTTCCCCTTTAACCAGACAGGAATGAGGGTTTGTTTTGAAAAGCAATATGCTATTGATTTTTATCTTTCAAAACAAGCCGCAAATGATCGATTTCTTTTCATTTTATGTTATTTATCAACAGTTCTAAACCTAAAAATCAGTGGTGTTGTTGTCAACTTGTATACCAGTATTTATGATATATGTACTATGCCCTGCACTATTTAATATACTATATTTAATACACACACATACACACACACCTTGTACCAAAACCTGCTATATCCTTTGTAGGAGAAAAAAAAACTTTAAATGTAAGTCAATGGAACCAGACTTTAAGTAATTTTGGGTCGTTTCTTTTGGTCCATTCTTCATGAAATATACACACAATGTAAGGGGCGCCTGGTATTTTCAAATTACATCAAAAACTGAAAAACCAACAAAATTGGAGAGATTTTGTTGAGATAGCAGCGATATATTACATTTTCATATTCCATAGCTATATTTAGGGTGTTATAAAAGGTTGTATCAAGTCTTTTAACAAAGTTCACAGTTGACTCATGATTTGCTTCTTGAAGCATGGTTTAAGTAAGTTCATGCCTCTCACGTATGACCATTCTAGTACGATCAAGTTACAGCGACTTGATCATCTCGGCCTCAGACTGATGTAAACACGCTTGCTGCAGTGCAAGAGGGCGAGGTTGGATAACACAACATGTTCTTGAGTTTTTTACAAAGTTTTTTTTTTTTACATTTTACAAATGTAGCTCATTTGTAAAAGCTGTAGTGCCCAATATGTTATGATCTAGCTGTAGCAGTCGAATGGGATCAGTATCGCCTGAGGTGGTGTTGTAATATGTTGCACAACCCTGCAAGCGAACGCACCATTCAAAACAAAAACATTTGCTATTGAAAATGTCCTGGAGGCAGAAATGAAGTTGATATGGAGCTGGGTGTGTCACGAATCAGAAGCAAAGTCTGAGACGCCAGTTTGCTATTTCCTGATGAACTAGCAAAACTTATAAGGCTTTATTTAAAGGGGTGGGTCTACCACATGGCTAACTTGCATAATAACAATAGTGTAATAAAAGGGTCATTTTAGCACATTTCTCAAACCAAAATCACTTCACAATAGAAGTGTGATGCAATCTAACTAAAGCTAAATCAGAGCTCGACTGATTTGACTGTTAAACTCAAATATTCTTAGATAAATGCACAATTTTTACAATTTAAACATGATTTTTAAAAGTATTTCATTTTATATACATAAAAAGTATACATATTTTTATATTTAAAATTTTTATTTTATGTTAATGTAACTCTTCTGGATTTAACATATTGGGCGGAAAACTAAACTGTGGATTGTGCAAAAGTTATGGCACATTTTCCATTTTGTTTTTTCCAAGAACCTACCTAAAACCTGTGCTCTAAAATTTGCACAAAAATTGTCATACGTATTGTTTTTCCCTGTAAAAGACATATTTTAGAGACATTTTTCACATAGAAAACCAACAAAATATGTCATTTGATGGAAGGTATTCAAACTGTTGCATACATTATACCATATTATACATATGGTACTTTATACCATAATAGAATTTTTTGGCCATACCACCCACTTCTCTGCTCTAAACTTGCAGTTTTAGAAAAACTATGCTTTACTGACAAATAAGATTGTCTCTTCTTAATGGTCAAACTTCTTAAACTCAAATAACCAACAGTAACTCTAAAAAATATTTAAGCATTGAGCATTGAGGGTAAACCTACTCAGAATTCTTTTTTTTTTTTCGTAATTCTTGTCATATGTTATTATGTTTTTCATGTTTGGTTTTCCAGTGTTTTATTCATGTTTTTCCAGCATGTTTTTGTTTTTCTAACTATGATGGTGGTTTGTCCCCAGATTCACCAGTTCAGCCTGCATTGCCATTATAAAGTTTCAAATTGGGTTCTAATCATTCCAGGTTTTGTTGTACCAATTATTGGTTTGATATCTGTAGTATTTTGTCCTCTACCGATAAAACCACAGGTCTTATATATGCTTATATATTACTCGGTCCCTACACAACCTATGAGGCAAACATGCTAAATAAATTCCATATTCAGTATATAAAACAAACAAATCTGCTAAGTAACAAAAAGAACCGCATGCTAAGTTCCAAGAATACACAGTAACTCTAATAATGATCCAGTTACCATTATCTGTTTAACAGTAATGCTTCCTGCACCTCAGAGTCATTGTTTCAGTTACAAGTCTTACTTATCTAGTGTTGTGTCTGTTGGTGAATGGCATTGATAGGGTATGTTGCCTGATATAGGATAAGGAATTCTTTGGAACATTTTGTAATGCGGTCATTCCTATGTTCTGTTCTGCTGTAAGGATAGAACAGGTCTGTTGTGTTGCCAACATATGAAGAAAACAAAACAACCTGGAACAGATTGCTTGCCGTGCTGTATTTGTTCTAATCTTGTGACCTCTGTCTTCCATGGCAATCCGTGTTGATTTCCATATTGTTCGCTCTTCATGTAAATTATGTCTGCACGCACATATTTAAGGACACCGCTACTTCCTCATGACAAAAGAAAAATTTAAAAGTGTTAATGGAAAACTTGAACAAGTTTGCTTTTTCGACAAGAGAGAGATTTCTCGACACACATAAATGGCTTAAAGGCCAATAATATAAAGAGACAGATAGATTGAATACATTTGGTGTACACTATGGGGCCAAAAGTATGTGGTCACCTGACCATCACACATATATGAGCTTATTGGACATCCCATTCCAAAAACAATAGACGTTCATACAAAGTTGGCAGGTATAACAACCTCCGCTCTTCTGGAAAGGCTTTCCACAAGGATTTGGAATGGGAGTTTGTGTCCATTCAGTCAAAAAGAGCATTTATGAGGTCAGGCGCTGATGTTGGACGAGAAGGCCTTTGCCTGCTGTGCTTCGTGGCTGAGCTGCTGTTGTTCTTACATGCCTCCATTTCTCAAAAATTGCACTTAAAGTTGAACGAGGCATAAATTTCATGACGTGATGTGACAGAGGTGGCATCACGTTCTATTAAACTCATGGAGTTCTTCAGTATGATCCATTCTAATGCCAGTGTCTGTGCTGTATAGTGCAATTATTAGCCACAATTACTCAGTTAAGCAGTTAAAAAATCTCTCAAATCAGATGCCAATTTGCATGATGAGAATGCATGTTTTAAATTCTCCTGTTGGTCTTTCTTACAGCAAGAAGCAGAGCCTAATGCACATAGTCTTTTATATGCATTTATGCAAGTCTCTTTAAAGCAGAATTCCTTCAATTTTTCAGAAGATCAGGATGATTTATTAAAATGTAAACACAGTCATTCAGAGTGGTTTGGTGAAAAATGGTCCATTCAGAATCGTTCTTAGAAAGTTATTACATGAGATTGTTACAAATACACCATCTGAATCCCAAGACATCGTTTTACAATAGTTGTGAGATAAGCTTCTGGCCCACAATATGTTTTATTTAAAATAGTCCCAAGCAAAAGCATAGCATATGCTTTCGGACTTATCCCTGTTTTACCATCATGAACGTTACATGGTAAAAACTCAGAAAACATATTTAATTTCACTGGTCGTTTCAGATAGTAAATAAAATGGTTAGTTTGCCATTGTGCACATTGTGGCTCCTGAGTCTTAGCACCACCACTGTAAAGAAATCAGTAAGTAATTTTCTACAATGAACCATCACACACCAAATCACTCGCAATGACAATTTGTAGCTCAATCACTGAATTATGCATGACAAAAATCATGCATGTGGAATTCCCCATTAATATTTACAATGACTTTGTTATCTAAACTCAACTGATTCATGTTGAAATGTTGAAAAGTCTGGAATTCCCATTTAATGGCTTCTTTTTAAACCTTTTCCAGGAAAGTAATTTGCTTTATTGTTTTTCAGTTAAGTGTAAAACTGACCTATACTATCAGGTCCTTGCATGTCATTTTATTAATCAGAAATTGCAATTAGATGGCAAGCAAAAAAAAAAAGTTGAATCCTTAATGCTTTTTTACCCCCAGCAGGGAGATGAAGAGGGAAGTGAGTGCTGGGGTCAACTTCCTGAAACGCTTGGCCTTGGAGCGAGGAGGCATTAATGAAACCAAAGCCACACTGTTCGCTGCAAAACTACAAGAGCTCCTGTGCAAGAAGTACATGGACCACTGGTATCCTGACAATCCAAACAAGGGACAGGCATACAGGTACCTAATCAACATTTAACATTTTTCTAACGTTAGATCACGATGCAGGCTGACAAAGCCATCCTAGAAAACCAGATGAAACGTAAAGATTTTTTTCACTGAGATATAAACAGGCAATCCGAATGGCTTGATCTGAAATTGTTCATTGAAGGGAAACCTACTCAACTTTAATGTGGTGGTGACAGGAACCAGAGTCTGCAGCACAAAAACAGTCATATGCAAAACACCCCCAAAGTTGTCCTGTACTAGACCCTAAATATGGCATTTTTCTGCTAATTTTGATGCAATCATTTTTATTTATTTGCTGAGTTTAACATTTTAGGAGTAAAAATAAAACATGAAATTTAGAATTTGATCAGGGGCACCCAAAATTTTGCACATGACTGTGGAGCCATTGCATTCACTATCCAAAGCAGCCAGACGACCTAGACACTGAGTTTCTCTAGAACGGAGCATTTTACATCAAACCATTTCAGATTACTTTTTGTACATCCTGACAATTATGCAGAAATGTTAAAAACTGTAGGATGTCATATCATTCTTCACACCCCTTGCCCTGTAACAGATGCATCAGAATAAATGAAGGTACGCCATGCGATGATTCAGTGCTCCGAGCATGTGAGGAAAGTGAACTGAGGGTGTCTGAGTTGGGCCTCCCCCGCGAGATCACACTATGGATTGATCCGCTGGAGGTGTCTGTTCGGTAAGTAGCTTCTTCACACAGGCATCCTTTTGTAGTAGAAACCAGCATCTACACTGTTAGAGAAGGTATTTAACATGCATAAAATACAAGACTGTAATAATGATTAAGTTACTGTTATCTGTTTAACAGTTTAACTACAGTATGGCAGTATTTCATCATATTGATGAATTTTGATGAAAAATTACTAATAGTTACTTACATCAGAACTGTAAACACATTCTAGCCAGCACTGCAACATGGATTTGTTATACAGTCTATGCATTTGCACACAACTTAAGAGATTAGCATGACATTTTAAGCATATTTACAGTTTGAAATTGACCCTTACACCTCTGTATTCGACACATCTTGGTAGGGAAAACATTACAGCAGTGGCAGCATTGATGAATGAGAATGTAAGGGACTCACATACATTCTTATTTAAGTATTTACTCATTTTTTCCATAAAAGATGTGATTCGTTTGGTTAGGTTCATTAGATGTGGTTCGCAAGCTACTGACGATGCTGCTTCAGCACTGGACACTCACACAGGACAACTGTGGATGTTGTACAAAACAACAATAATTGTTTGATGGAAATAAGTAAAAATGTAAGTTTAAATAATATAATATCACCAAAAGACAAAGAAGTATGACTGACTAGGTTATAAACAAAAAAACTAAGTAAATAAAGACATAGAATTTATGAAATAATACAAAAGCAAATTAACATGAACATTAGTGAATAACTAGTGTTTTGTGGACAAACTTTAAGTTGGCTTGACAAAGGTGTTGGTAGGCTGTTGCTACAGTGTCCCAAGTGGTTGTTAAGTTTTTGCCAAGCTATTACTGGTGTCCCAGGTGGCTTGCTAGGCCATTGCTATGGAATCTCTGGTGTTTGCTAAGCTGTTGCTGGGATATCCCAGGTGGTTGCCTTGGTGTTGTTAGTCTGTTGCTACACTACCCCATAATGTTGGCCAGATTTTGCAGGGCCATTGCTATGATATCCCAGGTGGCTGTTAAGATGTTGCTAGTATGTTGCAACACACCCCAAAGGGTTGCTAAGTTTCTGCTAGACCATCGCTATAATATCTGAGGTAGTAGTGGTGTTGCTAGGCTGTTGCTATGTTATTCCAGGTGGTTGCTACTATGCGTGTATCTACATGAGCTAATATTTATGCGAGTGTATTTGTGATGTGATGGTGAGTGTGAGAGATGACCAGTGTGATATCAATGGTGGCAGAATTTAACTTCTCAATATTCCCCCATTCATTTCCTTTGGGGAAAAAAGGGGTTAGAATGAATTCTGTACAGAAACTGTACATGTGATCGGATCAAAAAGCACAATGTTTAAGTGGTTTAAAACAGAAGAAAAGTAGAAAGATAACAAAGAACAGTGATAATGGAAACAATGTCACCAACAGATCAGGTGAGAGCTGCAGGCATTTCACAGTGGCTCGTTTCAGCGAGGCAGAGAAGGAGGATGAAGATAAGGAGGCAGGCCAGAGTCAAGACAGCTCTGATTCTGTGAACCTGGACACTTCGGACTACCACTCAGCCAGCTCCTCTGACTGTGGCTCGGCCGTGTCCAGTGACACAGAGGAGGAGGCGAGAGATGGCGAGACGAAGAAAGTAAAAGGGAAAGCAGAAGAGGAGAAGAAGGAGAAGGACAAAGCTTTCGTCATCGCAATGAGACCAAGACTGAGGGAGCCGAAGCCACGGAAAATTCCCAAGTCTCAGGTATGAGTCATCGCATCAAGGGGCTTTTGGTTCTTATCAGTGTTTTTACAGTAAACACACACACACACACACACACACACACACACACACGTGCAGAAATTCATTCTGTCTGTCTGGAGTGCATGTTATTCCACAAGTCTGGGAAAAGTGATAAATGTACTATAGTACTGCACGAAAATCAGAGACCACCCTTCATTTGTTCAATTTCCCGTCAAAATGCCCATCAAGAACAAGTTATTTATTTTTCAGCATCATAAAAGAAACAGTACATGTTTATTTAAAAGAAAATTACGGAGAAGAACTTAACAAAATATCAAATGTTTCTGTTTCAGCTGCTTAAAGACATTTACAGGGATATTTTTTCATACTTCCAAAGTTCAGTCTTAGAAGTTGGTTGCTTTTTCAGCTTCTCACAATTCTAACAATCCCAAATACATGCTATAAATATTTTATAAGAGACTTCAGATTATTATTATTCAGATCATTTAAACAATTATTTTCAAAAGCTTTGTTTTCTTTGCGAGTGAAGCCGTTAAATTGATAAAATCAATCAAACAAATCAGCCATCAAAGCAATTGGAACAATTCCTAAAAAGCTTTGGAAATGAAAGCCTTTGGAGTAATATCATTAACTGTACTGTGTGTTTCTTTTTAAAGCTCCCTGGGCTCCAGTACTTCTACCACCCAACACCAATGTGGCCTCAGTACAAGAAGAAAGGCCCGGTACTGCTCACCACCATTTGTACCCCTCCACCAGCCCCTGTGCTCGGCTACTACGTGCTCCCCAAACCTCCCCCTCAGTTCATCGTCCCCCATGCAGCCCTCCAGCCGTGGGGTGTCGCCAAAGGATAGACTAAAACCAACGGAGGTGACCTCCTGGTAGATTCTGAGTTTGTCTCTTGTTGAATCGTTCTCAATATTTAATCATTGAAATACTCGTAAATGATGAATTGTTGTATTTAAGTTTTACACTTGATCTAAAGGGAACATTGACCACTGATACCTTCACTGAACCAAGCAATACTGAACTACAGTCTTAAGCAAAGGTTTGGGCAACCCTGGTCAGATGACATGTTTTGCTTCTTTTCTAAGTAAAATAAAGTGCACATTGTCTGCTACAGTTATACAGTTGTGTGCAGAAGTATGTACACCCCTGGTCAAACGACAAGTGAAAATGTGTTAACACTTTCTCTACAGAGAGCACATTTTAAAGCACAGTTAATGTGTATTTGCTGAATTTAATGTATTGTGAGTAGGAGGGGCATTTATGGCTCATTTTGAATGCAATATTTAAGGGTTTAAGTGTTCTAGAGGATGTGTTCATCCTTGTAAGGATGTGTTTGACCTTGCAAATTAAACACACAACTGTATATTTGTTAAATTTAATCCACTGGAAAAAAAGGAAAGCCATGTTTTATGTTTTTTTCCCCATTATGTTACATTCAGAAGATTATGACAGTGTTTTAGGGCCACTGTTAATAAAAATAAAAATAGACTTTGAGAATAAAGTGGTAATATTTTCAGAAAAAAAGTCACAATATTTTGAGAAAAAGTTAAGATAAAGTGGTCGAACTGTAGAGTGGCTGTCATAACATGTTGGGTTCTCAGTTGCTGTACTGGGGCCGGAGATCCACGCACTCCTGTCTGCTTGTGGATCAATCATTTTGAAACTACATGCCCTCTCTGAATGGTACAGAGATGTAGTCAATACCAATAGCTGTGTAGACGGTCACTGCCTGTCATTCTCCTTCAACAAAACAGACAGACGGTTTCCTCCGAGTCCATCTGGTGCTTTATTCTAGATAAACACAGTTTCCTGCACAGCCGTTTCTTATACTAATAACAGGCTGGTGCTGATGTGCCAGGAGAGACAGGTAGACTGAGTATTTCTTTATGGCTGAAATCGATATGAAAGTATAGCTCCACCAACTCAACGCGCCTCATTTAACACAAGGAGGTGCTGCCTCCGTACGACTTTTGTCTCTAAATATTGTGACTTTATTCTCAATATAAATAGTAGCATATAAATAGAACTGATGCACTACATTTTCATTAAAACTGAGGTTGTGTCAACTTTTTTTTTTTTTTGACACAACACGTCATTTCATCAGGGGTGCCCAAACCTTTGCACAACACTGTACATGCAGCTCAAATCTTCTATTCAGGAACCACGTGATCTGGTGCAAATATCGCAGCTATGAAGCCATTCTGTGTCATTAAGAGATGGTCAGCGATCACTATTTAACTAGCAAAACATCTCGGAACTTGCATTTAATGGCGGTTTCTATAAGAAAGACAGGTAGACGTTTATTGATGATAAAAACATCACTGGACAAGGGAAACATTCCCCAGTCATCACCTTCTTGACTCAGGTATGTCGTTTTTTGTGTCATAAGTGGCTGTGACGCTTTATACAAAGTTGATTTCACGTTTTGAATCACAAGAGTGGGGACTCAAAATACTGTGATCTTTGTTGAAAGTGTAGCATAGTTAGCACTTCACTGTGACAAAACATTTCTCAGGATACTGATTTGACTGCATTCCTATGAAAAAGACATCACATCTGGTTATGAATCTTCCTAATTCTCGCATCGTTTTCTCTGAGTTTGTTCATGAGTGTCATTCGTTTCAAAGCCAGTAGATGATGCTATACAGCAAAAGCCACTGTGTTCTGTGTTTAGGGCCTGACCGATGTGAAAGCTTTGGGGCCAATACTGATATTAAGGGGCAAAAAATTCTGATAACCGATTATATTGGCTGATATGATTTTAAATGTGTTTTAATTAAACAGTGCTTTGTTGACATTTTATAACTATATACATACAAAAACTCTGTTACATCATGATATATAATACCAGTCAAAAGTTTAGACTTAGTCAAAGACAATTTGATGCATAGATTTGTGATCAAACACATAAAAAGTTGTTACCAACACAAATGGACAGTCATTTGGGCACCACTGGTCAAATGACATATTTTGTTGCATCTTTAGGTGGAATCCTTTGTGGGTATTTTCTCTTTTTTTTCCCAATATGTGGAACTGAAATTTTGCAGAAAACAATTTGAGTTTGTTCCCTGCTGATGATGATTTAACTTATTTTCAATATAACTTTAACCACAGGTGTTCAAACATTTGCATACAGCTGTAAATAGTGCATGTCATGCAGACACTTTCAGAAAAAAGGCTGTGAACTGTCTCTGGGGCAGTACCTCTCTTGTCACTGGGGTGTACCTTCAAGGTACCTTCAAGGGTACACCTCAGTACCTTTAGTCAGGGAATGTAATTGTCCCATAATCCACTGAAATTAGAAGTTCCACACACCCCGTGTTGTTCCGTTTTAAAAACATTTGGTTATGAAAAGGAACAAATACAGACTTTCCACCTGGAAAAACTCATTTAAGGTATACAATAAGACCTTAAAACCGTTGTTGTACTTTTGAGGGAACATTTACATTGTTTGTTCTTTAATGAGTGAAAAATCTACCTGTGCAGAACTTTTATTTCTTTATATATTTATATCTTTATATTAACAGAGTGTTTACAGCTGTATGCAAACATTCATATATGTGTATGCATTTATTTATTTCAAAACTGAACAGTTTTGCCCTCCAAGTAGCAGTGGCAAGCTCTCAGCGTATTTGGCCATATGTCAGGCCTGTTGTGAAAGCATTTCAGGCCACATGCTCGAGAGAATGCTCAATGAAGTTGACAAGGCAAGCCAGTCTCTTGTATTTCTTATTTTTCATTCATTCTTATCGTAAAAAAAAGGTCTTATCCATCATCATCTCATTAGGTTTGGACACATTTTACATTGTTGTTGTACATTATGTATTTAAACAGGGGTTGGTTTACACCAGTGGCACAACTGTCCGAAGTGTTGCCCTGTTGTCAGCAGGTTGTGAGCTCAAATCCCAGCAATGCCGTGACCAAAACAGGCTCTGTCGTTTTATTTCTAACACCGCAAGTCATCTAAACCATCGGCCTGCTGATATATTGGTTGGGCTCTAGTTCTGCGCTATGCTTATACTTCAGTGCTAAATTATTTATATTTGCAACACAACTTTTGTCTTGAAAATTGTGCTTTTTTTCACTGTGCTTTTTACCTACAAAGAACATTGCTTAGCTTTATATGAAAACCTGAGCTAAAATCAAGTTTTGATTTTCTGAAAACTTCTATTTTTATAATCACAAATGGCGCACTTTACAAATGTAGATAGCTTTTGACACTGGAATTGTAAACTTGTCTTTTTTATTGTTAGCGTTCCTCACTTTCCTGCTTTCACTGACATTTAATTCTTATTTGCTTTTTAATGTGGAAACCCTATTTATTTCTGGTTATTATTTACTTTACATACCAGTCACATCAAGTGATGCAAATCCTGTAAATATTTTTGCCTCAGTCTAACAGTTTTTGAGTGTTATTGTGATGTTTTGTTATATATTTCTCTGTGGGCATATATTTTATTAAAATAATACCAATAATAATACTAATCATTGTCATTTTTATATTATTTTTGTCCTTAAATTTCTTAAAGGGGGAACTTTGTGAATGTGCAGAGTTCAGTATGCCTGTCCAAATTCACAGGTACATGTATTTTGTAGTTTTGTTGTAGTTACTTAAATGTGATACAGATACAGGTGTAATAGGTTGAAATTGGCAATTCAGCTAGCCACAGCTGCCCTGTCCATGGTTTTTTGTAAGTGGGCAGACAGACCCATAGCTTTTTTGGAGACTTGAGTAGTAAATGTTAAAGGACCCATATTGTGACTGAATTTTCCTCACTTTCTTGAAATGAAAGACTTTGATGCCAAAATTTTAAAACATACCATTCACAGCCCAGTCCATAGAAAGAGCTTCAAGCTGCAAAAACAGCCTGTTTTGAATTCACTGTTTTTGTGACATCACAAACACCCCATCTATTCAAGCTTAAGTTATAAGATGTCTTTCAGCCCCGACTACTTTTTGAAGGTGGCATCATTCAGGGCAGCCGATCAGAACAGAGCTCATCTACATACAGAATATCACTCTTAAATGCACAGAAACAAAAAAAACAGCCTACATTTATTTCCAGAGCTATTGGGATAGACAGTAGGATTTAGGTTAGGTGTTGGGAACCCAAATATTAAGAAGACCCATTTTGTCCGTTCAACAAAAAATGACAAAAACAACATTTATGTCATGTAACGTTAAATGCATGCTGTATGTCTCAGTATGTGC
This sequence comes from Pygocentrus nattereri, assembly GCF_015220715.1. Classification (NCBI taxonomy): domain Eukaryota; kingdom Metazoa; phylum Chordata; class Actinopteri; order Characiformes; family Serrasalmidae; genus Pygocentrus; species Pygocentrus nattereri. The sequence goes on along the minus strand of NC_051213.1, from coordinate 44,065,566 downwards.
TAATAGTGTAGGCTAAAAAATAATAATAACAAAAGACTTACTTTGCTTTTCTCCTATCTCCGTCAGGAAAGTTTTCCACAAAAGTAGACTAGTTTCTTGTAGAAATGTCATTTACGAGGGTGAAGTCGTTTCTCATTCACCAGCTTGTTGTTCGAATTTTCCTGCTCCACCTTAAATGCTGCCAGAGGCGCCAGAATGAAGCTACTGCACCATTTAAGGTGGAAGCTTCGCGACTTGTAATTGTTTCACAGGGTTTTTTTGCAGATTGAACGCACCAGGAAACCAGCTGGAGTGCTTATAAACGCCAATAAGTCGATTCGTCTCCAAATTATCGATGCTCGTCTTAAATCTTTCGACGTCTTTTCGTTAGCTTCTAGCTAGGCGTTTGTCTGCGTTGCTATGGTGACCAGCGGTCTGCGCGCCAAATTTGAGGGTTAAAGGTCAGTGAATTACCAGTTTAGTCCAACGTTTAAGACTATTTTTTTTGTTTGGTTTTGTTAAAAGTGAGTTTGAACGATCAGCAGAGCTTTATGTTCGTGCAAAAAAAATATTTTATTAGATTTTTTTTAAAACTAAAAATCTAATTGTGCTGAGGAGCCGCAGCAGGACAGTTAGACTTAGAGATGTAGTTCTGCGTTAGAGTTGAGAGTGGGCCAAAGAGCAGTTCACACAGTCTTTAAATAGGCATGCATGCCCATATTTCTAAAAGAGGAAATCCAATGTTTTTTTCCCTGCAGAATGAAATGGTTAAGATGTATAGAAAGTCATTCAGAGTGGTCTAATGTGAAATGCGACGTCTTTCTAAGGCAGTGAGGTTTTTTTCAGTGAAACAATGCAAAGCAAACGTGCAGTTTAAGTGAACAAAACCGAGATTTTCCATCAGCTCAACCTTAAAAACACTTCAAATCAGACCTGCCCTTATGTCGTTTGCACTTATGCTGATTTAACAGCGTTGTATTGCTTTATAATATCTATTAAGTTTATATTAACAACGTTTAACAGTTATATTTACCTACAGCTATTGAAAAGACTAGGGAATTATAGTTAACGTATATGAGGTGCGCGGATGTTTGGGTGGAGGTTCCTAAGAAGGCACCCTATACTCGCCTATTCAGAAGAGAAACCGGCAGCGTGGCGGTTTTGTTTTTGCTGCTTTTTGTATCTCCAGAGGGGGAAAATTGCTGATGTTTGCCCAAATGACCGCCAGGTGGCGGTACGTACAGCTGTTAATGCTCGGTATCTTGGCAATGTTGCGACGTGTGTTGCCTTGGAAACCGGTCTCAAACCAAACCACTTTAGAGGGTCCTTCGTTATTAGACAGCGCCCGAAAGCGCTGCCTTACAAGAGGCTGTTTCGTTGGACACTATTAAAAAAGTCTTGTCAGAGCCGTTCGCAGTGGTTTTGTGTGAAATGCTCCGTTCTAGAGAAACTTATAAGCCAGAATTGTTCACAGTAGTGGAAACACTTAATTACAGAGAATTTTTTTTAAAATGGGTGGAACACCCCTTTAACCCAGCAAGACGGCAGGCGGCCTCCTTTCCGTTTGACTCAAAACCTCGGAGTTTCCCGCGAGAATCCGAACTCCCCTACACAACGCCTGGCGTACTAAAGCCCTACCTAGTGCACTAGTCTTCCAGTTCGAAGCGGTTTGGAACGCGCCCTTACTACGACCGCCGTCTGGAGTGTTTTTAAAGAGGACTGCGGGGAGGCGGAGCAGCGCGAGCGAGGAAAGTCCGCTAAACTTCAGCGCGCGCGGACAGCCGTGAGCTGGCGGAGGGCTCGCGAGGGTTCGAGAACAGATGCGAACCACAGCTGTCTGCACAGGCAGACTCGGAGTGGACAGTGCACTGAACGGCGCGCTCTCACGCGCCAGTTTGCTCTCGTTCACCGCTCGACTCGTTCGTTTGTTCTGAGGACGGTGGGCGAGCAGTGGACGCGCGTGCTCCCCGTGCTATGTCCCGCTCTCGCGCTCGGCCAGCCGGAGGCAGGGCAGCATGGAGCTGAATGCGCGCGAGCCGCGGCCGCCCGAGCCCAAGACGGACGGGCTGGCGGTGAACTGCGACGGGCTCGCGAGCCGCAACGGCGAGCCCGCGGAGATCACCGTGTCGCTCTCGCACCCGGGCAAGCGCGTGAGCCCCATCGAGGGCAGCAACCTGTACCGCCTGCGCGACAGAAAGTTTCTGCTGGAGGACAAGCGGCGGCTGTGCGCGTGGGCGCTGGGCGCGGCAATGTTGGGCATCCTGCTGATGATCGCGCACGCGGAGCTCTGCCCAGCGGTGTACCAGCCGGTAAGGGACACGCACGCGGGCGCGAGCCAAACGCGCGCGCACGCAAAGGGGAGCGACATGGGGGGCGAATATTTCAAAAAAATGTCAGTAGATTATTTTGAAAGATGGAATTTATCGATATATGACGACTTTTATGTTTACATGTTTATTATATTGTTGTTTTAGTGTACTTAGAATTTGTATTGCGCGCGCGCGCGCACACACACACACACACACACACACACACACACGTATATATAAATATATATATATATATATTAACTGCTTCAACGGTTTGGGCAATATATACATATATGTGTGTGTGTGTGTGTGTGTGTGTGTGTTTGAACTGAAAATATAAATATTATAAACAAAGGTAATTTTACATGTTGCATTCAAAATTTGAAATCAGCAAGAATGTATTAAGTAATAAACATAATACTGTAACCCATTATAGTCATTTTCCTACCTTAAGATTTGATCAGCACTTTTTTTTACTTATTATTATTATTATTACTGTTTATTTTTTACCTCATTCGTGATGCTATACAGATTTCACTCCGAGTCATTTCAGAATGATCTACAACTCTGCGTACACCTTGATTTCAGTTTATAGCTTTGTAATTCTATGGCACGTATTTCAAATGTGTGAAATCGTGACAATGTGTGAAATAATCACACACCGTCACGCGCAAAGCTGGGAAAGTTTGAAAGAAATAGCAAAACATAGAAAATAAAGGGTGCCATAACTTTTGCACAGGTCAACATATCGCCGTTGTCGGAACTGAACGTCGAATCTCCAAAATGAGAACTTCAGAGCAGAAGCAAATAAACCTGTTTACCTTTACTGGAAGGCAATGGAACCAGACGGTTTTCCAAGTCATCTGGGCCGTTTCTTTTGGTCCGTTCATCATGAAATTTATACACAACATGAAGGGCAACGGGTACTTTGAAATTATGTTGAAATATATATATATATATATATATATATATATATATATATATATATATATATATGTATATGTATATATATATATCGCTGTGGTTGGGACAAAACCTCATATTTTTCAGTTTGTGATGTAATTTGAAAATACCTGTTTCCCTTTACATTGTTTGTAAATTTCATGCTGAATGGACTAAAAGAAATGACCCAAAATGTCTTGGTGGGGAAAAAAATTCTAGTTCCATTGACTTACATTAAAAGTAAATGAAGTTTTCTCCTTCTCCTCTAAAGTATCATTTTGGAGATAAGTGGTTTTGTTCTGACTGCAGCGAGATATATATATATATATATATATATATATATATATATTAGTTATACACTCACCTGCCACTTTATTAGGTATTACTAGTAAAAGGTTGGACCCCCCTTTGCCTTCAGAACTGCCTTAATTCTTCGTGGCAGACTTTCAACAAGGTGTTGGAAACGTTCCTCAGAGATTTTGGTTGGTTATTTGAGTTCCTGTTGCCTTTCTATCATCTGGAACCAGTCTGCCCATTCTCCTCTGACCTCTCACATCAACAAGGCATTTTCATCCACACAACTGACCGCTCACTGGACATTTCCTCTTTTTTGGACCGTTCTCTGTAAACCCTAGAGATGGTTGTGTGTGAAAATCCCAGTAGATCAGCAGTTTCTGAAACTCTCAGACCAGCCCGTCTGGCACCAACAACCACGCCACGTTCAAAGTCCCTTAAATCCCCTTTCTTCCCTGTTCTGATGCTCAGTCTGCACTTCAGCAAGTCGTCTTGACCACCTCTACACGCCTAAATGCACTGAGTTGCAGCCGTGTGATTGACTGATTAGCTATTTGTGTTAACAAGCAATTGAACGTGTACCTAATAAAGTGGCCAGTGAGTGTATGTAGTTGCTGTTGGAAGAAAATCTCGCACCTCCATTTTTGTCGTTTTTCTTTTTTTTTATACATATTTTGAAAAGGCCTGTTGTCCTTTATATTGTTGGTAAATTTCATGCTGAATTGACTAAAAGTAACGGCCCAAAATGATTGGAAAAAATTCTGGTTCCGTTGACTTACAATAAAGTAAAGTAAGTTTTCTCCTTCTCCTGTAAAGTTATCATTTTGGAGATACGAGCGATTTCTATATACATATATAGTTACTTATTTGTAACGAGAGACAGAGAAACAAACTCGACAATATCACTTTCAAGAATGTTTATTTCATGTGTTTGAAATAACAAACAACAAAAACAATGCATCATTTTACTCGGCTGGCACATCTTATTCGAAAACACATTATTTAAAATGGAAATAAATCAATATTCTTTGGTTAGCTGTTCTTTGCTTTGTAGTAAACAGTCTCCAGACCTCAAAGCCTCTGTGAAGCGTACCGTGTCGTCAAAAAACCTGCGGAAAGTGCCAGACAGGGTTCAAGCTGTGATTAAAGCAGATGGTTTGTCGATCCAAAAAAACCAAGCCATTCTGACCCGTAGTAAATGTTGGTGAAGAACGATGGCATCTTGTTTCGACAAAGACTGTATTCGTTTTCCATAACTGATGAAATGAAAACAGTTCTACAGCACATCTGATGAGCCAAGCAACTGCGCTATTGAGGCTGTTCCTAGAATAATAGATGGTAGCCTACTTTGTTGTTTTCTCCTCATTTTACGGGGCTCAAATTGATCGACTTGTAGCAGATATTTCAGCCAGTGCCCAGAGTCGAGTTCCTTCTCAGAGTGTTTATTTAGGTCCAGCTCGAATGGATATGAGTGCTTCATTGAACCATAGGTCTTTATTCAAGACTCTTTTCCATCGCTGTAGACCTTTGTTTAACACTTTAGATCTTTATTCAACCCTTTTAGGTTTTTATTCAACACTGTAGGTGTTTATACAAAACTTATGACTTCATTCATCATTTGAAGTCTTTATGTACCCCTTTAGGTCATCACTGAACACTTTATGTCTTTAGTTTTTTCTTAAACACTTTAGGTCTTCATTCAACATTTTAGGTCTTTTTTCAACAGTTTAAATGGATGAAGACCTCAGGTCTTCATCCATGGTTTTAGTTATACATTCAACACCTCAGGCCTTCATCCATGACTTTAGTTATTCATTCAACACCTCAGGTCTTCATGCACGGCTTTAGTTATTCATTCAACAACTCAGGTCTTCATCCATGGTTTTAGTTATACATTCAACACCTCAGGCCTTCATCCATGACTTTAGTTATTCATTCAACACCTCAGGTCTTCATCCACGGCTTTAGTTATTCATTCAACAACTCAGGTCTTCATCCATGGCTTTAGTTATACATTCAACACCTCAGGTCTTCATCCATGGTTTTACTTATACATTCAACACCTTCATTTTACACTTTTTAGATCTTCATTCTCCAATTTAAGTTGTTTCCAACACTTTAGATCTTTTCCAACCATTTCTTCATTCGACACTCTTCATTCACAACAGAGATTTTGCTGTCCAGTTTATATGTGGGGGTACAAAAGCATAATCCTATAGTATGTATAGCAAGTCTCAACCTCTGGTCCATGTAAGTTAGTCTTTTGCCTGCACCTGATTCAGCTGTTGATGGGATCAATAGTTTTGTGATTCATGATTTGTATTAAGGCAGAGAAAACTATGATGGCCAGATGACACAGCCCTACTTTAAAGTTGCCCTCAGATCAGAACTAACTAGAGGAAAACTGAGAAGTTGATTGATAGTGCCAGTGGAGGCTTCCAATAGTGAAACCTAAACTGTGTTTTCAAAGCCAAAAGCCAGAACCTCTTGGGAAGGAAAGAAGTTTTTCCGAGGTTTACCACAATGTGTTGTTTATCTTGTGGCGTGCGGGTGCCGAAAGTGATTTGTTTATGAAAGCGATTGGGAACAAAAACGCAGTGCCAAGAGATCGAGCCAAAGTCACTTGACCTTGCCGGGATCTGACCAACGATATAACGACCAGCCGCTGCAACCCTCAGCATTCTGTGCAACTCAACCTTATGCACACAAACTGATCTGCTGTCTACAGTGGCAGTCCAGCGAACAGTGGCTAACTCAGGAAACCAGATATCCTGAGGGCTGCACGTGTGTGTGTGTGTCTGTGTGTGTGCGTGTGCGTGTGTGTGTGTGTGTGTGTGTGTGTGTGTGTGTGTGTGTGTGTGTGTCTATGCAGGGGTTGTAAACATTTGTCCTTGTGATTGTTTGGCCAGGAATTAAATGGTTAGAGACGAAGAGTGGGTGATAGGGCAGAAATATAACATCCCAATACTTGTCACGATATTTGGTTTTCCTGAGGTTTGTTAACAAGTTGGAACAAACAAAATGCACCAGCAAAACAGCAGAACCACATTCAGAAAAGCCTAAAAAAAATTAGGGTATTGCTTTTTTTCTTGTTTTTTCAGTTTTTAAATCAACGTTTGCAAAAATGAGCGACAGAAATAAGAAGAAATACTGGGCTGACATCTGATTGGCTACTGGTGTTCTGTAGGCGACCCAGCCCGTCTTCAGTGATAGCAGAGAAAAGTTCAGCTCCTCACTGCTGGCCTTTAGTTACATTTAGGGCATCATACGCCTTCAAAGAGGGGCAATTATTTATTATCACCCACCCCTAATTCTTCAGTGATATGAAGCTGAAGTCAGATGTTCACCAGCTTCTTCTTTGAATTTTCCTGTTCCACCTTAAATGGTGCAGCAGTTACATTCTGAAAAACCTCTGTTTGGAGGGCCATGTAGCCCAAACACTTCGTCCTACCACTCTGTCTCAACAGATATTGGGACACCCTAACTCTAGACATCAACATGCAAAACAGAGGGCTAAGAGCTAAGTGGTAGGGTCAAGGGGTGAAATGGGATTGGGCCATAGTGTACCTCATTTCAGCTACACAAATAGACCTTAAGTATCAATATACCTTTAATGGCATATTTACATTGTGCTGTTGGGGACCTGTCCAGTACCCTTTTCTGACAGTATGCAGTTTATTAGGTTGCTATTCGTTGGTTGTTGTTGTTATTTACAGACTCTATAATCGGTGTATATCTGTTTTTTTATGATGCATACAGTTATTCAGTGTTCTGGAAGTTCTGAAACTACCCATCGTACATTCAGAAAAGGGTATCATGGTGTAATTTATCACTACAGATGCCACTTCTTTCCTTCCGATACAGTTCATGAAAATGAATGTCTTAACAAGCTTGCATTTCAACCACTACTACTGCCTTCCCACAAATACTGGCATTACAGAAGAAGTGTGGGATGAGCAGGTGTCTACAAATTTTTGGACATATAAGGGTACACCAGTGTTTAAATGTTGTTCAAAGTAGCATCATATTCCTGACTGTGCTTTTAGAAAAACTAAATATGTCATTAAATATGTCAAATTGAGCAAATAAACAGTAATTGTGCATTAACCCATTTCTGCGCAATTTTTAAAAATATATATTCAGTTCACTTTTCTTGCATAAAATTACATCTGATTATTAAACAAAAAAGTTTTAATAATTTGTCCATGGGTCCTTTTTGCAGTGTGTTGCCTGGAGGCAACATTGTGTGACAATGGGAAGAAATGATATAGAGTCATGCTACTTGAAGTGGTGAAACCTGGTTTGTGACTGGTTAAATTCATTCCACTGTTGCAAAATGTTGCTTCTAGGCAACAAACGTATTTTTGCAAATTCTCATAAAAAAAAATAAGAGTGTTAAAAGTGTCCGCTAAGAAATAGTAAGATCAAATCCCTGCTTTTTCTTGACTTGACTTGAACTCTTCCTTTTATTGTTAACCCTGTCATTGTTGTTAAATATGTATAACGTTATTGTAAAGTGAGGAAAGTGGGTGTGTTGCCCTGAGGCAACATCGTGCATTAGAGGGTGAAGATATGCATACGTGTGTTCCTTATAGAGGATGTACACTTACTTTTCACTTAGACAAACAAAACAAGTCATTTGACCAGGTTGTGCCTCAACTTTTGCATATGATTGTAATAAGAGATATAATAATAAGAGCATTTATAGCTCATATATTTGTTGTACCTTCATTTTGAAGTAGGCCCTAGTATAAATATCTCCTTCATTTGCAAAAAGGAGAGATGAGAAACATTGGGAGGCCAAGATGAATGTAGAAAAAACTAAAAGACTTGTCCTAAACCTTCCACCTGAACACAGTGTTTAGGTTGGGCTCATTCTTTCCCTATTGAATTATAAGTTAGGAGCTAGCTGAGAGATAAACTACATTTTAAAATACTTCGACTGTTTGTGATAATTATAACGTCTTCAGAGGTTGAAACAACGGGCAAACCAAGGATAGGAAAAGTTTTGGGTTGAAGAAGTGCCGCTGAAGGTGAACCATTGTGAATTATCAACACAACCTGATGGTAGGTTTAAGAAATTTGTAACAAAAGAAACACCTGCAAGGAGATAATAGTCATTCTTGGGATTACTAACAGTAAAAGGAATCTAACATCATCAATGCAAATAGTTCCCAGATATGAACCTAGCAATAAAGTTTTTTCCTCACAACACTCTGTTTGGAGTGTGCCTCTGAAAAACCTCCGTTTGGAGGCAAGCACAAAGAGTTTCTTATTTGGAAAATGTAGGGAATTCAGATGGAGATTTAAACAGATAGGATAGTTTGGTAGTTCTGAATTAGAATGCTAATGCTATTGCTGAAGTAGTTCATGCAAACTTGAGCCTCTCTTTCTGAAGATATATCCAAAGGAAGTCAATCCATATGGCGATATCCAGATTTCAAATATATGACATACCTGAGCATGTATGGATTTTCTCTTATATCATTTATATTAATCACATGCAGACATATCTTGACATACATCGCTTCTGTCGGAAGAAAACCTCGTATCTCCATTTTTGTCGTTTTTCAGTTTTTCACATAATTTGAAAGTACCTGTTTTCCTTTACATTGTCTGTAAATTTCACGATGAATGGACCAAAAGAAACAGCCCAAAACTACTTGGAAAAAAGTCTGGTTCCATTGACTTACAAAAACAAAGTAGGTTTTTTCCTTCTCCTGTAAATTTTGGAGATACGAGGTTTTCTTCCGATTACAGTGACATGCCAACTTATTTGAAATTGCCCATTTTAAAATGTGGGATATATATTTCAGTCATACATCAGAAAATGTGAGCATATATGTGTAGCACATCTGTTTAACAATATATGATAGAAAGTATTTTCCCTACTTGGATGATGTATATTACTCGTATATGTCAGCTTCATGTTCTTGTTGCATGCATGTTACTGGTGTATTTCACTTTAATTTTCTACTTTAAAACATCTTTGAGTCTTTGTATTAAACCTATATATCAGACAGATAATGCATATGTGTTCACCCACCTATCACATAAGCATGATATATGGATCACATATATACACCATATATATATACCGTCCATTTATTATGCATATATGTCCAGTATTCTATATTTCATAGTTGGATGAGCAGGTATTAAACTCTGCTGTTTGTCTTGGCTTTCAAGCCGCTCAACGTGCACATATGTTCAGCAGATATGTTTTTCTAAGATCCCAGTGATTGGCAGCCAATCAGCGGTCGCAGTGCGCTATAAGTTATCTTGATTTATCTTTTTTGAAGTTTCCAGCAATTACATATATCTTCTGAGCAGTTTAGAGCAAGTATCCATCTGCATGCTGAATGAACAGATATCTCCTCTCGCCCCTCCAGTTATAATCGCACATCTCCAGGAAGGCAGATTATGCAGGAAAATGAACAACATCCCACCCCCAGCCCCCACCAAAAAAAAAAAAGTTATAGAAGTTTTTCCACATTTAGCCTCCCCCCTTTGTGTCAGACTGCCTGCGGTCATATTGCGTCTTTCCACATCATTTAATGTATAATTAGTACTTGTTTGAATAATGGATCTGAAGGTTGACCTTCAGTGGTACATGAGCATAATGCTAAGTTTTCAGGTGTTGTCCTCTCCACCGCATACCACGGTAATTGAAGCGGGCAGAATTCTCCTGGAAACCTGTTTATGCAGGCAAATTGACTATTTATGGATGTTTTTCCACATTTCGCCCCCCCCCTTCACGTTCCTCAGGCTGCCTACGGTCATATTGCATCTTTCCACATCATTTAATGTATAATTAGCGCTTGTTTGAATAATGGGTTTCACAGGATGACCTTCAGTGGTACAGGCTGATTTTTTGGGTGTTGTGCTCTTGGTTTCTATGGCGATTGAAGTGGGTGAAACGGACCTGAAGGAAGGAATAGCTCGACCTGGCACGCCAAGGTGGCTAACAGCAAGTGGACGCTAAGAGGCTGTCTCTTGCATAATGCTACTCGGTGACTCCTTGCTTTCATTTATCATTAGCAACATCAGCATTTTTGACTGAAATTTTCCTTATCTTGCTTACCTGATTGTGTGATTGTATGATCTTAGTACATCAAGTTTGCATGCGCAAAACTGCTGTACAGACAAACCGGCTTTTGATGTCTGAAGAAGTTTTGAAGTCTTTGAAGTTGGCTATACAATCAACGCCCACTTTATTAGAAACAGCTGCACAATTTGGAGTAGTTAACCCTTGGCCTTTCACCAGTGGCCAGTAGTTGACCACAGAGCTGCTCTTGGCAAGAGAGTCTTGGTCACACTTTCTCTTAGTGGGCACTTTAAAACCTCTTTTTTAACATTCTGTATCAATTTTTTTGTTATGGGAATTTCTAGAAATATAGTTGTTGGCTAGAAGCAACATTGTGTGACAGTGAAATGGAATTGATCAATCACAAGCCAGGTCTCACCACTTCAGGGGGACATGGCCCTATATAATTTCTTCCCATTGATGCACAATGTTGCCTCAAGGCAACATACCCCAAAATGACTGCACAAATCATTTTATGGACCAAGAAAAGTGAATATATTTTTATTGCTCTCATAAAACATGCAGTAGGGGGTTAATTGCCATATAAATAATTGGGATTGCCAGTTTAATTGTCCTTGTTCATTGTATGCAACTATTAAAGTATAAACCCAAAGTGATGTAGGCCTAAAATTAACTAGTCTGCTTTTTAGCTATTGAAACCCTGTCAAAAACTGGAAAAAGACAAAGTTAGAGCTGAAATAAACAAAGCATTTTATAGATATTGTAATACCAATCAGAAGATAGAACGTTTGTTTTTTGTCACTATGACATAATCATAGATACATATATGTATATTGCTGAGATAGGGTCTATGTAAGTGTTTGCCATAGACTAGCATGAGATTTTAGCTAGATTTTTAGATAACGTTTTTTTTCTTAGATATGCATCAAATTCAGATGTAATTGTTTTCTCCATAGCACATCTGGTCTTTCATAATGTAATGCACTTTTCCTTTGAAAAGGCTTTGTTTTACTTGATTTCTGTTGTTACAGTAATGTAATTTTTACTAGTGTTTCCATGAAAAGTGCTATTAGTATTATTAGTACTATTATTATCTTTATTATGGGAATCAGTACCAAAGCTAACTGGTGTTAAACGAGGACATCTGAAGCTGGTAGGCCATGAATATGATGCTTTTCACATCGTATTGCAGTTTTTATTCATAAATTCTTTGGAACATATTTTAACTTGCTGCTTTATATACAGTGTTTATGATAGCACAACTTTGCCTGTTCATCTTCTGAGATATCTGCCTAGTTGGTCAGCCAAGACATAATTGAACTAAACCATATAGGTCAGATTATTAAGTGTAGTTTTTAGACATTTTACTTCATATACATGCAGTTTGTATCATTATTGTGATAAATTGTACACCAATATATCTCGGAAACTATCAAGGGTATGATCAATATTTCTACATTAAAGCTATACGCTAGAAGAGGGCGTACATTACAGTGATTTTATTGCAGGTAAGGGTTATTAAGCAAGGTGCAAAGCAGAGTAAAAGCCACTTACCCCTGATAACATCACTGTGACACACAATCTCAAGTGGCCTTTACAAACAGTTGACAGCATGAAATATAATAAAATACACAGTTTTGCAGTACATAATATATATTATGAATGATCAAGAAAAACGAGTATTCTGCCAAGAAATGCCAAGCAGCATCCATCCATGTCGTGGCCATTTCATTAACTTTTTAACCTTTTGTCATAGATCATAATATAATACTTTTTAATGCTTTATAAGTGCTTGCTGACCAAGTCAAGTCAAGTCAAATCAGTTTTTATTGTCAATACTACAATATGTACAGGACATACAGTGTATTGAAATTGCGTTACTCTCAGACCCCATGGTGTGGCAAAAGCATTAAATAGATGGTAAACAGGAAGCTAGAATTACAAAGCTTACATAACACACTGTTCAGCCAGGGTTTGAGGCTACATAATGTGCATACGACTGAAAAATGAATGTGTAAGACATTCAAGTGACACACTCTTTTATATATTGTTGGTTTTACAGTGCTTCATACAGTATGCACTTAAATTCAATGCCTGTGATATTAATGATGGAGTTGTTTAGCTATGTATTGTTTGCTGCTTATTAGCCTGTTAGCTAGCTGAGTAGCCTAGTTCTAGTTAAGAAAATAAGTTGTCAGCCACTTAGTTGAAACACATCTTCATAAATGCATTGAAGTATTGGTGTATTAGGTATCATAAATGCATTCGGGTGTCTGCTGACCCACTGGTGGTTAACAGTGGCACTTCCAGCCAATTTTCCAAGGTGTGGCAAAAGGTTGGCATTAAGTTTCAGCAGATATAATGCCACTGCGAGCACAGGGGTGGCGGTGGGGTTTGAAGGGAAGTATTTTATAAGGCTGGGAAGCTGTTCTGCCGATCACCAATAGACAAACGGCTCAACTCTTAGAGGCAAAGCCTGACAGATGAGACGATGTGAAAGTGTGAATGAGGTAGATGGCAAGGCGCCGGGGGATGGTGAAGTGTCAGAGAGGTTGACCAGTTGTTCTGCCGACCAGCAATAGCCAAGCTGCTCTCCCCTTAAAGGCAAATGTGAAAGTAAAAGTGCAACCAAGTGGGGGGTGGAGTGGAGTTTTGCCAGAGGGGGTCACTGGGGTGCCAACGATTGGTTAATTGTTTGTAATATTTGATTTGGTATGTTTTCCTTGATGAAAGGCTTTGTGCATTTTAAAAAATCTGTTTGAGGAAATTAAAATCTAGTTAAACCTTGCATGCAGGACAATTACCTAGGTGGTCTGAGGGGGGAACGGCAGTAGCAAACATTTAGCAGGGTGCTGACCTTATCATGCCAGCGGACCAATATATTCTTGCTTGCAGGGACGAGGATTTTTCGTGACTTTGTGCAGTAATGTAGAATTCAGTTGTTGTGAATGGCTCTGCCAATCAGATTTTAGGACCAGAACTATTCATTTTATAACACTGAACAACTGCACATGTAAAAACAGTTTTAATGAAGTCTCCGTGTAGCATAGCATTGTGTCACAGTGCAAAGCATAGTAAATTTCTAGCCATATGTGCCTTCCTGTACTCACAGTATGGCTTTAATTTAAAGCAGGGGTGGAAATGGCCAGGTTTTACTAGTAAAACCATAATTTTGAAAAAACTTAAATGCCTGTTGGAATATACCTTAAAATAACCTTTCCATTCTTTGATTTTTATAATAAGCCAGTAAATCTTAAATCTAGTGCACTTACTGCATTAAAAATACTAGGAAATTTTATAAGCTCATGGCTTGAGTGTTTTTTTTTTTAAATTTACTCACTTACATATACTTTTGACAAGCTGTTCCAAATAATCATCAATGCTTTGAATAAACACCAGAAATGTACTCATTCAAAACAGGTTAATTACAACTAAAACCTAAGTCCTTAAACTTTTTTATTTAAACTTTATTATTTTTAAATCTGTTTCTATAGTAAATCTCTATGGAAGCAGGACAGTGAACAGTCAGGAAAAGAAAACAAAATCTAGCTGTTTGAATGTAAAAAGAGGTATAGACATTTTTTGAAAATGAAACAGCATAACAAACACAACAAATATGCCCTAAACGTTAATAATTTTCATTCCAACCACTTTTAACTAGCAATACAACACGCAAGAATCCAAACATGCTTTTTACCAAGGCAGAGACTACAAAGAGTAAGTCAAACAGTTGTTGAAACAGCCACTACTACAACTTCATCTTTCTTCATGTGACATAGACTGTCAACAATATTCAGTCACTTTTATCTTAAATATACACTTTTATCTTAAATATAAAATGAATTTATATTTAGATACCTAGCAAGCTCAAAATAAAGGGCTGACATTAGCAGGCTAGTTAGCTCAATAGCAGTGATTACCTTCCACTCAACCCGCATTGGCTGATGTCAGTTTATTGCTAATTCAATGTGCTGACTTAGCTCACTCACTTAAATGTTCTATAATAAACATGTGAATCGTCAAAAAATGTCAATTAGACTAGACATCCAAACAAATGCCACCAAATTTTGATGAAGTCGGAAAGCGAACCACAATTTTCACGCCAACTGTACAGTTCATCCACTGTACAGTGCATCCATGTTCCAAACACATTGCATGGAGAATAGCATTTTGTCCCAATTCAGGGGCTGAGTCCATCGGCGGCTGCATTTGAAGGCCAACCGCATCACAGCGGCGTGGTTAGACCGTTTAGACCCATTTCAAAGGTGTCTTCATATGTACCAGAGAATTGTGTCATCCTTTTCCATGGCAAGAAAGGATCCATTGGGTAGATCCTTCGGCAGCCGACATATCCCGAGGTTCATTGTATGCCAGCAAGGATTCGAGAACATGGCGGCTTCTCAACAGTAAAGAGAAAAGCTTTTAAATATAGGTATTGGGTTTAAACTGAGGCGACTACCTAACCAGGCCGAAGGCTTGAAGGATCCACCCCTGAACTGAGACTCACTGTAGGTAGTTTCCCTTGGTTCAATGAGCAGTAGGTTGAAAAACTTCACTTCATGCACACACACTTTAGAATAGTGTGAAAATGCTAGATGTGGTCTGCCTGTTAAATACACTAGTCCATCCTGGCTTTTACTTCTAGAATGTGGTTCCATTGCATTGCAACCCGTTTCTACTAATTTAAAGTAGCAATAACAAAATGCAGGCAGTGTGGCAGGGAAATTGAGGAGTGCTTGGAGTTGCAGATCAACTTGGTGATCTTGGTGCCCATATGTATGTACGGTGTGTATAGAGGCCTTAACCATGAAGAATATGTAAATAACAACAAACTTCACATGAAGCACAAAACAAATGGGCCGAATGTCTTCAAGTGCAAATAAGGAGACCCTCCAATCTATGACACTGGTCTACCACCTATAACTCAAGATATTTGTAGACCATTTCGAGCCCCTTTGAGATACTGACCCTTTTGTTGTTTATGAAACAGTTTCTGTCGCTGGTACACAGCCAATTCATCATCTTGGTTGTCGCCATGCCAACACTAGAGACGGCCATGATTGGTCAGTGAGTTCATGTTGCTAGTAAAATGGTGAAAGTCAAATAAAATATTGCTGTTTGGTGCACAAGAAGTTATGAACATGTTCAAATTAATTTTTTGTCATCTGAATAAATTGTGCTCGGTGCACAAAGACCTAATCAGTTAGTTGATTACATGCCCATTATGACACCATCCTGTTTAGTTCAATTAATTTCAGTTGTTTAAATTATATACTTTTGTTTATGTTCCTGCTTAAATTGTTTGTTTGTATCAAAATACTAAATAGCCTCTTTCATGATGTGATCCACACTGTGAAAAACACCCAGTGTCCAGTTACTTTTCCATTATGTACATTTTTATTTATAAACCTAGCTAGTTCATAATGAATGACTGACCTTAGTGGACTAGTTGGTCGTGTATCAATCATTACCTTCCACTGGAAGCACATTGGGCCTCTTCTTAATTTATTGATTGACATGTTCAACAACACATATGAATCACTGAAAAAAATGATCTTTAGTGTCTTCTTAAACTGCTTCTTTTTTGCAAAGCATTCATTTAAATATCACAGTATTCATAGTTTCTCATGAGAAACCAGTGTAAGGATGCCAAAAATAGGAGTAATGTAGTTTTTCTTTGCCTGTGAGAAGGCAAGCTGCCACATTTTGACCTAACTGCACACAAGCTATTGAGGGCTTACTGACACCCAAATACAAGCTGTTGAAGTGGTCTAAGTGAGATGTAATAAAACACTTTCTAGGTCTTGGCATGACAGCAATGCCTTAATCTTGGCGGCTGATCTCAGTTGGTAAAAGAAGTGCCCTAACAATAGAGTTAACTTGTTTTTCAACCCAGACCTCAGGTTTGATAAACAAATAAATCTGTGTTCTCTGTTCTCAGTTATCTGTGTACCTTGGAATACTGAATAAAACATCTTGAAATGTAAAACATCTGGTATCTAACTTGTAGTACAGGGTTGCACCAATATTGGTGATGGGGCTATCAATACCTACTAATTTTTGTGCATGCACACCAGAACACTTGTACAGTGTGGGATGAAAACCAACCAATGGCAAAATCTATAATGACAGTCTTTTGTGGAAAGGCAGTAGTAGGGTAGTGGGTAAAATACCCAAATTCGTCCTAAGCTATTAGTTTTGCATATATGTCACAAATACACCAGGTAGTGCAACATATAAACAGTGTAAAACATGCCAACCTTAGTAACTCAACAGCTGAGCCATTGGTCTTTCTATGATCCCTCATCCCCTGCTGTGAACTCAGTTACAGTCTTTATATACAGCAAAACACAATATTTAAAAAGTGGAACTTTATAAATATCAGGGCTTATAAGCTAGTTACACTAGTTAGAGTTGGTATCGGCTAATACCTAAAGATCAAGTATCAATATTGGAAAGGAAAAAGTGGTATTGGAACATCCCTAATCTCAATCTGCACTGTATAACTTACTACTGAATAGAATAACAGCGCATATTAATATGACAAGTGTGTCATATGACAATAGAGGTGGTACAGTTTAGCAGCTCAGGTTGATAGAAGATGTAGGCTGCCCACCTCTGTCTTCATATGGATGTGAGCATGGAAGGAGTTACGTATCAGTAATCCAATAGCAGTATGGCACATTACATAAGACCAAACAGTGCCAAAGTGCTACTCAGTGCTACACAACACTGTTCAAGTGATGAAACTAGCGAAACGCTTAAATGGGGCTCGAATAAAACCAGACACAGATACAGAGGGAGAAATTGTGGAAAACAACCCAAAACAACACAGGTTGCCAATGCGCTCACACCAGTGAACGCCTGCTTCTTGAAGATTTTCCTAATTGTGCTTTACATCTGTTGTCCAACCCCTCAAACTATTAGCGGCTAAATTAATTCATTAAAACTTCCATTTACATCATCTCCGCTGCACCAGTAGGTCAGCCTGCGATCGCCTTACCTACACACTATAGCATTGAGCACATGGAAAACTGTTTTGCTGATACTGAATGAGTAAGTGTGGTTAAATTTAGCAGGTTCTGGTGTGGCTCTGGCTTGAAGCATTAGTCATTCTTTAATCACTGATTGTGATACTTCAATTGCATCTACAGATACATTTCAAATGTGCAGACAGGTTTGTTCCAAGCTGCTTTGACTTGACCATTGCATTTCACGTATACAAAAAATGCCTTCTTGATGCCAGATGATTAAGGAAAGGTTGGTTAACCCCTAAAGTGACCACGACTCAAAGTTGTATTAAATACTTCTTGAATGTAAGAAGAACCAGCCAGTTTGTACTGGAGTTCTTGTATTTAGTGAGTAATAAGCACACAATAATTATAGAATGGAGTAAATCTGGGATTTTAAGAAATTAACATCCACATTATCCACTTTAGTCTGAATGTGAAGTCAATGTGAAAATGCATCATTCATTCTGAATTGAAATAGACGTTCTTCATAGTTGCTATTTCTACCATTATAATTTGAGATTTATTACAATAATATTCTTATGCTATCAAAGTGTAAGCATTTAACTGTGTATTTAAGTACGTACTGAGTTATGAAATTAGTTGTATGTACATTTGTAAGACTGAAAATCACAAGAAATGTGTCCTTTTTGAGAGTCTTAACTAGCCTTTAACTGCTCTGGTCTTCTCAAATTGTCATTGAAAAGTAAGTTATACCCCCAGATTCACTTGTATTCGATTTGTCCAGTGACGGTCGGATCCAATGATGCAGCAAAAACAGATGCAACGATTTGGTTTTGAGTTGCTTAGTGTGGTGACAGTTAAAAGAGGTAAAATACATATAAATACATTAATGTTTTTGATACTAGTTGGTCTCTGTCAAGACCAGAGAATAAATTTGGTGAGACCAAAACAAATCTGAGTACAAATACTATCGAGTCCATGAAAAGTCAGAGGACAAACACTGTCAAGTCCAAGACAAGTCAAAGTATGAACACTATAAGAGTGCAAGCACTATAGAGTCGAAAACAAATCTGACTATAGATACTATAGAGTCCAAGACAAGTCCAAGTACAAATAATGTAGTAGTCCGAGTCAAATTCTAGTACAAATAATAAAGTAGTCCAAGACAAATCCAAGTATAAATACTATAGAGTCCAAGACAAGTCCAAGTACAAATAGTGCAGTAGTCCAAGACAAACCCAAATCCAAATACTATATAAAGACAAGTCCAAGTACAAACAAACAGTGTGGTAGTCCAACAGTATAGAGTTCAAGACAAGTCCAAGTACAAATACTATAGAGTCTAAGAGAAGTCCAAATACAAATAATATACAGTCCAAGACAAGTTAGAGTACAAATAATATAGAATTCACAACAAATCCAAGTACAAACAATGTAGTAGTCCAAGACGAGTCAGAGTACAAACAGTATAGAGTTCAAGACAAGTCTGAGTACAAATACTAGAGTCTAAGAGAAGGCCAAATAAAAATAATATACAGTCCAAGACAAGTCAGAGTACAAATAATACAGAATAAACAACAAATCCAAGTATAAATACTATAGAGGCCAAGAAAAGTCCAAGTACAAATAGTGCAGTAGTCCAAGACAAACACAAATCCAAGTACTGTACAAAGACAAGTCCAACTACAAACAATGTAGTAGTCCAGGACGAGTCAGAGTACAAACAGTATAGAGTTCAAGACAAGTCCAAGTACAAATACTAGAGTCTAAGAGAAGTCCAAATAAAAATGATATACAGTCCAAGACAAGTCAGAGTACAAATAATATAGAATTCACAACAAATCCAAGTACAAACAATGTAGTTGTCCAAGACAAATTCAAATACTACTATACAGTCCAAGACAAGTACAAGTACAAACAATGTAGTAGTCCAAGACAAGCACAAATACTATAGAGTCTAAGGGAAGTCCAGATACAAATACTATACAGTCCAAGACAAATCGAACTACAAATAATGTAGCAGTCTAAGACAAGCCCACTACAAATACTATAGAGTCTTAAGAAGTTCCAAGCACATTTTGCCGCTGTCCAAAGAAAAACAAGTATCTCCAAAATAATAATTTTACAGGAGACAGCAAAAATATTCTTAATGTTTAATAGAAGTTAATGTAAAAAGTTATGGATTTCACAGCCAGACATCAAAAATTCAACTACTGGGGTTATTTCTGTCACATTACATTACAGTATTTGATGTCAGTGATGTATGCCAGTACGTATGAGCTATAATTTGACTGTAGAGAATACAGATGCTTTCAGAAGAGCCTCTATAGAAGAAAATGAAGTTTATTTCTTTCTTATAAGAATATTTAATTACATGCCAATTCAGACGGGACCACACAGATTAATACTAGTCCATATTAGAGAGGTTTTTTTTTTTGCCAATTTTAGGTTCTAGATTTGTTTAAGTCTGCCTAGGGGCAATGTGCACTGTAAAATACTAAATATAAACAAAATAGAATTTTTATTGAGCAGTAATAATGTTACCTTGTTCATCCTTTAGCATTACAATAGTAGTATTGTCACACTGTAGATTGGTGATATTGCACCTAAACCAACCAAACCACCACTTCACCATGTGGTTAACGGTTAAGGTTAAGTGGGAGCTTTTATCTGTGTGAAAACGTCTGGTTTCTTTTATCAGTTATATACACAGTCTTGTTTAAGTGTCTGTTTAAGCTGCTGAAGTTGAATCAAAGCTTGGGTTAACTTCAAGGCTGCTAATTGGCTCTTAATTACATTCCATATTCATGTTATTAACATTGGCACCTCATTATTAGTCTGCAGTCCATTGCAGACCATGAAAATACCCTCAAACCCATTTCTGGTATCAGAAAAGGTTTTGTTCAGGAACTAAAGACAAAGTGTTGAATTGATGTTATCAGTGTTGAAACATTTTGAATGACACTCAGGTCTGTTCAAAACTGTAGAATCTTATATTTTTAATACAAACAGAAAGTAATGTAAAATGTACTGTGATTTTAAGATGTGCTACCTTTTGGATGCCTTCTTTTAACACCATTTGAAAATATCAGTTGCCCTTTACATTATATAAATATTTCAAATCTATAGAAATTACCTAAATTTACTATAGTTAAAACCTTGCTACATAAATGAATGTTAACCAGGAATTCCACAGATTTTTTTTCCAGTGGAATTCCCAGTTCCTTGTTTTGTGGAATTTGACAGATTTCTGTGTAGTTGTTGCATTTTCACCCATTTCTCATTGGATGGTAGATGTGCTTTTTGGTAGCCTAGGGCTCGTAGAGGTGAGCCAGCAATCGGAGGGTCATTTAAATCCTAAGACAAATCATCAGACTGAATGGAAGCAACCAGAAGGTTTTGTGTACAAATCCTAAGACTGAATGGAAGCAACCAGAAGGTTCTGGGTTCAAATCCTAAAACCGACTGGGATTAACTGGAAGGCTGTGGTTTCAAATCCCAAGACTGACTGGCTTGTGCCCTTGGCTTTCCAGTCCGGAGATACACACATTTCCCTAGCAGGATTTCTGCATTGGATGGCAGATCTGCTTTCTGGTAGCCTAGTGTTAGAAGAGGTGAGCCAGCAACCGGAGGGTTGAAATCCCAAGATGGACTGGTTATAACTGGAAGGTTTTGGGTTCAAATCCAAAGACTGACTAGAAGCAACCAGAAGGTTGTGGGTTGAAATCCCAAGATGGACTGGGTGTAACTGGAAGGCTGTGGGTTCAAATCCCAAGGCTGACTGAGTTGGCTTGCCAGCACAGGAATACGCACATTTCCCTAGCAGGATCCAAGACATTGTAATAGTTACTTAAAAATATATTTATTTAGATATCTTACTATTTTAAAATGGTTGCCTGGTCATTTTGATTAGTTTATGTAACGGCTAGATTTGCGTCATGGACACCCTTGGTTCCTATCACAACTGTAAAGAAACTTGAGTTTATAAGTTTCCCCACTGTGAACCATTAAACATCAAATCACTCTGGATTGCATTGTTTACATCTCAACAAGTGAATTATGGAGAAATTCTGAGAACAAGAAACTGTTTGTGAAAACAACATTGTGCTTGTGTATCTCAGCCTAAGTCTATTCTGAGGTTTTTACAGTTGAAGTAATGAGAGGTGTGCACTATTGAGTCCAGTTAAACATTAGCCAGCTCATTTCCATCAAACAGCTTTCAGTCATGCCATTTGATATTAGTAGGGCTGCCAGCTCGATATCTGATGATGTGCAGTGTAACATGAGCGTCATTCTGACAGTCTTGCATTTGACTTATCTTGATAAGGTGGAGTGGCTATTACAAGACACCAAACAGAAGCCGGTGTTGTTTTTTTTGTCTTTTTACTTTTTACTGACTGGGGATTCATGGAAACAATTTACACACAAGAAGTAGTTTTAATTTTTTGGTAAAATAGTAAAATGGCCTCTTTTGTTGGACCTTTACTCACCTTCAGTTTGTTAATTGCTCATTCCCACTTGCAGGTTGGGATCCCACTATATATGAACATACCATAAAGGTTCAAGTATAGTTAAAAATGTTTTTTTTTTGTTACTTGTTTGCTTCCAAATATTAAAATTATCTTATTGTGTCAAAAATAATACTTTTACTGATTTCATTGCACAGCTTGCCAAGTTTTTAGTGTTTAGTTATGTAGCTATTATAGTAATTCTCACTTCATTAGGATGTACTAAATATTCTTAATAATAAATTGATGTTGGGTTATTTATTCATTACGTATATATATAATATTTAAACATAGTCTTTATTTTTTCTACATACATCCTAATGAAGTGAAAATTACTATATATAAATACACACTTTCTTGCTAAAAGTATTTGCTCGTCTGCCTTCACTCGTATATGAACTTGAGTGACATCCCATTCTTAATCCATAGGGTTTAATATGATGTTGGCCCACCCTTTGCAGTTGTAACAGCTTCAACTCCTCTGGGAAGGCTTTCCACAAGGGTTAGGAGTGTGCTTATGGGAATTTCTGACCATTCTTCCAGAAGCGCATTTGTGAGATAAGACACTGACGCTTTCCTGGTTCCCCAGGAAAGCGTTACTTGGATTTATCACTGTTTTTGCCTTATCAACATTTAAAGCTCAGAAGACTTACTATACATTTACCGGTCAGTCTGGACAGTAAATTAAAGGGACACATTTGCGCCGTAGACATCGGAACTTGGTTCCTGTCACCATCACTGAAAAGAAAAAAGTCAATTAGTGAATTGTGCCACAATTTAAATAATCCCTGGAATTCCAAATGAATTCTTAGAAGTCGTAGTCACTAGTGATTACGAAAGCATGTGATTTTTTATTTTGTATTTTTATGTAATTCTGTTATTTCTTATTAATTGTTTCTCACTCCCAGCTTATAAAACCAGCATAGAAAATGTGTTGCAAATGCAGATTCTACACTTTCAATCCAGACCACATTTGTGTTGCTAACAAATGTGGAAATATTTATATTGATTTTAATTAGATGAAAGATGTTACTGGTAATGTTCTTGTTTTGCAGAAAGAAAAAAAACATTGTTACATTTTTGCCATTTTCTTTGTCATTTTTTAACATATGTAAGAAAAAATTGAAGGTGCAGTCTCAAAGTGATCAACACATATAAATTGAATGTAAATGTAATTAGTTATGTGAACAAACTGTATAATAGATGTGTAATTACATGTAATAGTGATGCAAACTGGCCGTAATAAGTCTAATGACTGTAATATAGTTCTAAGCGATAGAGAAACTGATAAGATCACCAAAGTGTTTATCTAAAGCAGACATAGAACATGAGAATATAAACCTGATTATGAGTGACAGACTGAATAGACATGAATCTCATAAATAGTAGCCATTACTAATGGCTCATTCCAGTTGTAAGCAGAATTGGGTAGTAACTGGTTCCATTTACTCATGCACATGTATTTAAGTAACATTTTGATGGATTACGTTCATTTTTTAGTAGATCTGAATGTTAATTGTATCTATGAGCAAGTACAGAACTGTGAAATGGAATCATTTAGTTCCTTATTCCTTCTTAGACTTTAATTCCATTCTCTTCCATTGGTTCAGCTTCTAGGCTGCTTTGCTATTGCTCACAACTGTTCAGTACTTTCCTTCAGACCAAAAGAATCCGAAAAGAGAAGAATAGAACTTAACAAACTTCAGTTCCTCTGCTAATAAATGATCTAAGGAGTTCCACTGCAGTTCTATAGGCAACTCAGCTCTTGAGAAGCATTTGGACCTGGACCAGCTTCTGGATTGCTTTGCTAAAGCTCACCTCACATTCTATGGAGCTTTAGCTCTTTATTTCAGACCAAAGGAATCCAAAACACGAAGAATACAAAGTAACCAACTTCAGTTTTTATGTTGATGGATGAACTTAGAAGTTCCACTGGAGTTCTATAGGCACATGAGCACTTGTGGACCTGCTGCTTGTTACTCAGTTAGTTGCTAGGCTATTTTTCTTTTTACACGGGTCATTACTTCTACTATTCTTTGACTTTAGGATGGGTTTAGGCTACTTTCCCCACCTCTAGTTGTGATAAGTTGTGAGCATTACCAGGAACTCTCAAATCAAGTCCAGTTTTCCAGAAGCACCACAGCATGTAGATCATTTTAACTGCCTTCAACGTGATATTCACTCGGCTAACTCTGCCATCTTTATGATAATCTTTGTGCTGTGACGCTTTTTGGGAAACTGGACCCCAGGCAAACCCCTCATTTCTCAGAATTTTCCTTCCACTGGTTTTCTATGGCTGCTGAAACGGGCGTAAATGCATCTGCATCTAGCACTCCATCATACGAGTTAATGACAAGCCAACAGGGAACAAGGAAAGAACATGAAAAAGGGCCAAAGGGGTGATTAGTAACACAACAGCATGGATCAATAAACTTAATTATGCATTACATATTAGCAAGTGTTTGAAGTTCATTCGTTTAAAAGTTTCTTCCAGCTTTAATATGTAGTGACAGTTTAATGTAACAGAATGTGCTTCAATATAAAAAACAGCCTTTGGTGGCACACCTAGCACATTTCACTCTCTAACGGGTCTAAAGTTGTTTACTGTACAGTTTTATGAACAAAAAGTACTGATACTAGTCCACAGTGATATAGTGTCTGTGAAACACTGATATTTTATCTGTAACTGCAGTGTTGGGAGTGGGGAACTCCCAGGGCCTTCTAGGCGTTCAGAGAAGACCTAATGGTTTCTATGAAACACAAAAAAAACTCTTTTTTTCGTTCATTTTTTTATAGAATCATTATAGTTGTTGTATTTAAGCCCTGCAAGTATTTTAATAATGGGTTAAAGGCGCAATGGAAAGATGTCCAATCAGAAGTAGTCTAGGTAGATACGGCCAAGCAAGCTCTCTCACTGGCTAGGACTTCAGAAGCTGAAGTGAAGGCCTAACGTAGTATCCACTGACATGATTAGGAACTAAGAGTTGAATCAACCAGCCACTGTTTGATTTCCAATGAGAGCAATTTCATGAAAACAAAAATCACTCTAGGACTTTTCAATCAAAACAGTGGTAACAGTTTTGACTGAGTTTTGACATTAATGACCTGAACTAATGATCTAGCTTGAGTAGTCACAGTTCACCACTGTGTATTAGGAAGTAGCACTGATTCTAACATCATAAACCATCACAATCCACCACATCTTTCTCTGTAATTTCCACACACTGCCATGCACCACACTTTCACTCTGAGAATATGAATGATATAAATGTCTGTCATATTTCTTTCTTTCGATATGGTACATTACTGTAGAGAACCAATTTCGTGAAGAAACAATGTCACTCAATCTCCTTGATACTGGTCCCTCACACTGCGAGGGCGGCTCTCCCATTAGCTTGGACTTGAGAAACTGAATTGCAGGCCTAACGTGCCAGATTATCTTTTCACATTATTAGGAACTGAGAGTAGAATCAACCAGTCACTATTTGATTTCCAATGGGAACAATTTCATGAAAACTATTCTCTCTTGGACTTATGAAAGCCTTAGATACATCACAGGTAGTCTGACCAATACAGTGCAATCATGTTTTAAATGGAAACAGTGGTGGAATCTGTCTGCCTTTTATCTAAGAGTTACTGTGAAACGGCTACAAAACAGTATCACGGTTGTCGAACGAAAACTTCATATCTCAATTTTTTACATTTTTCAGTTTTTGACATATTTTGAAAAAAAAACTGTTGCCCTTCACATTGTCTGTAAATTTCATCATAAATGGAGTAAAATAAACAGGCCAAAATGAAAATATTCTGGTTCCACTGACCTACATTAAAAGTAAAGTAGCTTTTTTGCTTTTCCTGTAAAGTTATCATTTTGGATACTAATGTACACTAATGTACCATATCGAAAGAAAGAAATATGAAAGGCATGCATTTAATTCATATTCTCAGAGAGAAAGCGTGATGCATGGCAGTGTGTGGAAATCACATGAACTTACAAAATTACAGAGAAAGATGTGGTGGATTGTGATGGTTTATGGTGTTAGCACCGGTGCTCCTGACAAATACACAGTGGTGATCTGTGACTTTTCAAACTAGATCATTAGTTCAGGTCATAAATGTCAAAACTCAAGTCAAAAACAAGGAAGAAATTTAATTTTACTGACCTCTGCTAAGAAACCAGCAGTATGTTAGCACTAAGCTAACAGCGTTTCACATAAACATTGTTCGCCTTTCTAGATTAATCATTATTTGAATCTTGAATCTTGCCGAAAGTATTGGCTCGTCTGCCTTCACTCACATATGAATTTAAGTGACATCCCAGTCTTAATACATAGGGTTTATTATGATATCAGCCCACCCTTTGCAGCTATAACAGCTTCAACTCTTCTGGGAAGGCTTTCCAAAAGGGTTAGGAATGTGTTTACAGGAATTTCTGACCATTCTTTCAGAAGCGCATTTCTGAGGTCAGACACTGATGTTGGACAAGAAGGCCTGGCTCACAGTCTCCGCTCTAATTCATCCCAAGGTGTTCTGTCGGGTTGAGGTCAGGACTCTGTGCAGGCCAGTCAAGTTCTTCCACACCAAGCTCACTCATCCATGTCTTTATGGACCTGCTTTGTGCACTGGTGCACAGTCATGTTGGAACAGAAAGGTTCCCACAAAGTTGGGAATGTGAAATTGTCCAAAATCTCTTGGTCTGTTGAAGCATTAAGAGTTCCTTTCGCTGGAGCTAAGGGGCCGAGCCCAACCCCTTAAAAACAACCCCACACCATAATCCCCCCTCCACCAAACTTTACACGTGGCACAATGCAGTCAGACAAGTCCCGTTCTCCTGGCAACCGTCAAACCCAGACTCGTCCATCGGATTGCCAGATGGAGAAGCGCGATTCATCACTCCAGAGAACACATCTCTACTGCTCTAGAGTCCAGTGGCGGCACTTTACACCACTGCATTCAATGCTTTGCATTGCGCTTGGTGATGTAAGGCTTGGATGCAGCTGCTCAGCCATGGAAACCCATTCCATGAAGCTCTCTACGCTGTTCTAGAGCTGATCTGAAGGCCACATGAAGTTTGGAGGTCTGTAGTGATTGACTCTGCAGAAAGTCTGTGCACTATGCGCCTCAGCATCTGCTGACTCTGCTCTGTCATTTTACATGGCCGACCACTTCGTGGCTGAATTGCTGTCGTTCCCACTTGCTTCCACTTTGTTATAATACCACTGACAGTTGCCTGTGGAATATTTAGTAGTGAGGAAATTTCACGACTGGACTTTTTGCATAGGTGGCATCCTATCACGGTACCACGCTGGAAATTGCTGAGCTCCTGAGAGCGATCCATTCTTTCACTAATGTCTGTAGAAGCAGTCTGCAGGCCTAGGGGCTCGGCTTTATACACCTGTGGCCATGAAATGATTGGAACACCTGAATTCAATGATTTGAATGGGTGAGTGAAAACTTTTGGAAATGTAGTGTATATATTGTCTTGTAGCCATTTTAGAGTGAAAGTGTGAAATTGTCTACCAGTTGTTATTAGCAAAGTTGAAAAGAGCCCCAAATGCCATGACCAGGGCTAGCTTCGGCTCAGTGTACCTCAGTAGTTTGCAAAAAGCATCACAATCCACCACATCTTTCTCTGTAATTTTGCACA
This sequence comes from Pygocentrus nattereri, assembly GCF_015220715.1. Classification (NCBI taxonomy): domain Eukaryota; kingdom Metazoa; phylum Chordata; class Actinopteri; order Characiformes; family Serrasalmidae; genus Pygocentrus; species Pygocentrus nattereri. The sequence continues at coordinate 44,037,865 of NC_051213.1, read as the reverse complement.
TTCATGTGATTTCCTCACACTGACATGCACCACACTTTCACTCTGAGAATATGGATAAAATAAATGTCTGTCGTGTTTCTTTCTTTCGCTATGGTACCTTAGTGTAGAGAACCAATTTCGTGAAGAAACAGTGTCACTCAATCTCCTTCATACTGGTAAATCCCCTTGAAGTCCTAGATACACCACTGAACTGAGAGGACGAGTGGTAGCTTGACTCATTTGTTTCAGTTAGGTGTTAGGAAAGGAGCAGAGCAGCAGCTAAGTTTACTGAAAGAGTCACTGTGAAACTGCTGCAAGTTAAATTAAATGGCAAAAATGACTGATACAGGTTTCAGATAAAACCTATGGAATGTCTTTGATGAGCACTAATAAGATCAGATATCCACATTTAATCCAAAGCAGCAGAAATGTGTATGTGAATCGCTGTTAGCTGAGTGCTAACATGCTAATGTCCTAGCTGAGTAAAGGGCAGTAGAGGTTTCTTCCAGTTAATATTTATGAACTGAGGTAAATGTCTAGCTACAATAGTCATGGTTTGGCACTCGGTATTAGGGAGGTGCACTGGTGTTGGATAATGTGCTAATAATGCTAGTTTAACACTGTTTTCATTGTTTTTGGGCCTTGCTAACAACAGCGAGAGTAGTTAGCATAGTTAGCGAAAAAGGTTCAGAATTGCTGGCTTCTCTGTCACATCCAGGTCTGTAATAGTGGCAAAGTACAATATTGTGGTAATCTCCATTCTTGTTTTTAACTTTTTTTGGGTAGCTTTAAAAATCCAGTTTGTATTGTGTTAAAATTTTATGATAAATGTACCAACAGAAATGCTACAAAATTACCTGGAAAGAAATACAGAAATACAGAAATACAAGTTTTTTTCTCCATTTTAGTGATACAATGTTTTGTTCCCAAGGTGATGATATAATACACTTACACGAGCAATAATAATACATTTTACAGAGCATAAAAATGCATGTTATGAATATCTGGGTAGTGGCTTCAGTATTCAAAAACTGGTTCCTCATGCTGTTCATGATATCAGTGGTTAAACGGACACATCAGGCGCTTGAAGAATTTAACCCCTTTTGTTTCCAACCAAATCATTATCAACGATATACGAAAATTACCGCAATATTTTAAAGTATAAATGGGTCATTCTACAGAAACGTCCATTTTTTTTGTCCCTAGCGCTTACAGATACAGTATAATACACTTGAAAAACACATTAGGGTTACAATTTATTTATATTTTAAAGTTAAACAATGCATTATATTAACAATTACACCTTCTTGAACCGTCAATTTAGCAATATTGTTTTATAAATCAAATATATAGAATAGAATAGAAGTGCTCATCCTTACGGTCATGTGTGAAGGGCGATGCCGTATTTTAAGGTGTTTCTGCCATTTTAACTGCAATAATCTATTCATGACTATGAAGTACATGAATTAAATGACACAAAGAAAACAAATGCCAAATAAAAATTATGAAATAATTTTTAGATTATGAAAGTTGTTGTCCCCAGGAGTCGTGTCGCTGGTGTTACAGTGTAACAAAAAAATCTCTTATTTTGAAATAAAAATCACACTGATGACATCACTTGACTTCTTTTTACTTATTTTCTGAGGATCTATGAAAAAAGCACATATTAAGTCCACTGTGTCGTTTCAGTTATCAGACATTTTGTCAGTTAGCTCATGATTTCATATGAAGTCACTGGTGTGACCTACTTACCATAATGGTAGCTTATGGTGAAAACATGGAATACAAATGGATTAAATTCCATATTTTAGTGGATATTCCATGATTGACATCATGTGGTCTGACGCTCTGTAGCAGACATTTCGTTAAATGCATTTTTTATTAAAAACGTTACCGGTGTTGCTGTCTCTGGTGTTCCCTTTCTTATTTGTAACACCAATGATGATAGGTAACACCGGTGACACCTGTGGACAAACAAAAAAGTGAGCGTTTCTGTAGAATGACCTAAATACACCAAGCATTAAGTAAAAATGAAAAAATGAAACTCTGAAGGACTTTAGAGCGTTCGTATTTGCCCTGTTGGTGAACTCTGGCCTATAGACTTTGTTTATCAGAGATCAGAGCAAAACTGAAAAAGCGAGCTGCTTACACTAAATGAAAAAGTGATTTTTTTAGTGAACCATTGCTTTTTGTCATTACAGTCAGTATTTTTTGTCTTTTTCTGGCAAATGTACAATACCGCCAGTGGAAAAATAGACAAAAAATGTGGAAAATGATACAAGCTTAGCTCATATCTCCCACCCTGGCTGTATTTCTTTAATAACATATTATTTCCTCTCCCTCCTTTGTGTTTTTCGTCAGGGTTCCATCTACGCCCTCTCCATAAACGGCCTCATCAGTGTCTCCACCGGCTGTCTGCTCATCCTCATCATCGCCTTCCATTATAAAGACATCCGGGTGAGTTCTCCCATTGGCTCTTAATCATGAAAGTAAAAAAAAACACAGGTTTAACCTCCTTTAATGATATACAAACTACTCTGTGTGTGATTCACAAACTTTTGTGTGACGTGAAAACAAATTTCAGTGTGTGAAATCAAGCGCCAGCCTACCTATACCTTATTTAGATATCATTTACATGAAGCACGTCCTAATTCCTGCAGGTGTTTCGCTGTTTGTGTGAGGCTGTGCTGACTCTGGGGGTATAAAACACTTTTATGGTTCTTCCAAAAAAAAAGCGAAAGCATGCAAAGGTGGAATTGCTTCAATGTAGGTCGTAAAGGGGTAACTGGCAAACCTAAAATCAGCTATGAAAGTCATAATTCCAATTCTGAAATCTGCCTGGCTGAGCTGCTTTTAAAGCCATTATTAAATACTTGAGATCTGAGCACTCATATCTGAGCAAATAAATTCTGTATTAATGCACCAAGATATTAAAATCAGGCACAACGTGTATCTGAAGTAAATGACCTGAAACCATATTAACCATACCCTGTTTAAGAACCTGGTTTTGTTTAAATTCATTGCCTGAAATTATAACATGTTCAAGATTATATAACCAAATGGTAAAAAGCTGACAAATGCAAAACTGATGGGTGACAAGCATGTATGAACCATTCTACTGGAATTAGTTTAAACCACAGTTTAAAACAAAAGTATTGTTAGATATTTAAAATTATGCTGTGATCTATTTAAAACCCAAGACATTAACAGAGATAGTAATAAGCTAAATATATACAAAATCATCATTTATAATGTACTTCCTGTTGGGAGGTGTCTGTCCCAAACCCTAAGCGCTAAATTTCAACTTGTGAAAAATTATTTTTACATTTTGTTGCATTTTGTTAAAAGTTGTTTTTAACATAGGTCGTTTTGGATTCAAGTGAAGTTGAACGTTTTCATGTCACTAGTGCAACAGAAAGCATTTTAGTCCATAAGCAGAGCCTTATTTTACTGTGGAGGATGAAATGCCTAAAGTCCTTGCAAAAACAGGCTGAGGATTCTGGAACATGTTGGATTCTAAGCTAATATTTGGCAGGTAACATGCTAACCTTCTATAGCAGAAGTCATTAATAGGCGGACCACGGTCTGAGTCCGGACCAAGATACTGTCCTATGCGGACCTGGACCTATAACCTACAAACTATGGATAATTATTTCATTTCCACTGGATGGTTCTATTTTAATCAGCATAACTTTCCTAGTCATTATGGTACTGGTTTAGCAGCCCAGGAAACTCACAGACCAATTGCGTGCTTTATAAATATCACATGTGACACTGCTCAGCCAATCAGATCTGTGCATAACAATGCGCACTGTGACATACACACCGGGAAAGGACGAGGCGAGACACAGCAGTCAGAGGAGAAAGTGAGCGAGATTATTTTACATGTCGTGCTCTAAAAAGAGAAAAATGACAAATGTTATTGAAAAATTACTGAATTGTACTTTATTTGATTTGATATTCAGTTGTTGACTGCATAAGATGTTGATATAACTACTAGGCTACTTCAGTTTACAGTATTGGGCACTGAAAAATAATGCAAGTTAGACATGATGTTCAGACCTTTGCTTGAGGAAATTTTCTTTAACTGGATTTTATTGAATTTTAATGAAATACCCCTGTTCTGTAGCATCAGCAGGAAGAGCACATCAGCGGGATTAACCACTTTCTAGCCCACATCATCAAACACATGCATGTACTCAGCTGTTAGGAGTATTTAGCTAACGTGATAAATGATAGTAAATGTTAGTTGCTAAAATTTTGATTGTTTTTTTTTTTCGTTCACTTACATTCATATAACATACTTTGTATAATGTAGCTCATAGCTCCTGTGAAATATGCCAATTTTGGATTGCAGCATTAGATCATAACTGACTAGGAACCACCACATTGGCAGATTTTTAGGAAAAATGTTAACACAATGTAGCAGAACTTTTCTAAAGTGACTACTTAAATGATGAAGAATTACTGTCACACTTCTGTCACCTCTTGGCTATTTACCTGCAGACCCTACAGACACAATCTTTTGTACACAATTATTTTTAATGACCTTTGTTTGTTAATGTTGATATAAACTCAAGATAAAATATTGCAGTGATGGCGTTAAATAATGAAGAGGCAAAGCTGAATGTAACGCGGAGTGAGGAGTGCTGAGATAAGCGACTTTTATTATGGGCAAATCCAGGGTCATGGTCAAAATGGTCCAGGTTCATATAGCCAACACGGATCAAATGGGAGACAGACGTGATGAAATAAACAAGAATCAAACAATAAACAATATCCCAAACAACAAACAATCAGCATGATCAAACATACAAACAAAGACCAACACAGACCAGGGCAAACTCAGGGCTTATATAACAGAGCCAAGACTAGGGACAGGTGGGAAACAGGTGGTAACAATCACGGGTGGAGTCAAGAAAACAAGGGGGCCAGACTGGGAGGAAACCAAATAAAGAAGCACATGGACATGTAAACAGACGCACATGCAAGACCAAAACGCAAAGCACATGGAGGAGTGGGAGGAGCCAATCGTGACCCTGAACATGTGGCTGTTTATTAGGAGGAAAATAGCATGGACCCCAACCCAGGCTAAAGTGCTTGGGAAATGGAAACTGAAACTGGAGAGCAGTGATGCTGTGATAAACAGAATAGGCCTCTGTCACAATATCCCTAACCTCCAATATCCCTATAACTCCAGTTAGTTTCGGCTTGATCTTTTTCACATTGATCACATTTCCTAACTTGAGATAAGATGCTCTAATTTGTGTTTCCTAAATTATGATAAAATTGGCTTCTACTACGAATTTGTAAAAATTTTATCTGGACATTGTCAGATCTTAAATTAGGACAAAAGATAATACATTTCAGCAATAGGGCCCAGGTTGCTAGGCTAAATGCTGAAACGCAGCTATACTACAGTCCCAAATCGTGTCAACTTTGAACATTTGTATTCAAGTGTGAGAAGTTGATGTTGTCAAAAGCGGCCATGAAACTCTATATACTCTATACTCTCCATATTATTATTTGTTACTATATTAATATATTTATATAGTATTTACATAATGTATGAATATATTTTTATTTAAATTGAGTGGCGAATGACTATTATAAGTGATTATAGGACCAAAATCTACAAATTTCACCAAATGACTGGAGTATATAATGATGATCTACTGAAGTCCTATATTCTCAATTTCTAAAATACAATTGCTTTGGCTCAGTGGACCTTAGTACCTCTTGAAAGCCGTCGCCATACTCCACATCCTTCTCTGTAACTTGCACACCAATATTAATTTGCTCACCCGCCACATATCACATTTTCTCTCGTAGAATATGGAGAAAATAGGCCTCTGCTTTGGACATTGTTTGGACAGTGCTTCATTGTAGTTACAGTTGCTACACTATACACTATATAAAAAGATACATGCATTTTTTCTCACTGTCTGACATGAAGTCAGTGTAAACTTTTCCCGTTGTAGGTCAATTAGGGTTACCAAAATTATTTCTATTTGCTAAATACCAGAATAATGAAAGAGGGAATGTTTAAGGCAATTTTTATTACTTTCTTCAAAGTCAAAAGTTTAAATACACTAAGATTACTATGCCTTTTAACAAATTGGGACAGCCCTTATGATGATGTCGTGTCTTTGGAAGCTTCTGATAGGGTTATTGGCAACATCTGAGTTAATTAGAGACACACCTGTGGATGTATTTTAAGGCACACCTGAAACACACTGCTTCTTTGTGTAACATTGAAAGAAATCAGCCAAGATATCAGGAAGAGAATTGTGGACTTGCACAAGTCTGGTTCATCCTTGGCTGCAATTCCAGATGCCTGAAAATGCCTCATTCATCTTTACAAACAATTATACGCAAGTACAAACAAGATGGGAATGTCCAGCCATCATATCGCTCAGGAAGGAGGCAGGTTCTGTGTCCCAGAGATGAACGTGCTTTGGTCCAAAATGTGCATATCAACCCAAGAACAAAAGCAAGAGACCTTGTGAAGATGCTGGCTGAAGCTGGTAAGAGTGTGTCATTATCCACAGTGAAGCGAGTACTGTATTAACATGGGCTGAAAGGCCACTCTGCCAGGAGGAAGCCATTACTCCAAAAGAAACATAAAAAAGCTATATTAATGTTTGCAAATGCACACAGGGACAAAGACCTTAATTTTTGGAGACATGTCCTGTGGTCTGACAAAACTAAAATTGAACTGTTTGGCCATAAGGACCATCGTTATGTTTGGAGGAAAAAGGGGGAAGCTTGCAAGCCTGAGAATACCATCCCAGTGGCAGCATCATGTTGTGGGGTTGTTTTGCTGCAGGAGGGACTGGTGCACTTCACAAAATAGATGGCATCATGAGAAAAGAACATTATGTGGAAATACTGAAGGAACATCTCAAGACATCAGCCAGGAAGTTAAAGCTTGTGCGCAAATGGGTCTTCCAAATGGACAATGACCCGAAGCATACTGCCAAACTGGTTACAAAGTGGCTTAAGGATAACAAAGTCAATTTGGAGTGGCCATCACAAAGCCCTGATCTCAATCCTATTGAAAATGTATGGGCAATGCTGAAAAGGCATGTGCGAGCAAGGCGGCCTACAAACATGGCTCAGTTACACCAGTTCTGTCAGGAGGAATGGGCCAAAATTCCTGCCAACTGTTGTGAGAAGCTTGTGGAAGGATATCCAAAATGTTTGACCCAAGTCATACAGTTTAAGGGCAATGTTACCAAATACAAATGAAATGTATTTAAACTTTTGACTTTGAAGAAAGTAATAAAAATTATTCTGGCATTTAGCAAATAGAAATAATTTTGGTAATCCTTATTGACCTAAAATGGGAAAAGTTTATTCTGATTTCATGTCAGACAGTGAGAAAAAATGCATGTGTGTCTTTTTATATAGTGTATGTAAACTTTTGCTTTCAACTGTATGCTCTCTCAAAAAGTGGTCACTGTTTTTAGCTGCATGCTTCATTTTTAGTGCCATCTTGAAGAACCAATTGCTTTTTGCGCCAAGAAATGTTGCTCAACTTAAATAATAAACCTGTCTAGTCACATAGGAACTGTTGTTTATTGGAAATGAAGCATTTCTTTCAACAAAGCATTGGTCAAACTTTCGGTTGTTGGCTAATCATTTATATAATTATGGGCCATTACACCCTTTAAAAATTAGACTTGAGATGCTGTTCATTTGTTAGCCAGGTGCTAACCAAGCTTGAAACTGAGTGGCTGGTATTTTTGCAGGGATATTCCATTACATCTTCTGTAAGGCTTCCCTTGTCCATTTGGTATGTTACAAGAAGAAACTAATCAAGTATGAGCACCAGTTAAGAAGCTGTATATTGATGCTGACCTATTACATGTGGGCAAACACTTGAAGTATGTTTATTGCCCATGAATATCATGCGTACTTGAAAAGCCATCTCTGCTAGCTGGGACTAGGTCTTAGTGGGACATTAGTGATATGGTCATTTTATTTTTGTCAGCTGAGTAGCGGCCAGGCAGTGCACAGATAGATGTGGAAAAGTGAGCGTAACATTATACCTCAGGCTGTGTCTCCAAGTCCAATAGTGCCTCTCACTTTAGTATTAAATATCACTGCTGATGCATAGAGGCTTCAGGCTAGCTTTAGCATGAAATTTCCATGCAACTTTATTTGCTTGAAACCAACATGAAACCTAATTGCCCGACTTGCTGTGCTTCTGGCATAGGACAAGCCAGGCATCTGGTAGGCTACCTGTACACAGAGCACAGTAAAAACCTACATTATTTTAACTGCAGTCTCTAAAAAATCAGTTTTGAAAGAAGTAAGAATTCAGATCTGGTATATTTACAAGGATTATGTTATGAAATATTTAACTACACCATAGGCATTATTGGAGATAGTAATGAGTTCAATAGATCCCAACCCATAACTACTAAATTTCATTCAAAAATAATTTCCTTTTTAAAAAAAAATCAGTGTTGTTTTTTAAATTATATTTATGATTCTTTTTAAAGTTAAGTTGAAAGCTGTATCATGAGTTTTATTTTTAAATTTAAAAATGGCTTATTTTAGCCAAACCGCTGCAGTTTAGAGCAGGAGGTGAGACTACATCCCTGTCACTCATGGCCATATGGTGAGCAGTTAAATCCCATTGTTTTGAAGTAAATATATCCCAGAGTCTGAAAATCAGTGAAAATAAAGAATTGTCACTAACGAAACACATATTTTTCTGTGGTTAAGTAAAAATTTTGTGTTTTATTGAAAAATATTACAGCTTTATATGTGCATAGCACTAGTAAGGTACTGGTGAGCATTTTTGAGTTATGCCCAAAATGAGCTAAAATCGTCACTACCGAAACAGTTACTGCCAAAAAAGTCACTGCCGAAACATATCGGAAAGTTCTGGCAGGGATTTGATTGTTTTGGCAGTGAAAAAATCGAATGTTCAAACATTTATTTTAATAACATAAACGTAAATAAGGTATAGGGTCAATCAAAGCAAAATAATTATTGATCTAAAATCTAATTGTTTTTTAACTTTGACTTTGAATCTATTCCGTATAATGATCCATATAGTAAAGAACTCTAAATAGATTTGGCAAACCAGTAGATGACCTTGATTGGTTTTGAATTGCTTTGTTGTCAGGTTGCTCTGAAATGATGTAGCAGGCAATTATTATGTTAGAAACATAAAAATGCAAAATGATTCAGTTTAGATCACCATGATTCAGTTCAGATCAAATTTCACTGAATGCACAAGTGTGACTGGAGGAACTATTTATATAATAATAATATAATAGCAATCTAATCAATATAATGCTATATATTATATGAAACAATTTATATAACAACAATAATAATAATAATAACAATAGCAATATTAACAACACATCAAGCTTTTTGGGCAAACAAACAAGAATAAGACTTTATTGAATATTATTATCATTGATTGTAACAATACAATATCATACACTTATAGATCAAGCTTCAGGAGATGTAGAGAAGCTTGGACGGTTTGCAGAGACTTTTCAACCAAAAAATGAGTAGATTTCAGGAAGTCTATCAGAGCAAAATGATCTGCAAGTGCAGCACAGAGATAACAGCCATGAGGTTAAGCATGGGAGGCTTATCTCACCTCTTGAAGCAGTGGATGGCCTCCATGCAGTAAGCAGCATGTTGCTAACATTTGCTTTAACATTTGTAGAATTGCTACAAACCAGTGCAAAAACTGACACGTCATCTTCCTTATATCTCCTACGTACTAATCACAAATCTGCAGCTTTGCCTGACCTTTATTTCAAGTAAAAGAGAGTGAGAGAAAAGTGGTATAAAAAGGGGAAGGTAATATTTAAATTCACTAAAAAGTTGAAGACAGAGAGGCACACTGTCAATAGGGCTTCTCAGTGCAGTGGAACATTACAAAATGGTGTCTTGCTTGTCATCTGAACGGCATGCTTAAGAGACCCGGGCAGTTGGCTCTGTGCCTCATGCTCATCTTGAGTACCTAAGCACATGTCGCCTCTGGCCAGTCCTGCCAAGATATCATCTGCTTTTACTCGATCCCACCCCAACTCTCAGCTTGTCTTGCACCCCCTTCGCCTGATCCACCTTTCTACCCACTTACCCTCCCCCTCATTAACAACTGCTTCTCATTGCTTGATCCATTCCCATGGGGATCATGTAACCCTTGAATAGGTAAACAACAATGCCAACTCTTCAGGATAATTACAAAAACAAAGCCAAATCAACTCTTAGAAGTCTAAAGTTGGAGACAAGGAGGTGTAAAGTTTGTTCATTAGACACCAGTTCATAAGCCGGAGTCAGAGAACAAGCCAACAAGGAGGAGCTACAGTCAAAACACCAATGACGAAAGACTAAAAGGGATTCCGGAGAGGACAAGCGGAGACGGAGCCAGGATGAGGAAGAAGTAAGATGGGGAGAAATGAGGCCAGGGATATCACGACCAAATCCTCACACTGTGCAGCTCCAAGGCATGGAAATTAGCTCAACTGAGGGAGGCCTATAGGCTGAGGTGGGAGCCATTAAAGTGGGATGGCGTGATGCAGGACTGGTGGCAGGGGAAGGGAAAAAGATATAATGTGGTTAGTAGACTGGGGTTCAGTCCTCTGCTGGGCAAGCACACTACACTATACCAATAAGAGTCCTTGGGCAAAACTCCTAACACTACCTTCACCCACCTGTGTAAAATATAAAATTGTAAGTCGCTCTGGATAAGAGCGTCTTTCAAAAGCTGTTAATGTAATAGGAACCGGGACAAAGACAAAGCACTACTGTCGACTGGGGGCTTCACTTGGGACAAGACTGGGAGCTTAGTGCAGAACAGGAGCCATTTGTGGGACAGGGAAAGAGACTGGGTCAAGGCAATGGACCAGGACAGGCCCAGTGAGAAATGGGGATGGCTCAGCATTCAAAATGGAAATGAGGCAGGATGCACATACTTTATTCTTTAGATTCCAAGCCTACTGCCTATAATTTAATCTATTTGAGGGGAAATTTTGACCTATTTTTCAAAATTTGTGCAAGCTGAGATGTAAACAAAGTCATTCTCAAACCACTCACATCTTAACATTCAAAAATCATTGGAACTCTTTTTAACTCCTTGATGAGGCAATGTTGGCCTCATTATCCTCACAGCTAGCTCAAACTCTAGAAGCAGACTTCAGACACTGGGATCGGCTACATTTAGAGTAAGGTTAAATTTGTCTAAAGTACAATCACTTGCTTTAATATGGTGTTCTTCTCTCTTGCCTAGCTCTTCATCATAGACCACAACCAGGTGGACTGGCGCATCGCCATGACAACCAACCGGGTACTTGGCATCTCTCTGGAACTGCTGGTCTGCGCCATCCACCCAGTAGCCTCGTACCTGGGGCCCGATGTTGGGGTGCCATCGCCCGTCCTCACATGGAACTCCTCCGTCCCACCCATCTGCCTATGCCAGAGCCAGAGGCATACATGGATGGAAGTGGAGCTTCTACTATCGGGCCTGATGTTCCTGCGCTTGTACCTTGTGCATAGAGCCATCCTCCTTCACAGCAAAGTCCTTCTCAGCGCCTCCTACAGGAGCATCGGCTCTCTCAACAACATCAACTTCACGTTCCGCTTTGTGCTCAAGGTGCTCATGAACAAGTACCCAGCGCGCACCCTGCTGGTCTTCATCATGTTCTTCTGGCTCTCTGCTGCTTGGATGCTAAGGCTGTGCGAGAGGTATAATGCATTCATTCATGCAAACATAATAATTGTTTTATTTATAGGAGCACTTTTCATACCAGTCACAACTCAAAATGATTTACAGACAGGTGACAAGGTATAACAGTAAACTTTATTAATTTTTTTGGTTTATTAATGTGTGTTACATCACTTTTCCTTTTAACAGCACTTAATAAACATTTGGAGACTGAAGAAACCAATCAGTCCAGTTCTGATTGTGAACTTTTTTGCAATTCTTTAGTTATACAAGCCTTCAATTTCACAAACTCCATAATGCGCCACACAGTCTAGAACCCTTTTTTCCTGATTATGCAGCCATGCTGTTGTAACTTAAAAAAGGCAGCGACTAAAATGTATAATCATTAGTGGTGCTTTTACAGATGTGCAGGTTACCTATGACATAAGTTCTAATATACCACAACAGACCTTTAACTTTATTCTGGTAACAATCTAGATGGTTCTTTACTTTTTTGGCCAGAGAACATGAGATCCAGTATTTCATAAACAGTCTGAGAGATGTCCACTGTGCATCAGCCCATTTTAGAGGAGCTCAAGTCCTGAGTCAGACGTTATGGCTTCCACTAACTTGAGTTTATGGCGGGTAGCGATGAACAGTGTTTACTGACAACAGTTTGTCAGAGGTTTCCTGAGCCAGTGTGGTGATGTTCATCACAGAAGCATGCTGCTTTTTCATGCAGTGGAGTCTGAGTGATCGAAAATGACAAAGACTTGTTTTTTTTCCAGGCTTCCTGAATATTTTGATGAGATTCAAAGATTCACATGCACTGTAAAGGGTGAAATACCTAAAATCCTTACAAGTGCTCATTGAGGAACATAGTTCTTAAGCAGCTGGACTGTGTGCTGATGTACTTTTTGGTGAAATAATGAGCCTCAACCTGTCCTCAGTCATAAAGAATTAGACCTTTCCTGGATGCTCGTTTAAATCGGAGTGAATACATCACCGGTTACCAGCATATTTTGTTAGGATACTTGCTGCTGCATTTTGTACAAGTTGGGAAGTCCAGTAAAAAGAGAATTACAGTTATTAGCTTTGCTTGTTACAAATGCATGAACGTTTTTCTACATCACTCTAAGAAAAAAACAAACTTTTGCGTATGATAAAAAGCTGCTTTAGTGACTAGAGTTTAGAATCAAAGACTATGCTCACTGTCAAACTTCAGGTTTGGTACACAAAGTAAAAATGTATAGTTTCTCATAAAGTATTTTTATTTAGTTGTAGGAAATGTTTTCTATAAATTTTCTATAAAATGTCTTATATACAACTGACAAGCCTGTCAACAGATTCTTGATATTAAGAAGAAATGGAAATGTAATGATGACATAAACTAGAGGCAACATGTACAAAGAGAAAAGCAAAGGCCCTAAAATAGAGCCTTGTGGCACTCTACAAGAAATATTAATTTGATTAACATTTTTACTGAATCCTGTTTCAGAAACTACAGGAAATATACAGTATAATAAATATTGATGTGTCCCATAGTACAATTTTTGACAATTTGGTTTCTTTTTACTGGGAAATATATCACATTAACAAAGAAAAATGCCTTCTGATTTCCAATTCACATTGACTTTAATGGATATATTCCCAAATGTTCCCTTTGTGTCTTGAATGGTTTATGTATATTGTTTTGCATTATTTTTTCTTTGCATGTGTTTATTTCTGTAGGTACCACCTCTACTGTAAGTAGAACTGCATAAACTGGCCACTTCATTAAGTACACCTCCTTCAGATGCTATTTGTTGCATAACTGTTGTATTACTGCTCCTTCATTGGTAACTATAGCTGTGACATGATAACCAACTGACCAATACCTATAGGTTCCTTGCATATACTGTCCATTATTTATGAAGAGCTTTGAAAAAAAAAAAAATCAGGGAGCCAAGAAAAGAAAAGGTGTATACAATTCAAGATATATCTGAAATTTTTGACTTGTCGGGCAAAATGTATAAAAATCTAATGATGTAATTTACGTAAAGCATGTTTATCTCTGTACGTCAAAATGTAAAGGAAACGAGCTGCCAGTAGCATAATTTTATCACTTCAAATTGCCAGCTGAATACACATCTGTACGTGTTTCCACTTAGAAGCACGCAACCACCAGGCGCTGATTCGTTTTACCATCACCGTTGATGGTCAATTTGAAGTCTTAATTTGGAAAATATATTTAGTAACAGATTTGTTATAAATAGGTCCATTTCTGGAAGTCTGACAAATATTCCTTTATTTCTTGCCAACTGGACATAGCGTGTGAAATTGAGCACCATATGCTTCCGTTTGTTTTCGGGAAACTTCTTTATTGCGGCCCAGAGAGGAAAAGGTCATTTCCATCAAATACATGCAACGTGTAGTAAGTTTTAGTGGGTGGTCGAAAGCACTTAAATAAGCAGGGTGAATCTAGGAATGTAGTGAAAAGTCATTTGTAATCGGAGTTGAGTAAACTGGGGTAAGTGTGTGCTTGTTGTTTTCAGGAATTAGAATTGTGTTTAGAATTTATTTATTAAGTTATTTCATATTGAATATTTCATATTGAATGTGAGCTCGACCTGCATACTTTTAGCTTTAATTTGAGGATGTTTACATCCAAGTGAGTTTGACACTGTAGCAGTCACATCCATTTTCACACACAGCCTGTACATAGAATGTTATTCCTTCTTTATTTTACTGTAAAAAGACAATGAAAACTGCTCAGATGATTCATATGTGGCTGCCAGAGTCTCACTAGGAGTAAAAGTTGGGAACATAGAGTCACAGAATAGACTTTAAGTTACTATCACTGGTCTATAATCGTTTCATGGTACAGGACCAGCACATTTATCTGATGTGCTACAGCGATATAAGCCAAACAGATCTCTCAGATCATCAGGAGCTGGTCAGTTAGTCCTGCTGAAGGTAAAGACTGAACATGGAGGAGCAGTGTTTAGCTACCATGCTGGTCTTAAATGGAACTAGCTGACAGACAGCATTAAAAGAGGCACCAGCATTTGTGAATCCAGGCTGAAAACATTGCCATTCGAACAGCTTTCAGCTCAGTTTAAAACTTTATGAGCTCTGCTGTACTTCTCTCCTTAAAGGGAATGTTGAATCATGTTTCATATTTCTATTTTCCTACATCTTTTTACAGTTTAATTTGAATTATTTTTGCATTTTCTCATTTGTAAAGCACTTCGAATGACCGCAATGTGTGAAAAGCGCTACATACATAAAATTCCTTTGCCTTACAGTCAGACAGATACCAACCAATTCCAAATGCCACACTTGAAATCAAGACCTTGTAAGTGAAATAATGAGGGACTGACACACACCTGGCCATGGAACAGCTGAGCAGCCCATTGTCCAATTACTTTAAGTCCCTGAAAAAATAAATGTAAAATAGCAGTCTATGTCCAAATGCTTATGGACCTGACTGCATGTACAATGCATAGCTTGTGGCTTTGTTGGCCTATTTGATAACACTTTATAATTATTGCATTATTAGTCATAGCATTCTGTTCTTAATAAGTACAAATGATTTAAAAGGGTTAACTGTTCATTAACATTTATACATTTATGACTTAGTAAGATTTGATGTATTTAGTAATTAGTAATTGGGTATTCTGTTGAATGATTAAGATTAACTGTGTACTAATGGTGTATTACACCATTAATGAGATGACTAATGTGCTTATATAAAGAAGTAACATGAGAACTTATGAGTTATGATAATTACGGATTTATTGTTATTAATTAAATACTACTTTGTGTCCCTCCCAGTAATGAACTCCCACTATGAATTCATCATTAAGTCATGGGCCGGAGGTTAGGGAACCAGCCTTGTGACTGGAAGGTTGCCGGTTCGATCCCCTGAACCAACAGTTGAGCAAGGCATCTAACCCCCAACTGCTCCCCGGGCACTATCGATAGGGCTGCCCGTTGCTCTGGGCAAGTGTGCTCACTGCCCCCTAGTGTGTGTGTGGTGTTTCACTGCAAGGATGAGTTAGATTGTGGAGGTGTAATTTCCCTGTTGTGGGACTAACAAGGGTCACTTAATCTTAATTAAATAATCGTAATTTTAAGACTTGAATAGTTCCAGTATTTTAATGTTTCTCTACTTATGTTTGTGTTTCTCAAGTAAAGTGGAAAAAAACACTGACATTATTAACGTTTATTCTAATTAACTCTATAATTATTCTAATTAACTCTATACTACAAGAAACCAAACAGGAAATAAGAGAAATTAAGTTTTTATTATACTAAAATGAGTCCTTCACACATCTCCTTCAATGACAGCTTGTTCAGTGACAAGAGTGGGTTTTCCATGGTATCACTCCAAAAAGAACCACTTTGGCATCTTGAACTTTAAGATAACAAGATAATATTATGACAGATACTGTAAATATGTGCATATTTTATTTCATTCTTTGAGTAAGCAGCATGTATCGTATTTTATTTTATCACATCTCTCAAGTGCCATATCGCTGCTGTTGGGGGAAAAAAACAGTTCAGTTTTTGACATAACTTGAAAAAGCCTGTTGTCCTTTATATTGTGTGTAAATTTCATAATAAACGGACTAAAAGTAATGACATAAAATTACTTGGAAAAACGTCTGACTTGACTTACATTACAAATAAAGTAGGTTTTTTCCTTGTTCTGTTAAGTTACGATTTTGGAGATACAAGGTTTTACTCCGACAGCGATAAGTGGCTGTTCTATATCTCCCAAGATCCATACATCGACTGTACAGTGGATATTAATTATATGAGTTAACACACATGCAATAAGCAGCAGTTAATGTGTAAATAATGCTTGCATTACATGACTTATTAATGATGCAATCAATCTTTAATTTGCTACCCTTAATGTAGTATTTAGCAACTTCATAATTCATGCATAAACAGGCTCACGTATTGAAAATCAGTAATTGAATATTAATGAACGGCTTATGTCAGCATTCACAAGATGACATAAGATGTTTTATGAGTGGAATACATTGACGTAGAGGCTCTTAAACTAAAGTGAGGGACATTTCTTTCTTTTAAATAATGCTGTTGTGAGGCAGGTAATAGAACTTACAGAGCAGAGTTCTGAAAGTGTATCTGTAAGAATATCAGTTCTATATGTTTCTACTGGAATTAAAGCCCCTATAAACATGGTTTTAAGTGTTTAAACAGTAACGATACACTGCGTTAAAAGCATTTACCAGGTTTATAGTCAAGAAATGTATCGTCACCGTCTCCATATTTGGTTTCGATTTTTATTTCTTCTATTTGATTTGAGTTCAGCAGCTTCCCGTTACAATGTCTGAAAATTTCATGATGACATAAATGCTGCCTACTCATCAGTGGTGGGCAAAGTACACAAATCATGTACTTGAGTTAAAGTAGAGACACCCAAAGTAAAACATTACTCCAGTATTTAGTATTTGCCTTCAAATGTACTTAAATATCAAAAGTAAAAGTACTGAAAGATGTATTATGGCTCTAATGTCCTATTACTGTTTTCTGTAACAAGACTCTTACTTACTGAACTCATTTTAGGTGAAAGTCCTCCAGCGTCTCTCTTGGTAAACCAGTCTTTTAATAGAATGTCATTAATTATTTTGACACTGACGTCTGTTACAGACATTGACAGCTGAAGATTGGAAAAACATATCCGGTTCTAATGAATAACAATTTCTGCTTAGGCACACAGATAGTAGGGTCAACATTTGGCACCAATAGCTTGAATCCATGGACCCAAACTGTTTTGTATCAACAGTCCAGGCTGGTGGAGGTGGTGTAATGGTGTGTGGAATGTTTTCTTGGCACACTTTGGGACCCGTTAATATCAATTAATCATCTCTTGGATGCCGCAGCCTATTTGAGTATTGTTGCTGACCATGTGCATCACTTCATGGCCAAAATTTACCTCTCTCTTAATGGCTACTTCTGATAATGCACCACGCTTCAGCTCGGTGAAGTATTTGAACTGCACAAAGCAGAAAATACAAATTAACTTTGGAGATAGAGAAAAATATCTTCAAAGGTTTCTTTGAACAGACAAGTCGCCTGAAAAAGAACAGAAGCTGTAATAAAGGCCAAGACTGGACACATTAAATACTGATTGTTTTTGCAGAATGCTGAAAATACAAACAACTCAATGGCTGTTTTGCTTGGAAGTTAAAAGTAAAAGTAAAATCTCTGACTTATACACAGTATTGTATAACAGTAAACTATTGGTAAACATATTAATACTTTTGTTGGTGAACTGGAAAGAAAATGTGGCATCAATTATCTTTATAATGTAGGCCGATCTGTTTGAACCTATTTCTTCTTGTGCTCTCTAACTCAGCCCCCTCGTCTGTGTGTCTCCCCCTGTAGGCAGGAAGAAGTGAACACAGGAGACATGGGCACAGCACTTTGGCTCATCGCCATCACCTTCCTCACTGTGGGCTACGGAGATGTGGCCCCCCAAACCAGCTGTGGCAAAGTGGTCTGCCTCTTTACAGGCGTCATGGTAAATATGATTCTGCCATGGTCGTTTGCACTGGTTAGCTGTGAATGTTTGCTGTCGACTACCTTTCCAATGTTTGGAATCACAGCTCAGTAGTTTGCAATGACCATTTTCATGAATACAAAACCAGTTGTTGCAGATAGGTCTAGCTAAATAAGGCAAAGTGTGCAAAGACCTGCTTACTAACTTAACTGTGCTGGTTTAAAGGTGCAGCAGTCACTAATTGCAGGGGCTGGTTGCCCCAGCTGTACATAAGTTCAACTGCTAAAACACTTTTTTTTATTATTATTATTTTAAAAAGTTACACAAAGAAATAATAGAGAATAAACAAACAATGGCTCCAAGTTTGATTCAATTCAGCTTGTACACAGTATTAAAGTATTAAAGCTAATAAAGTATGCAGAGAAACAGACGGGCTACAGACTATGTAGATGGTTATAGATGCACCACGCTAACATATCAAACCCTATGTACACAGGGAAAAAGAGCCAAACAGACCAATGCTAAGCATCAGTTGTCACTTTAGCTAACATTACTGGCCTAGTTACATTGTGATTTATCTCACCTCGTAGCTTTTGGCTGGAAAACAGCAATTTGTGAATAGTTAGTTATCTAGAACCTGCTGTGATGTTGAAAGTTTTATTCCATCAAATCAAAGAGTACAGTGTGAAATGAGATTGATCTTGTTGTTTACCAGCACTTTTCTTCAGTGTTCCTGTGGAGAATCTTAGCTGCCCGGTGCTTCCCGTCCAGTGTGTGTTAGCATTTAGCCAGCTGCAGTAGTCTTTTTACGTTTCTTTCATTGGAATAAGCAACAGGAAACGTTAAGGCCTAATCCCATTTCACCCCTTCCCCCTACCACTTAGCCCTTACCCCTCACATCTAGGGCTAGGGTGTCCCAATTTTTGTTGAGATAGAGGGGTAGGGAGAAGGGTTTGGGCTACATGGCCCTCTAAACAGAGTGGTATGAAAAAAAGAAAAAAACGGTAAGAAACTGAATATTTTCTCTGTCAGAAAATGACATTAACCATTGTTTTATCTTAGTTTAATGTCATTTCAATGTATTATGGTTGTTTTATTCATTAGAAGCATTAAAAAAAAATTAATCGCTATTAGCATGCTAATAGCTAGCTAGCTAACTTTCCCGCTCCACCTTAAAACAGTCCAATAGCTGAATTCAGCTTTATATCACCAAAGAAATAGGAGTGGGTGATAATAAATAATGATCCCCTAAATGTAACTAAAGCCCAGCAGTGAGGAGCTGAACTTTTCCCTCCTCTGCGGTCACTGAAGCCGGGCCGGCTCACCTACAGAGCAGCGCTAGTAGCTGTTAATGAAGTAATGTTTATTTTATTTTATTTGAGGGTCCCATTTCGTAAGACAAGATTTCAACCACTACCCCTTGTAACTCATTTCCAAGGGTTTAGGGTGACACTTGAAAATGGGTAAGGGGTAAAAAGAAGAAATGGGATTGGGCCTTAAACAAAACATAGGCCCTTCACTGCCGTCTGGGCAAGAACATCTATAATTTAGATATAATTAAAGTGGTTTTTATTGTTAGACATGCTAATTTGCTTATTTGTTCATCAAAAATCCCAATTTACTCTTCTGGTTTTGAAAATGGACTCGCTCGTGTGCCGGTTTTGTACACAAGCTCTGTGCATTTTGGGTTGAACGCATTCTATTTGCACCTGAGACTTGGCACAAAAGACAACATCTGGTCCTCAGTCTTTAGCCACGTGTATGCGTGCGAACTCCGAGCTGCCGGCTCTCCTCCGTCCATCCCTGGTTTTCTGATCGTAGCAGATAAACGACAGGAGCGCAGGGCCTGAGCCAGGCGCAGACACCTCCCTGAAACTGACACAGTGGAAAATAATCTTTCACTCCACTCACTCTCCCGCGGACGGTGTTTTTATAAGCTTTCCGCCTTTTTTTTTTTTTTCTTTTTCCACCACTTTCCACCATTGCCATTTTTAGGTGGTTTATAGCATTTGGCACCGGTGAATCCAGAGGGTGTGCCAACCTGCCAACCAAGTCTTGGAAAAAAGGAAAAAAAAGTTTCCTAATCCAGTTGGAACAATACAGTGGGCTTGTTTTATAGAGGTGAGGGATCGCCCTCTCACCTGTAACAGAATCACACTATTCAGCTACTGCCATCATCCTACATACGCCCTGTCAGATTTACCTCAGGCCCACTCCAGCCTCAGAACATAGGCTGGGGTGGATTTAATGATTCTGGGGCTCGAGGCAAAAGACAGTAATGGGATCCCCTGGTTGCACATGTTTAAATTAGCTGAGGCTCTGTGCTAAACATGTATCTAAGCAATTCACTTTAAAAGCAGATCATTTATACACAGATCAGGCATAACGTTATGACCACCTCCTTGTTTCTACGCTCAGTGTCCATTTTATCAGCTCCACTTACTGTATAGCTGCACTTTGTAGTTCTACAGTTACAGACTGTAGTCCATCTGTTTCTCTGATACTTTGTTAGCCCCCTTTTACCCTGTTCAGTGGTCAGGACCCCATGGACCCTCACAGAGCTGGTACTGTTTGGGTGGTGGATCATTCTCAGCACTGCAGTAACACTGACATGGTGGTGGTGTGTTAGTGGGTGTTGTGCTGGTACGAGTGGATCAGACACAACAGTGCTGCTGGAGTTTTTAAACACTGTGTCCACTCACTGCCCACTCTATTAGAGACTCCTACATTGTCAATCTACCTTGTAGATTTAAAGCCAGAGGCGATAGCTTATCTGCTGCTGCACAGTTCGTGTTGGTCATCTTCTAGTCCTTCAGTGGTCACAGGACACTTCCCACAGGACATTGTTGGCTGGATATTTTTGGTTGGTGGACCATTCTCAGTCCAGCAGTGACTCTGAGGTGTTCTAAAAGTACAGTTTGTGGGGCACTTCTGGATAAACTGAAAGCAGGATTTTTTTTTTTTAAATGTGAAAAGACTTAAACTAAGTGTCTTATTGAATAAACAGTCATAATGTAATATTGATGCACTTTAACCAATGATCATATTAAGCTCATCAGTAAAATTATTATTATTACCCAGTTTGTAAAAGGTCCTGGCAACTTGACTGTACATATCAAAACGTTCTTAAAAATCCTAAAGATATGTGACTTGATCATTAACCAACGAGATATCAATAAATATTCAAATGGAGCTAAAAGCTTTAAAAAAACTCCACTTCTCTGCCTGATTAGGACTGTGAGCGCATTTCAGTCAACATAGCAACATAAACACTGCATGACAGCAGCATGTTTGTGCCACAAGTAGGAATGCCAGGCAAAGGCCAGGAAAGTGTTGGTCAAACTTGGGTATAATACATTTTAAAATGCTATGAAAGGGGCTTATGCCCCTGCCCCCTCTTTGAGCACTTACCGCTGATGGATGATATGGAAAATGATACAGCAACCTGAGCAAATCTTTTATAATGAAATAATAAATGCTAGATGCTAATAATAGATTTAGGCTATACAGATGTGTGTGTGTGTGTGTGTGTGTGTGTGTGTGTGCGTGCGTGCACATGTACACAGACTGTAGTCCATCTCTTTCTGTGCGTACTTTGTTTGCCCCCTTTTACCCTGTTCTTCAGTGGTCAGGAGTCCCACGTGGCAGCGCTGCTGGAGTTTTTAAATACCTCCTGCTGGACCACCAAACAAAAATATCCAGCCAATGGCGTCCTGTGGGCAGCGTCCTGTGACCAATGAAGAAGGACTAGAGGACGACCAACACAAACTGTGCAGCAGCAGATGAGCTATTGTCTCTGACTTTACATCTACAAAGGTAGGAGGGGCTAATAGAGAGGACAGTGAGAGACACAGTGTTTAAAAACTCCAGCAGCACTGCTGTGTCTCATCCACTCAGACCAGCGCAACACACACTAACACACCACCACCATGTCAGTGTCACTGCAGTGCTGAGAATGATCCACCTCTGTGGTGGTCCTGAGCACTGAAGAACAGGGTAAAAGGGGGCTACAAAAGTATGCAGAGAAACAGATGGTCTATAATCTGTAACTGTAGAAATATAAACCTGAATGGACCTGAAAAAATGGACAGTGTTGATAAAAGGAGGTGTACTTAGTGAAATAGCCGGCCAGTATCATACGCAAAATGACATTTTGATCGCCGCGTAACATGTTTTTTTGATCTTCCAAGAGAAAATAAGTGAACAGGTCCTCTACAAAAACACACTTCTGCACATTTGAATGCACAATTACTGTTTGTTGAATTGAACATATTGGGGGAAAATGTATAAATAAACATAAAATGCCTTATGGCATAATATGTATTTTCTGGGTTTTTTTTGTCTAATATGTTAACTGTCATATTCACGTTAGTTCTCTGTAGAGGGTGTTTTAACTTATTTATGTATTTATTTATGTAGAAATACAAAAAATTGTTTGAGCAGGAGTGTTCAAACTTTTGCATATATGTGTATATTTAAAACATTAAACATAAAAAGTAATAGTAAATCCATAGTCAAGGAAGCTCCAGAGTGGTTTGATGGCAAATGCTCCATTCTGGAGAAATTTAGAGTCAGAAATAGAAGAAAACCTCGTATCTCCATTTTTGAGGTTCTTAGGTTTTTGACATAATTCGAAAATATCCGTTACCCTTTACATTGTATGGAAATTTTATGATGAATGGACCAAAAGAAATGGCCCAAAACGACTTGGAAAAAAGTCTGGTTCCATTGACCTACATTAAAAGAAAAGTATGTTTTTTCCTTCTCCTGTAAAGTTCCCATTTTGGAGATACAAGGATTTCTTCAACAGCGATATGTAGATAGACTTTTTAGAATCATTTTTTGTCAGTCTTATCACAGCGCAAAAAAAACTAAATAAAATCATCTGTGCTACAACACTTGCAACTTTTATAGCACCAGCGCTAAATGCTCAAAAAATGTACATACGGCCCTGATTGGATAGCTGTCTGGTTAGATCAAGGAACATGAGGCAGCAAAGCCTAAATAGGCCTCAGTTGTCTATCGGGTCAAAGAACAGGAGCATGTGTGATCTATTTTCTTGCCTGCATGTGCCATCTGTTTTGGGGAGGTGCTCACACGACTCATATCCTCTCCATGGGGCGTGGACAGATCCCAGGAAGGATGTGTTTCCTCCTGAGCCTGTTTCTTATACAGAGGAATCCGCGCTGGCCACCACCTCTTAACCTGCAAGCAACAGAGGTTTTAGGAACTACTGTCTGAGACACAGGGCCGTTCTGAAAGATTACTCATGATTTTAGATCTGGAAGCTTTTGTGTAGGCTGAAAGCTTGGTGGATTTGGAGGCTGCCAATGTATATACCAATGTATGTTAGAGTGAATACAAAAATAAACAATTTAAGGAACAGTTTGATGCAAGCTATGCGTTTCCCCCTCATCCCAGCTGTAGTCTATCAGCCAAGACTTGTTTGGTGTCTGGCGTGTGCTTCTTCAGCTTTGCACTGGAGCCATGAGGCCAATCTAGCATCAGGTAAACTTCCCTAAGGCAGTCAACTTGGTACATAATCACAAATAGACTTGCTTAAGTAGTTTCTGACACTGAAATGGACACGTATTGACAGGCTTAATGGTGGCTGCTCTTAATATTTTGAACTATGTGATGAACTGTTGCCTGTTTTTGTAGGTGATATATATGTGTGTGTACAGACTGTAGTCCATCTATTTCTGTGCATACTTTGTTAGCCCCCTTTTACACTGTAATTCGGTGGTCAGGACCCCCACATGGTAGTGCTGATGGAGGTTTTAAACACCTCAGTGTCACCGCTGGACTGAGAATTGTCCACCAAACAAATTATGCAGCCCACAGCGTCCTGTGAGCACTTATTCAGGACTAGAGGATGACCAGCGCAAACTGTGCGTCTCTACTTTACATCTGCAGGAATGTCTAACAGAGTGGACAGTGAGTGGACACAGTATTTAAAAACTCCAGCAGCACTGCTGTGTGTCATACCACGAGAATGATCCACCACCCAAATAATTCCTGCTCAGTGGTGGTCCTGTGAGGGTCCTGACTATTGAAGAACAGGGTAAAAGTGGCTAACAAAGGAACAAATAGACTACAGT
Organism: Pygocentrus nattereri; assembly: GCF_015220715.1. Lineage (NCBI taxonomy): Eukaryota > Metazoa > Chordata > Actinopteri > Characiformes > Serrasalmidae > Pygocentrus > Pygocentrus nattereri. The sequence goes on along the minus strand of NC_051213.1, from coordinate 44,013,585 downwards.
CTGTAATTGTAGAAATACAAAGTGGACCTGATATAATGGACAGTGTTGATAAAAGGAGGTGCACTTAATTAAATAGCTGGTCGATGTCGTATGCAAAAATCTGGGCGCTTTGGTCAAATAGCATGTTTTGATCGTTTTCTATAAATGAAAATAAAGTTTGTGGTAAAAAACAAGAAATGCGGTTTCACTTGAAAAGGGTTTGATAAGGTTCGTGGTCGGTGAACAGGCATAGGTCAAATCCAAAAGAGCAAAAAGCCACCAAAGGGCAAAGTCAATAAGTTCCAAAAGGGCGAAGAACAAAAGGCCGTCAGAAAATCCAGCAAAAGGGTCAAATACACACAAAAAAATGCTCAGTAGCTCTGCAATGAGAAGCAACACCTGAGTCATTCTATGGAAACGTCCATTTATTCCAACAATTACACCTTCTTGATCCGTCAATTTAGCAATATTGATTTTGAAATCAATTATCTAGAATTCCAAGCACCACAGACGAGCTCATCCTCGTTCATGTGTAAAGGGTGAGGCCATATTTTGAGGTAAAAAACACATTTTTCTGCTATTTTAACTGCAATAATCTATACATGACTATGAAATCTATAAATTAAATGGCATAAAAGAAACAAATGCCAAATAAATGTTCTAGAATATATAATGAAAATCGTGGTCCCCAGGGGTTGCATCACTGGTGTCACTGCATAATATAACATCTCTTATTTTGAAATAAAAATCACACTGATGACATCACTTGACTTCCTTTTACCTGTTTTCTGAGGATCTATGAAGAAAAGCACACGGTGAGTCCGCTGTGTCTTTTCAGTTTTCACGAAGTTTCTCATTTAGCTCATGATTTCATATGAAGCTTTTAGCTGACGTCACTGGTGTGACCTGCTTTATTCTGAGGTAATGGTGAAAAAGTAGAATACAAATGGATTAAATATCAGATTTTTGTGGATGTTCCATGAGTGACAGCATGTGGTTTGACGCTCTGTAGCAGCCACTTTGTAAAATGCATTTTCCATTAAAAGTGTCACTGGTGTTACCTTTCTTATGTGTAACACCAGTGACGATCAGTAACACCAGTGACTCCTATGGCGAGATAGGAAAGTGGACATTTCTGTAGAACGACCCATCTCACGACTAACCTAATTCAATGTTCAGGCTTATTAACTAAACCAGACAGCTCATATGACACGTAGAGCAGTGCGAAACATCAGTGTTCTGGTGATTGTGAGGGATGATTGGTGGATTGAGGAATTTTAACACTCACGTGATCTGCCACAAGGTTCTGGGAAGTGGAGTCCATCTGTGAGTCAGAGCCAGAGGGATGCATCACACAGATCCTCTACAGAAACACACTTCTGTACAATTTCATGCACAGTACCTTAAGAATTGCCTGCCTTCACAGCACTAACTGAATGTTTCTTTTCCTTCTTTTGCTAATCCAAGCTGTTGAGGAGAGCAGGTAACCATGTCCTGTATTACTGCTGAAACAGAAATGCCCTTTTTAAGATACTACAGGGAGATTCACTTGAAAGAGGCCCCAAATATTCTGTTGTAACTCCCGTTATGATGAAGTAATCTGAACCAAAAAATACATAACTGGACATGTGTGTAATCGATTGCATTACATGCGATGCTGGAAGTGATCTCTGTTTTCTGCCAGACACATGAAGGGGTACAGGGGTATGCATCCGGAAACTGCAAACGGAGGTTAACCGTTGTGACGGCTGTCCTGCACCTACCTCATCGCCGCGACGCAGGGGCATCCCAGCTCGTTCAAAGCTCCATATACTGACAAGCTCATTGCATGTTTTTTCATTCAGATTTCATCATCTTAGAGAGAGTTATTACAGAATATTCGGGGCCTCTTTCAAGTGAATCTCCCTGTAGATTGTGAATGGAGGTAGCATGACTTTCATGAACTATCAAGCGATGTCTAATGAATGTCTTCTTGGTATTACTTATCAGTACTCAACCCTGTCATATCAAAACCTAGAAACTGAGCTTTTTACACCATTTAAAGACCCCATTTGTTTTGTTTAAATGATCAACAGACCAACAGAAATTGCTCAGAAGAAAATCTCCTTATATTAAATTGCAAAAAAGGCCAAAATGTAAATGAAATGGTTAAGACGTTAACAAAGTCAGAGTGTTTTGGTGTGAAATGCTTCGTTCTAAGAAACTTCCCTAGTCAGAGTTGTTCACAGCAGTGGGGGTTCAGAACCAGACGTTCAAAACGTTTAATGCCTCTAAAAACTCACCTCACTAAAGTTAGTACATGAATATGCTGTATGATGCTTGAAACATTGTGTTTGGATACCTTTGAGAAAAAAATTGGCCTGAAATGTAATTTTTTAAGAGTCTACAGCAGAGAGGTACACGCAGGGCGTTAAGTCTAAATATTTTTCCTGGTTTTCCACTGTTTTACATCGTCAGCATTACATATAAAAAGCCAAAAGACACGACCCTTGGTTTCCATCACCACCGCTGTAAACAACTGATCCACTTCACATCAAACCTTTGAGTGGTTTTTACGAATTGGGTCACATTTTAAAACTAGTCCAGGGATAAATACCCAGTATTTTTTTTATGGTCAGTGGCCAGGGTTTTTTTGACATCACAAGAATAATTTATTTGCATAATTCGACTTTTTTGCAGCTAAATTTAGATGTAAAGACTATAACGACTGGGGAAAAAGAGAACAATGATGTTTATGTAATACATCAAACTCATTCAAAAAAGCAGAGAATTCTCATTTCTTTGATATCTGCCAAATTAGACAAAGTTTTGTCATTATAGTGATATAGAAGTTAATTTTACACATTTTCCTGCAAATCCTGTATGTATGTATGTATGTCTTCTAGAAGAATATCATCGTTAAGTAAACAGGACAGTCATTGTGTAATCTTATCGTACACCACGGAACTGTTCATGGGCTCTTATATGTTGTAAAAGATTATTGTAGAAGTTAATATTGGTTGGCCAGGGAAAGCAGGAGAGATGATGATCTTTTTGTGTGTGCTTGGCAGGGTGTGGCATGCACTGCTATGTTGGTCGCAGTTGTGACGAAGAAGCTAGCGCTAAACAAAGGAGAGAAGCATGTGCACTTCTTCATGATGGACATCCAGATTTCCAAAGAGGTGAGGAGCATAAGCTGCCACATAAAGAGCCATCTGGAACTGTGATTGGCCAGGATGATCACAAAACACAGTAAACCACACCTAATTGGTATATTAATTAATTAGTAATAATATATTTATAGTTCAGACACACCAGTTTGGTGCGTGTGGTACAAATTTGCTTTCATCAAAAACAGCCATTAAGTACCCATTAAAATCCCAGGCTTATTAGATATTAAGGCTTATTATTCAGTAACTACAGTAGCTTCAGTGCAAACTGGATGAACTATTTTTAGGTTATTGAAGTGTGTAATTCAATTTTGAGCCCTGACTATTTAAGAGGTTAGGACCAAAGCAGATTGGCCCGACGAAGACCGTAGTGGCCGGTCGAACGTTGCTATAACAAATCAGGGAGCTTTGTTAAAACAGGGTGCACACCTTCATCTTTATTGACAAAAATTAAGCAAAACATAAAATGTGCCATAACTTTTTCACAGCAGCACTTGCTGTTTGTTTTACAGGGAACGCTTTACATGACAGCTTGCAAATTCATTGATAGTTGTATGTAATTGAATTATAATTATAATTTTTACATAAATAAATGAATAATTAAATGCTCATTATTTGTACAGAAAGTTAACTGTATTGAAACATCCCTCTGTTGTTGGTTTTAATCAGTTTTAATCATGTGGGTCAGTGAAACTTTGTTTGTAGTGAAATTGAGCTGTCAGATTTACTTGATAAGTATTTGTTTGATCAGTGTAATCTCAACATCTTTCCCTACGGCTCCTGCATTTGCATTTGCATATTCTTCTTGTTTTGCTCGCCCTCTTTGTGTTGTCTTTGCCTCTGGCCTACCTTCCATTGTGTGTGCACTTTTCTTATAGGGTTAACCGCCTAGCCTAAGGTGTTGTACACTATGTATCGCTGCTGTCGGAAGGAAACCTTGTATATCCATTTTTGTCGTTTTTAAGTTTTTGACATCACTTGAAAAAACCTCTTACCCATTACATTGCGTGTAAATTTCATGATGAATGGACCAAAGGAAACAGCCCAAAATTACCTGGAAATAATTCTGGTTCCATTGACTTACATTAAAAGTAGAGTATGTTTTTTCCTTCTCCTGTAAAGTTACCATTTTGGAGATACAAGGTTTCCTTTCAACAACAGTGATATGCAGGTTATAGTGTACCTCACCGCTGGGTGTAATTCTACAGCAGCGCAATAAGTCGTAATAACTTGACAAAATGATGTAGCTTTACATTGTTTTATGTACCAGCGTTTACTACACAAATCAATGAATAACTATGCTATGAATTAATAGCAAGCTAAACATTGTTAACCGTGTACTCAATTACTAAGTATGTACTAAGTATCAGTCACTAAGTAATATGTAATGCTAAAAGAACTCATTACTATATCATTTACATTTACAGCATTTAGCAGACGCTCTTATCCAGAGCCACTTAAAAGAAGTGCTTTGTCAATCTAGAGAAAGTATCTTTGCTAGTTACCAATAGCTTAGAGAAAAAGACAGTCCTGAGCTCAGATACTGCTAGAAACTAAAAGTCACTGTAGATACCGAGAGAAAAAGGAACAGAGTTGAACACAGAACTCTGTGCCATTCAATGCAATACAATACAATAAACTACAATACAAAGTGCAATACAATAAAATATAATACAACCCCAATTCCAATGAAGTTGGGACGTTGTGTAAAACATGAATGAAAACAGAACACGATGATTTGCAAATCCTTTTCAACCTACATTCAATTGAACACACTACAAAGACAAGATATTTAATGTTCAAACGGATAAACTTTATTGTTTTTTGCAAATATTCACTCATTTTGAATTTGATGCCTGCAACACGTACCAAAGAAGCTGGGACAGGGGCGTGTTTACCACTGTGTTACATCACCTTTCCTTTTAACAACACTCAATAAGTGTTTGGGAACTGAGGACATTAATTGTTGGAGCTTTGTAGGTGTAATTCTTTCCCATTCTTGCTTGAGGTACAACATCAGTTGCTCAACAGTCCGGGGTCTCCGGTGTCGTATTTTGCGCTTCATAATGCACCACACATTTTCAGTGGGAGACAGGTCTGGACTGCAGGCAGGCCAGTCTAGTACCCGCACTCTTTTACTATGAAGCCACACTGTTGTAACACGTGCGGAATGTGGCTTGGCATCGTCTTGCTGAAATAAGCAGGACGTCCCTGAAAAAGACGTAGCTTGGATGGCAGCAGATGTTGCTCCAAAACCTGTATGTACCTTTCAGCATTAATGGTGCCTTCACAGATGTGCAAGTTACCCCTGCCATGGGCACTAACACACCCCCACACCATCAGAGATGCTGGCTTTTGAACTTTGCACTGAAAACAATCCGGACAGTCCTTTTCCTCTTTGGCCCAGAGGACACGACATCCATGATTTCCAAAAACAATTTGAAATGTGGACTCTTTTCCACTCTGCGTCAGTCCATCTCAGATGAGCTCAGGCCCAGAGAAGCCGGCGGCGTTTCTGGGTGGTGTTGATATGTGGCTTCGCTTTGCATGGCAGAGTTTTAACTTGCACTTGTAGATGGAGCGACAAACTGTGTTCACTGACAGTGGTTTTCTGAAGTGTTCCTGAGCCCATGTGGGAATATCCGTTACAGAATGATGTGGGTTTTTAATGCAGTGCCGCCTGAGGGATCGAAGGTCGCGGGCATTCACTGTTGGTTTTCTGCCTTGCTGCTTACTTGCAGAGATTTCTCCAGATTCTCTGAATCTTTTGATGATATTATGGACTGTAGATGATGAAACCCCTAAATTCCTTGCACTTAAACTTCCTTAAACTGTTGGACTATTTGCTCACACAGTTGTTCACAAACTGGTGAACCTCGCCCCGTCCTTGCTTGTGAATGACTGAGCCTTTCAGGGATGCTCCATTTATACCCAATCATGACACTCACCTGTTTCCAATTAACCTGTTCACCTGTGGAATGTTCCAAACGGGTGTTTTTTGAGCATTCCTCAACTTTCCCGGTCTTTTGTTGCCCCTGTCCCAACTTCTTTGGTACGTGTTGCAGGCATCAAATTCAAAATGAGTGAATATTTGCAAAAAACTATAAAATTTATCAGTTTGAACATTAAATATCTTGTCTTTGTAGTGTATTCAATTGAATGTAGGTTGAAAAGGATTTGCAAATCATCGTATTCTGTTTTTATTTGTTTTACACAACGTCCCAACTTCACTGGAATTGGGGTTGTATATAAGTGCAGCTTATAATTCAATGCTCATCTAAGTGCTGTGTAAAGAGATGTGTCTTCAGTCTGCATTTGAAGTCTATATCGCTGTTGTCAGAACAAAACCTTGTATCTCCAAAATGGTAACTTTACAAGAGAAGGAAAAAAACATAGTTCACTTTTCATGTAAGTCAATGGAACCAGACGGTTTTCAATCTAATTTTGAGACACTTCTTTTACTCCATTTCTCATAAAAATTCACATACAAGGCCAATACGCATTTTCTAATTATGCCAAAAACTATGAAAAAACTAAGTGAAAAATGGAGATACAAGGTTATGTTCCGACATAAGTGATATAAATAATATGCTGTTAATGAAAATCTTGCATTTGTGACCCTAAATGTGAAGCATGACTATAAACAGTATTTGTGCATTCACACATGCAGGAGTGTGTCCTCTAAAGACAATGCATTAAACGTGTTTTCATCCAGAAAATCAACAAAGCATGTAACTTTTGCGCACGACTGTATTTGTTACATTCCTAAGTATGGACTTCAAACCAAAATGGTAAACATTCTGAAAAAGCGCACCGGCCCAAGGGACGTAGCAGCACGGGCGGAGGTGGCGTTATTTTCCGCGCTGCACGCGTGTTATGGTTTCTAGGGCTTTTTATAATATTATTTTTTCCTTAAATAGGGCATTCCAAAGGGCAGCACAGTGTGGGAAAACGGCCTAAGAGTGGGCAGGCGAAAAAAATTAAAAAAACCTGCCGATCTCTTAATGGTCTCCAAAAGGCGTCAAAGGGAGGAAACAATCAGGTCCCTGTCAGGAAAAGGACTTGTGTCAGTCCAAGAATGCTTTTGGGCATGGACAGGAAACGGTGTGCATGCTGATGTGCGCGTCCTGTGAGCACGCGAGCACAAGTGGGGGGTTGTAACAGTGGACAGGAGGCAGAGGGGGGGATATGGATGCTGAAAGGATGGGAGCGTTTGGCACCGCGTTAAGCCCCTCTAACAGGATCCATCTGTTTGCTTATCAGAGGGAAGGAGAAGCCCGAAAATAAACGCTCTTGGCGGAAGACGCTACAAGAGTTTCCATAGATGAAAACGGAGAGATAAAAAAGGGGGGAAGTGTTGTTTTTTTTTTTTTTTTTTGCTTTGAGTGGGCATCTGTTGTTGGTGGTCAGGTGTTCCTTGCGCACAAGTTGCATAAGACAGTTTCCCATCACCGCTGATGTCCTCACATGTCACCGTAGGCTTGTGTTACATCCTGTCACAGTCTGCATCCTCGCATCTGCTGCCATATGGGCTCTGTTTGGGTGCGTCCCATTGACCTTAACCTCTTAAAGGAATACTACAGCATGTTTCAGCCTAATCTCTGTCTGCTGGATATGTATCATATTCAGAACTGGCATAGGCACCAACTTTGGATGGACACTGGATCATTGGCCATCTCAAAACTAAAGAGGGGGCAACGCCCTCCCAATCTTAGCACTATGGTGGTGAAACCACACAGAACAGCGTGAAACCAGCTGCTGTAGTGAAACTGGAATTAACAGTAGGGATTTTAAGCATGCAGGTTCTCTAGGGCAGCTCACGACAAGCAAGGTAGCCAAATTCATGGTTGTCTCATCAAATCGGGCTAGTTTGAAAGTGTAGTGCCAATGGAAATTATATAGTTGCTGGGTATGTTTGTGCTTGAGCTACTTCTTAAAGGAAATGCAACCATTTCATTTAAAATGTGCATGTAATTTTAAAGTCAATTTAAGGGGAGTCTGGCCACTTCCTATTTCTCCCATTAGATCATAAGAAGGACTCCAAAATGCCAGAGAGCACACAGGAGTCCTCAAAGAATGGGGTTGTATGGAGCTAAACGGCTAAAAACTGAAAGCCTTCCTTTAATTTTGGAAAGGATAAGGAGTTTTTCCATTAAAATGAAAGAAAACGTGCCTCTTTCTAATTTTCTATGGAAAACAGGTTTTCCGTTTCAGAAGGACACTAGCATTACTGTTTCTGAGGGTTGACTGGTTGGCAAGCTGAGCTCATTGGCTCATTGGCTAATTGAACTGGTTTGCAATCACTAATGTCATTAATGTACATCAGGCAGTGTTAGAACATTCCATAACTGGAAAATGCTCAAGGATTTGTGGTGTTGAAATATTGTATTCTGTTCTGTGTTGAGAAAATGATAAAAATGTTTACACTATTACAAACTATGATTTTGCACTAAATTTCCATAGGAACTCATTCATTTCATACTCGCTCAGTTGTGCCTTCACTTCATTCTCTGATATCACTTAAGGAGTTGTCACTGTCTGAATTCGGAACATTATACAATTATACAGCGATGGCACAGAGTCATACAGTATTTGATTAAGTCATTAAGAACGCCACAATTTTTAGTAGGCAAGCTGTAACTCAGACTGTGCTCTGTTGGAGCTCAACACCATTGCTACAACTACAACCCTGCAGGTGAATGAAGACCAAGGAAAATAGACCGGAATGACGGCAAAAAAGAGGAAGATATGTGGACAATTTGGAAGCAGTCTCCTGGAAAGTCTACGGTTAGAAGATTATCTTCATTGATGGACTGGATCCGTATAACCCGCACGTTTCTCAAGATCAGAAAACCCCAATGCATGATATTTTACAAATCTAATATGTATGGCTTCAAAAACTTTGCGTTCTTTTATCACAATATAAGCATAACAGTAGGCATGCTAGGCTAAAACTACTCAATTATTCTGTCAACCACACAGGAAGAACAGGATAAATTTGTTATAGAAGTGGATCAAATTCATTCTTTTTTTTTATCCACCAATATAATTTTATGCTGATATCAGCCCGATACCAGTACCCATCTATAAGCCTAATTCCAAAAATAGTTGGGACAGTATGTGAAATGCTAATAATAGAGTTTTGATTACCAAGTTCTTTTTGAAAATGCCACAAAAACACAATATTCAATGTTTTATTTGCTTCGGCAACATGTTCCAAAAAGTTTTGAACAAATTGATCCAGTTTAGATCAAAGTAGATTCATAAGTCACTGCTTTTTTTTGCATTTTACCTACTGTCCCAACTTTTTTGGAGTTGGATTTGTGTATATCAATTTGCCTTCTCTTTTTGTAGTTATTGGAGTATGTAATGAAATTCTGGACTAATGGGTTGTGAAAAATTATGGTTTTAACTGTCAGTATCTTGGCTTGATAGACTTAAAGGAAAACATCTGGACACAGCCCCTGACGGGTGCCCTAATAATAACCACCATCACACTGCCAGAGAGGGTGTGACATCATCAAAAAGATCCTGAGTTATAACTACTGTCAGCAGGATGACATCAAGACAGGAATAGAATCAAAGACACCAGAAACAGTATTAAAAAAGAAAGCTCAGGAATGCCTGTGGGAAAGTATTCAGACCCTTTTGTTTTTGTTTTGTAATATTTATATTTTGATTTCATATTTCCAGTGCATATATCCACCTCAAATTTACAGTGTCTTGATTTCTTTATACCTAATATGAGCAAAAAAGTATGCAATCATAAGCATAAACAAAATGACATTGATAGGGTAAAAAATATACAGACAGCAACATAACAATAGTACTTTCTTGTAGAGCCATTGTTGGCAATTATAGCTCTGAGATGTATTTCAATCTCAAAGTAATTGTGTTTTGTTGCATTGTGGTCGAGTTTCTTTTGGCAAACAAATCTTAAATTTTTCTTCTCTTTAAGAAATCAGGCTTGGGCTTTTTTGGTTTGTTTGGGATCATCGTCTTCTCGCTTTTCTTGGCGGATGAAATCAAAATCTCTCCTAATATTTCCATGTTTTCTTCCATGATGTGTGTAATGTCCCAGTGCTGTTTGCAGAAAAGTAGCCCCATTTCACGATTCTCCCACCTTCGTACTTCATTGAAGGTGTTCTTAGAATCATACGCGCAACGCTTCTTCCTTCAAACAGGACGAGCTGAATTAATGCCAGACAGCTGTTTTTGTTTTGTCTGTCCAGAGTTCATTGTACTTTTGTCCAATCACAACGTTTTGTCTGCACTAGACATGTAAATCTGTGAAGTGCTTTCAAATGGAAGAATGCAGCTTCTACACTTCGTGCCAGGAAGCCTCAGTCTCAGCAGTCTCCACCCACATGTAGGCGGACTTGGACTAAAATCTTAGGTTAAAATCTTTTTGTTTTAAGGGACCCTATACCTTAATGTGGTTTATTTTATTAAAACAAATGATTGAACATTCCATTTAGTCACTAATACAATCATGCATGACGGCATTGCCACCGTCTTTGGATGTGTATAGTACAGTCTTTACTTGCATTAACAGATGCAGTGGTGAAAGATGTTTATTAACAACATTTTGTCCCAATATTCCCAAGCCGATTCCCTGATATCCATCACAGAAGGTCTCGGAGAGATTAAAGATCATGGCATTCAGTTATGGTTTTTGGCCTTGCACTGTACAAGATCTCACTGGATTCCCTGAGTCTTTTGATGATATTGTGCACTGTAGAGGGTGAAGTACCTAAAGCCTGTGCTAACGCTAATCGACGAAGGTTGTTCTTAAACTAAGGCGTGTCTCAACCCTGCACATAAAGGACTAGACCTTTCCTGGATGCTCCATGTATACCTATGCATGATTTCATCAACCGTTTAAAATGTTTTTCCACAACGTTCCTGGTCTTAAATTGCTTAATTAAACCATTAATTTCAGAATGATCGTGCATTTATAAAAACCTATGAAAGAAGATGAAAGTTGACATCAAATATCTTGTCTTTGGACCGTTTTTGTTTAGGTCAAAGTATGTTTAAAAATATAACTGCTTTGTTTTTATTTGTATTTCATTTTTTTTCAGAATCAAGCTTTGCATATCACTTCACATTTATTTGGCTACATCTCAGGAGAAACTACTTGTACATGTGGGTCTTGGCATGGAAGTGTTTGGGAACCCTTGGATTAATGGACTTAATGATCTTGGTTCCTCTTAAGTGCTCTTAGGGGGTTTGTCATGCCGCTGTCATTCTTGGCTTGTTCATTAGGGGGTTTTTAACCCACATTTTTGTAAGACTGCACTGTGATGTTTGTGAAAATTACTGTACAAAAGGAACTGAGTTGACATGATTAAATGGAGAATTGACTAATTGATCTCTATGCTACAGATCCGTAACGCTGCTGCTAACGTGCTGAGAGAATGCTGGCTGCTCCACCGGACCACCCAGGCCAAGAATAACAATGGTGAGCACCGGCACCACCAAAGATGCCTGCTGGAAGCCATCCGTGTGTAAGTAACCTGCTGTGTGCCATCACCTGCCTGTTACGTGTAACACTCATGTAATTTCAGCCACAGTTATTGTCCATACAAGCTTTTTACATGTTGTAAGTGAATGCAATATTTGTAAAAAATATTTGGATGCAATTTTTTACATCAAAACCATACACAATGTGTACATCACAGGTTTTGCTGTGTTTGCATTGTTACAAAAATGAAAAAGTGTGTCATTAAACCTATCCTTTGCTTCTTATTAAATGGGTAAACACTGGTTGGGCTGCTTTCCATTTTTGAAAAGGAAGCAGCATGAAGAGCTTCATCACTTCTTTCAGATGATGAAGCTTTTTGAGCAAAACTGTTGAGCTGTTTCTGGACATGCTAACACATTTTTCAGTGGCTAAAACAAAGCTCAGCCATCAGCTTGGTTGTCACCATGCCAACACCAGAGATGACAATGAGTAGTCATATCACCAATGAAAGTTAATAAAAGTTGAATAGAGGAAGAATGAAATAATGCAGCATTTTGGTTATCGGAAACATCGCATTTGATGTGCGAGATATCATTTATACACACTACCATTTATTTTATTGTGTTAATGCCTTGACGCTGGTGGAATGTGATCAAAGGCACAGAACCGTTAAGGCTAGATAGGTTTGTTACTAACTAAATGATTAGCTAAATTTATGCATTGTAATTTGTAAGATATTTGACTGGCTAAATGGTATGGGATAAAATACCTGTGTAATTTCCTCAAGTCTCCTCAAATAACCCAAATGCTCAATAATCCACAAGTATGTACTGTAAGAATTTTTAGTTCTCTACAGATTCATGCTGGATTAAAAATTATTATACAGTGGTTACTGCAAGACTAAGTCACTCTACAAATATGACTGTCACACTGAAAACAGCATGCATTGTAGATTCATACAGGATTGAAACAACTCCACAATTATTGTTGTAAAAACATAAAAAATACAAACTACAGATTCACACTGAATTGAAATCACTCCACAATTATTACTGCCAAACTGTGAAAACTATACACATACTGCAGATTCATATCAGATTCATACTGGATTAAAATCACTGTACAATATCTGATTTGTATATAGATATTGTATTATATGATACATAATAAATAAGCATCTGCAATTAATTATCTACTTTTCCAACCTGAAGAAGCAACTGACCTGCAACCTAACCTAGCTAGCTAAATTAGCTGTTGCATTCTTTTTCTGTTTTCGTTTATGATTTTATGTTTCAGAGTAACAAGCACATCAGCTCTTTTTAAACAAGGTCGCTGTTGTCAGAAGAAAACCTCATATCTCCATTTTTGACATTTCAGTTTTTGATTATTGACAGTTTTTAATTTGAAAATGCCTCTTACCCTTTACATTGTGTGTAAATTTCATGATGAATGGACCAAAAGAAATGTCCCAAATTTACTTGTAAAAAAAAAGTCTGGTTCCGTTGACTTACTATTGACGTTAACAGTAAAGGTTTTTTCTTTCTGTAAAGTTATCATTTTGGAAATACAAGGTTTTCTTCCAACAACAGCAATAGGTCATTTAAAGTGCCTGTAGACTAATTAAGTTAATGTAAGCATTTGACATTCAAAGTAAGCTATTAGTTACCATTGTCTTGAGTACTGAAGGCAAGTATGAACTTAGTGTTCTACTAATTCTACTGTAAAACTACCTAGTTCGTTCTTCATTGAACAGTATTTACTCTTAAGTTGCTTTTTGTTAATAAGTCCAGTGAAGAAACTTCCTCGCTACTAAATATTCCACAGTAAACTTTCAGTGGAATTATAACAAAGTGGAAGCGATTGGGAACGACAGCAACTCAGCCATGAAGTGGTCGGCCACGTAAAATGACAGAGCGGGGTCAGCGGATGCTGAGGCACATGGTGCAGAGGTCGCCAACTTTCTGCAGAGTCAATCGCTACAGACCTCCAAACTTAATGTGGCCTCCACATTCTTAGCTCAAGAACAGCGTAGAGAGCTTCATGGAATGGGTTTCCATGGCTGAGCAGCTGCATCCAAGTCTTACATCACCAAGCACAATTCAAAGCGTTGAATGCAGTGGTGTAAAGCGCTGCCACTGGACTCTACAGCAGTGGAGACGTGTTCTCTGCAGTGACGAATCACGCTTCTCCATCTGACAATCCATTGGATGATTCTGGATTTGGAGGTTGACAGGAGAACGGTACTTGTCTGACTGCATTGTGCCAAGTGTAAAGTTTGGTGGAGGGGGGATTATGGTGTGGGGTTGTTCAGGAGTTGGGCTTGGCCCCTTAGTTCCAGTGAAAGGAACTCTTAATGCTTCAGCAGAACAAAAGAATTTGGACAATTTCATGCTCCCAACTTTGTGGGAACAGTTTGGGGACGGCCCCTTTCTGTTCCAACAAGATTGCGTACCAGTGCACAAAGCAAGGTCCATAAAGACACAGATGAGCGAGTTTGGTGTGGAAGAACTTGACTGGCCTGCACAGAGTCCTGACCTCAACCCGATAGAAGACCTTGGGGATGAATTAGAGCAGAGATTGCGAGCCCACTTTTGGAAATATAGCGTTTGTGAGCTAGGAGAGAGACTTGAGATGGGCAGCAAACGAGCTGTTAGAGAAAAACTCCATTCATGCATGGTGTGGTTGTGGCCGACAACAACTAGAAAATAAAACGCCACAACTTGTGCAAAAGCAGTGACACTTAAAGCAGTGAACTCTAAAATAGACTAAAATACTTTGATACTTTTAATACACTTGTAATGAACCTTGAGACCACCAGTGGTTCCAAAACGCACTTCATCATATTCTTCATAACTTCAATATTTCATAAGCTATATTCAATACGTGGGTGTTGTATGAGAGCTGGAACTGTCTTCTTTCCAGTCATATAGATGGTGATGTCATTTTAAACCCTTATAATAAAAGAAGCTGAACTCACTTTTTTTCTACTGAAAGTCGACCCATTTTTCCACAGATATGGGCTGTAAACTATAAACTCCGTAAAAATTATTTTTATAAAATACAAAGAGCATCTAAGTTTCAGCAGTAAATTAGAAGCATATAGCAATATATGCTATAGTTCATAAAACACATTCTGTTAAATTTGATGGGAGCTTTTTTTTTTTTAAAAAAAAAATCAAATATAAATTTACATGTATTTCATGCAGTTACTGAAAAATTAGCTTTACAGTTTGATCATGTAAATTCAGAACAAAATATACCCTAAATTATCACTTCAGTAGCAGTTATGTACTCTTATAAGTAGGGATTTTCATTAGACTTTCCCTGATTTTTGCAAACTGAAAGTAAATTTGCTCATTAAATCATTTTGAAAAGCCAGGTAACAGGCAGTGTATCAATCTTCATTATCACTGGACCACTACCAAGTCCACTGGTTTCGCCATCTCCCTGTCGATTGTTGTCCAGGATCTATTGTTTACAATCTGCAACTCGCACCTTCCTGTAGATAAGGAAAAGATTGGGAGAGGAGGTGTGCAGTTGGCCGGCCTCGCGCTCACACTAAGCACAGGAAGTTCAGATGTGTGAATTTCTGCGTAAGCTTTTAACAGCGTTACTGAAGGAATCTGGCCTTCACAGTGTTCCACGTTGTGTGTGAGAACGAGCAGCCGAATGAGCGTGTGTCTGAGGGCGTCTGTGAGGGTGGAGGGATTTTGGCCTTTCCTGTTTTACAGTTAGCAGGACCACTAAAAATATTCGGGAAAGCTGCAACAGTAGCTTCCAATAGCTCACAGTACTTTTAATACACAAAGTCAGTCATTATTCATACCGGATTAAATCACTCTACAGATCTTAAGTTTAGACTGGAAATACCACACACACACACACACTTCAGATTCATACTGGGTTTAAACACTCCACAATTATTAATGGCAGATAGTGGTAGAAAGAACACTCACTGCAGATTCATAATGGGTTAAGAAGACACTCCAAAATTATTACCGTCAGACTGTAAAACCTACACGCATTGCTGATTCATACTGGATTAAAATCCCTTCAAACCCATTACAGTCAGACTGTAAAACCTACATGCATTACTGACTCATACTGGATTAAAATCCCTTCACACCATTACCGTTGGACTGTAAAACCTACACACATTGCTGACTCATACTGGATTAAAATTAGTACTTTAAATACACAAAAAGTACACAATTCATTACTGTATTTAAGTACTTTCCTAGGTATCTAAGGGGCATTCCAGCTTAAAACTAGAATTTGATGTAATTTGTTATATTATGTAGTATTCTGCAACGCAACACTGCATCACTCAGTCTCCTCAGTTTGACAGAATTCATGATTTTGTACCAATTTTCAGATTCTCACTACAAAACCCAGCATGCACCATACAAATATGCCAAACAACCATTGAGAATCCCTTCCCATGGTGAGGGACCATCAGCATAACCGCTGACATAGAGGCTAATACAGACATAATATTCAGTTTGCTAATAGTAACATTCTGTCTTCCTTCATTTGACATGGTGTTTCAACTGGAAAAACTCACTCTAAAAACAATGAATCACCACTGTGAGAGGTGAGAAGGCATGTTTACAATGGATTTTGATTCATCACTCCATTTTGTTCATTTTAGCTGGAGTGCCCCTTTAAAGTTTGCATTTTATTTTTTGTTTTGTTTTTTTGGGGAAGACTTTACTGTTATTTCACTGCATTTCAAAGTAAAAATACTTTTTACTCCACTACTTTGCGCAGCATATGTCAAAACCTTTCCATCAAGTTGAAGAAAACAAGACTGTTTAAAGCAGGGAATGAAGGCCAACAGGAAAACAAAAACCTGGAAATCTTTTGAGAAAACTTTCAACACAGTGATATTTGGGTGTCACAGTATACACTGAACATAAAATATGAACAGATTAGACTTAAAGCTTGTTTTAAACCTGACATCAGGCAGAATGCTGTCAAATTAAAATTCTGCAGCCACACAAAAGTCCTGATTAGTAATTACTTGTTAAAATAATATAACATGGGGACTCCTGAGTTGGCCCAATCATCAGGTGGTTGTGAGTTCAAGAGTCCTAGAGAGCACAATTGACCTCACTCTGGTGGGTAGGATGGCCCCCCATCACTCAACGCGATGCTAGTAAGCACAGGCGTCTGTTAGCCGACATAACAGATCTGGCAGTTGCCGCTTTCCTCCAAGCGCATTCAGCTGTCCAGTGACGTTGCGTGTGTAGCAGTTTGAAAAGATGCAGTAGCTGGTTTCGCAGGTCTCAGAGGAAGTAGTGGTGGTTGGGATGGTGTAGTGGTTAACTCCTTCGCCTTCTACGCTGTAGACTGGGGTTCAATCCCGCAGCAGGGCAAGTACCCTACACTATACCAATAAGAGTCCTTGGGCAAGACTCCTAACACCACCTTTGCCTTCCTGTGTAAAATGATCAAATTGTAAGTCGCTCTGGATAAGAGCGTCAGCAAAATGCCAGAAATGTAAATGTAAGCCTGGGTTAGCCTTCACCCTCCTAGCATTGATGGTATTGTGTGATTGGGGGAGTCCTAACTAGTGGGTGGAATTGGAGACCACTAAATTGTGGAGAAAACTGGGTAACAGCAAGAAATAACTCATTTTCCTTTTGAGGGAAACGCACTATCAGGGAGGGTCTCTAAACTAGCTGAACATTTTCCCTCAATAGGCAGAAGTGGTGGGAGAGAGTGGTTATGATTTTATTGGTTAATATTATTTTCCTCCACTCTCTGGTATGTGGTGATAAGTACTCAGGAGACGTATAGGTTCACTGGTAATTTTGGATGGAAAATGAAATGTCCATATTTACATTGTGAAGATCATGACCCTGGTTCCCATCAACACCATTTTACAGGCAGGGTTCTCTATGATGCACATTTTTTTATGAAACCACTCTGAATAATGTGTTTTACTTCTTTCTCACCAGTTGAATTCTGCAGAAATATTGAAAAAATTGGTGGACTTCAACTTTAAGAGGTCATTTTGTTGCCCATTCTTTCCTTAGCTTCATTTGGTATCTTTTGACTCCTTTCCTTTTTTCATAGGCTACCATTTCAGTGACACGCAGACACTGGCCATTTCTGCATGCTTCAGCAGTTACTGCCTGTGCTTCACCCCTGCAATATTGGTTTCCGTTCTGCTTTTTTGGAGCAGCAAATTTTCATCTAAAGTTAGGCCAGCCTCAAAGCCACTATGTCAAGCAATGTCAAGCAATAGATCGGCTGTGTTACCCAACCATACAACTCCTTCCAAAACAGTATTTATACATTATGAAACTGAGAGCGTGTCCACTTTACTTAGCACCAGTTTAGTGGATCATAGTCTGGCAAACAAAAATAAGGGGCTCCACTGAGTAGCATATCATCAATGCCTTGTGAAAACGAAAAAGGTAACTTTATCCAAGAAGGAAAAAAACTAACATGTTAATGTAACTTGCAAGTTGGACCATTCTCAAAAAAAAAAAAAAAAAGTATGTGGACTAATGTGGACCCTGCTAATTATTAGGTTCAGGTGTTTTAGCAAGCAAAGGAGTCTCCATAGACAAACACTGGCAGTACAAAAAGGTATATCTGGCATGGTCATAGGTTACCACCATGGCCACAAGTCTGTTGTGTGCCCTGCTGAAATGGAAGTGCAACACTGCAGACCACTCAAACTTCACCAATCCTCTGGTGCATCACAGACCACGGAGTTCAAAACTACCTCTGGAAGCAACATCACTAGAAGAACTGTGTTTCGGGTGTTACGGGATGGCAGGAACAATGATGTGTGAATTTGGCACATTGGGAAACGTATATGACAATGGGTAAAACATCTTGAGGAATGGGAAATGAAAAGGCGGGAAAACTGGCACATGTGCTCAAACAAAGGCTGAACTAGAAACGTGAAATAAAAGACAATGAGAAAACAAAAGACTCTTCCACTGTAATTATGAAAAGAAGGTAGACTTTATGTTCCACTTGTTTGCTCTTAGTGGAGAAAAGACCTTTTGTATGGCTTGGAGCAGCTTGGAGCGGCTTGTAACTCAAGCCTTCTTGTGTCTTTTTTGTTCTGTTTGAGTAATTTCAGGATGATCACTCTTGTTTTGTTTTGTTTTTTGTTTTTTTTTTTTTTTGTTTAAACACCCACCTGAGCTGCATACCATACTGGTCACTCCTCTACAAAGGGCTGCTGTTTGCCACAGCCTTAAGTAGAGGAGTCCACAGGTGTGTCAGTTTGGGCCTAATCAGCCTACGGGCTTCTGGGAATTGGAGTTCCCTGAAGTTATGGCATTTTGCCACCATCACGCTCATGAAATAGGTTTTCCTGGCCTAGCAATTGCACACAAGCCTAAGACCACTGTGTCATAAGTCAACTGGAGTGGTGTAAAGCAGTGCAAATGTGTTCTCCCGAGTGATGAATCACATTTAATTACCTAGCAGTCTGATGGACACAATGGAGTCAGGTGGATGCCAAGTGAACACTACTCCCCAGAATGCCTAGTGCCAGCAGTAAAGTTTGGTGGAGGTGGGATGATCTGGAGCTGTTTTTCAGCTCCCTTAGTTCCGGTTAAGGGTGATGTTAATGCTACAACATACAAAGATTAGACAATTATATGCAAGAAAATGCAAGTTTGGTCAGGAGGAACTCCAGCAGCCTGCCCAGAGCCATGACCTCCACCCTGCTGAACAGAGATGAATTGGAACCTTAATTGTCAGCCACACCTTCTTGTCCAACATCAGTGTCTGACCTCACAAAATCTTGTACAGTGCTTCCCAGGACAGTGGAGGCTGTTAAAACCTCAGAGTGCAACTCCATATTATTGCTTATAGTTTTGGAATGAGACATCCAGCAAGCTCATATTGGTGTGGTGGTCAGTTGTCCACAAACAGTTGTCCATATAGTGTAAATGGGGCTCCCAAGTGGCACAGTTTAGCATATCATGTCTGTCATATGAAAACCTCCTATAACCTTACAGGTGAAGGAAATATGTGAATGTAACTTGCAAGATTGTTTTCCAAGTAACTGTGGGCCTTTTCTGTTGGTTCATTCATCATGAATTACTCACCCAAACTTTTTGTTATGATGGCAATGATAAATTTCATCAAAGCATATCAAGATGAAAGTACGTCATTTACGGGCTATTTTTAAGAAGCACGTTTACTGCTGACCTTTGAGTGCAGTAATACTTAGTGACATATGTTTTATTCTTTCCCTAGATTTCGCCACCTGCGGCTGAAGCAGAGGAAGCTGAGAGACTACACCAGTGAGATGGTGGACCTCTC
This sequence comes from Pygocentrus nattereri, assembly GCF_015220715.1. NCBI lineage: Eukaryota > Metazoa > Chordata > Actinopteri > Characiformes > Serrasalmidae > Pygocentrus > Pygocentrus nattereri. The sequence goes on along the minus strand of NC_051213.1, from coordinate 43,993,689 downwards.
CAAGGTAGAAATTTACACTGAATGAATTAGATTTAGAATTAAGCTCAAATTGTGACAAATTAAAGGAAAAACTGACGTAAAGTACCACAAGGTACCAGAACAGCTTCGTTATGCCTTCCATAGATTCTATAGGTGTCTGGAGCTGTAATGAAGGGTCACGACACCTCAGATAGTGTTTTAATGATGGTGTGGTGAGCGCGTGTTCAGTTAGGTAGATATCTGGTGACTGTGAAGGTCATAGCGTATGTTTAGGTCTTGGACATGCTGATGTTTAACAGAGTGTGGTGAGGGATGACTCATCTGCCCATATCACTTTTTTCCCCCACTGAGCTTCCAGATGTGCATTCATCTGTAATGTAGTCAGACTGTTCTTGTTGAGGCAGTTTGATCACGTCTTGGATTGACGTTCTCAGTCACCTGAGGGACAGCAATTCTGTTTTCCCTTGTGTGAGCATTGTGGTCACCAAATATGCACTTTTAACCACAGTTTCCAGCACTGGTTACTGATGTCTCTCCCTTAGATATAAATGCAAATGTCACTTTAGTCAGTGTTCCTGTTGCACTAGCCAGTTGAGCAGTCTTTGGCTACGTTTACACAGCAGGTAAAAGTGGCCCAAATCTGATCTTTCTCCATATGTGACACAGATGTGTACCTGTGTGTCACTGTGAACAGCAAAAAAGCATTGAATCTGACATTTTCAATTCCGATTTGAGACGCTTTCATATGTAGTACTGAAATCCGATCCGTATCCGATCTGTGGCAATCGGAATTCATGCGACTTTTACGTCAGTCCAACTCATATTATTAAATTACTTAGTATCACTAATAAATATTCAAATGGCTTTACCCAATATGGTCATAGTATCTGAGTGGAGCACCAAAACACATAACTGTCACCTACATCAGTGATTGCAACCTTCTTTTCACCCTTTTTCAACTAGAAAAGGTGGGACCTCCTTTTACACTAGACGAAAAAAAAGCATAACCAGGGGTCTCTGTCACACCACCAACAGATGCAGATGATCATGTGTGACCTGAGTGCAAACTGGAACAATTCTTATCGCGAGCTGGAGCAGCGGATCATCTCCATGGAGCAGAAGCTAGATGAGCTGGGCCAGTCTTTTCAGAGCACCTCTCAGCTGCTGAGCCAGGCCCTGCATCGCCGCCGTCTTGACCACAGGTACCATTCCAGCCATAATAAAGAGTGTGATTAATTGGAATAGGGGGCAAAAGATATTACCAAGAGGGGCTAATATCATTTGTCAAACTGGGTTATCTGTTTCTTAGGGCTGTTAAAGTCAAAGGATTATTGTAAATGTGCTAAATAATTTGTCTTTTAAAGCATCTACAGAAGCAACATCATATCTAACATGGTTTTATATTAACATGGCTACTACGTTTTGAGGCAGAAGGACTTTTGCATTACGGATGGAGCCATGAAAGTGTTGCAATATCAGGTTCAGCTCAGATTTTCAGTATGTGGTTTCGTTCCAGTCAGTCTGTAAAGAAGTGTAACAATGAAGATGATGGGATGCAAGTGTGAGTCCAAGGTTTTATTGCACTCCAAGAAAAGGGAGAACTAAGAAAGAACATGCTAGAATTCGAGATACTAAACTGAAAGAAAACAAAGGACCAGGGAGAGCAAAAAAGACTAACACAGGATAGGGCCTGTAAACACAAAGACTACTAGACAACAACCAGAGGAAGGAATACAAGGAGAAACAGAACAAGAAAGTTATATATCACAGTTATAGACAGGCAAAACAGACAAGAGACAGGTGAGGGGAAGGATGAAAAGGTGGAGCAATGGAGGAACAAGAAAACATGGCGAAGGGATATGAGAAGGAAGGCCAACCTAAAAGGAAATAAAAACATCGCTAAGATGGAAATATTATAGCAACCCATCTTGAACTGTATTCTGTTTCTTCCTGGCTATTCCCAGCTTGTTATCAACCAATCAGATTGTGCCATCAGAACTAAATGTATACACTCATTGGTTGGAACATGTAGCCTCCATTGCTCTCACTGAACGTTGGTGATGAAAATTAGAAACTGTGTTCACTCCATAAAAATTGTGATTTTTCATGTAAATCCTGCCTGTGCACAATGAAAATAATATTACTGAAAAACCGTAATAAGCACATTCTAATGAAGCTTATTTTGAAGTATAGTTACAATGAATGCACACCTTTTTAAATGGAAAACTCTTTAAACTGAAAATCAAGCACATAAATATGATTAATCATGATTAACTGCACAAAATAATGCGATGAATCGTGATCAATTACTTGAATCATTTGACAGCCTTATGGTTTTTGACAACAGTCTTTCTTAAGGCATTATGATTACTGTAGGGGCTTTAATAGCCTGACAATATTATAGCCTAGCCAAATAGAAAAGTTTGCCAAAATAAAAGCAAACTTACGGAGGTCTCCAAAATATGCAGTGTAGCTTTTTTATATATTGTTGCTGGTGGAATGAAACATTCTACACTGTTAGAAATAAAGGTGCCATGCAGGTACATGATTCGTTCATCAAGGTACAATCCCTCAAAAGGTACAGCAGTGGTTTTAAGGTCCTATTGTGTACCTTAAATAAGTTTTTCCTAGTGGAAAAGTGGACATTTGTATCTTTTTATAAACAAATGTTTTAAAACAGAACCATTTAATAAAAAGCCTAGAGGCGAGACAGGGTGTGTGGAGTCAGTGGATTATGTTACAGTTATGTTCCCTGGCTAAAGGTACTGGGATGTACCCCTGAGGATACCACCCTAGTGACAAGAAGGGTACTGCCCCAGTAACAGTGTCGTACCTTTTTTTCTGAGTGTATCTCCAAAATGGTCACTACAGAAGGAAAAAAACATTCCTAACTTTAAAGGAAGTAAACCATGTGGGGTTGACAAACGTGCTGTCGCGTCAAATTAAGTGTTTTTCGATGTTTCTGTTAATATGTTTGCAATAATACAGCACAGAAATAAGGTTCAAACAGTTTCTGAATCTGCGGAGTTTGCCTCTTACTGTAGGCAATTGGTGGATTTCAATGTCGGTCTATATTTCGCTCGAAACTGGCCGACAGATGTTGAGGAAATCACTAAGGACTTACCCATCACATGGAACACCCTTCGTTCTTTGTTCACTCGCCTCAGACACAGTTGTGAAGTGGTCTGTTAAAATGATTGCAGCAGCTGAAGTTGCTGTATCGGTTTTGAAAAGCAGCGCAAGGATAACATGTTTTTACTATTGGATTCATACATTCCACTACTTTTGTGAACTTTTGACTTTGGTAAACCCTTTTCAAGCACCAAACAATTTATCCACATGAGTAAAGCTACACTGATCAGGCATAACATTATGGCCACCTGCTTGTTTTTACGCTCATTGTCCATTTTATCAGCTCCACTTACTCTAGAGCTGCACTTTGTAGTTCTACAGTTACAGGCCGCAGTCCATCTGTTTCTCTGATACTTTGTTAGCCCCCTTTTACCCTGTTCTTCACTGGTCAGGACCACTATGGACCCTCACAGAGCAGGTACTATTTGGGTGGTGGATCATTCTCAGCACTGCAGTAACACTGACATGGTGCTGCTATGAGTAGATCAGACGCAGCAGTGCTGCTGGAGGTTTTAAACACTGTGTCTACTCACTGTCCACTCTATTAGACACTCCTACCTTGTCAGTCCACCTTGTAGGTGTAAAGTCAGAGACGACAGCTCATCTGCTACTGCACAATTCCTGTTGGTCATCCTCTAGTCCTTCATCAGTGGTCACAGGACACTTGCCACAGGACGCTGTTGGCTGGATATTTTTGGTTGGCGGGCAATTCTCAGTCCAGCAGTGACACTGAGGTGTTTAAAATCTCCAGCAACACTTCTGTGTCTGATCCACTCTGGCCAGCGCAACGCACACTAACACACCACCACCACATAAGCATTACTGCAGTGCTGAGAATGATCCACCACCCAAAATAGTACCTGCTCTGTCAGGGTCCAAGGGGGTCCTGACCACTGAAGAACAGGGTAAAAGGGGGCTAATAAAGCATCAGAGAAACAGATGGACTGCAGTCTGTAACTGTAGAACTACAAAGTGCAGCTATACAGTAAGTGGAGCTGATAAAATGGACAATGAAGATAGAAACAAGGAGGTGGTCGTAATGTTATGCCTGATCGGTTTATGATTTCACAAGAGATACTAAGAATTTCCAAAACTTCAGTTTTTGAGCTCTAGGGCCAAATTATCCGGGTCAAAAGGGCCTCATTATAGAGAGCTGAGATTGTTCCAAACATTGTGATATATAATATGTAGGTATTATGTCATATGCAAATGTATTTAAATGTGCATTTATGAGTATATGCAGAAATCAAGAAAATGCCTTTAGACCCCAGAGGACTCATGAAAAATCATTTTTCCCATGTACTCTTTGATGAATTCTCTTTGTCCTTTGGTCATTAAATTTTGAAACAATATAAAGGCAGCTGGCAAATTTGAATCACGTCAAAAAATGAAAAACAACAAAAATGGAGATGCAAGGTTTTGTCCCGACACTGAGGATATACTTCTCATTCGTAATAGCACAGTCCATCCCAAAATTCAAGTCTCATCTAAAGCCTGGTAAACGGCGTATGGCCTCCTTAAAGGTTCCACTGGCATTAGCATACCTGAGATTTAAAGTCTTGAGGTGGTAGGTGTGACAGCCGTAACAATTTGCTTAAAATTCCCAGACAAATTGTTTACTGCCTGCCTTTCTATTTAGGTTAGATGCAAGTCAAAAGAAAAAGGTAATTGCTGAGTTCATGTCTTACTTTCTTTATCCAAACAGGTGACCTGGGGCAAATTTCTCCTCTGAGACGCCACAGCGGAGGCCGCTGTCCTCTCTGTGTCCTTCGCTGATTAAAACTGCACAAGCCACTTACAGCGCGGTGTAAATGGAGGACTTCCATGATACGTGCACATAATTTTTTCCACGGACCTCAAGCTGCATTGACTTTCTGTGAAAAAGAAAGAATATCCCTATATCACACCGGGGTATGGGACAATGGGATAAGGACGACTCAAATGTATTTATGACAATATTTATGTTTATCTCTTCTCTGCGACACTGAAAAAAAGAAAATAGAGAGCGGCTTCGGTGTTGGTTTGCTTTAAAGGTATGAAATCCTCTTAGGAGGATCGTGAAACTGTTAGGATGCAATTTCCACTATTGCTTTGAATGCTGATTTCCCTAATGTTATTTTGAACGCTGTCTAGCCGGTCCATGACTTAAAACGAAACTGTCCATTTTAGCGGCGATGCAATCGACCCAGGCTGATGTATGTTAATAATGGTGTACTGCTCCCTCTGATAAATAACTATTGCCCTGATGTGCCCCTGTTGCTTTCGACACTGCGGCTAAGGTGATTCCTCAGCATCTGTAATTCAGACTTTTGTATTTACTGCATTTATACTTCAGTCTTGCACTCAAAGCAGATTGGACACCGATCAGGAATACCACCTCCCATTTTCTACACTCACTGTCCATTTTATCAGCTCCACTTACTGTATAGCTGCACTTTGTAGTTCTACAGTTACAGACTGTAGTCCATCTGTTTCTCTGATACTTTGTTAGCCCCCTTTTACCCTGTTCAGTGGTCAGGACTACCATGGAGAGAGCAGGTACTATTTGGGTGGTGGATTCTGACATGGTGGTGGTGTGTTAGTGTGTGTTGTGCTGGTACGAGTGGATCAGTCACAGTACTTCTGCTTGAGTTTTTAAACATCTGTGTTGCTGCTGGACTGAGAATAGTCCACCAACCAAAAATATCCAGCCAACAGTGTCCTCTGGACAGCGTGTCTGACCACTGATAAAGGACCAGAGGATGACCAACACAAACCAGGCAGCAGCAGATGAGCTATCAGAAGAAGTTTTATTGCCATTGTCAATGAACAGGATTCACAGACTAGGAATTTGCTTTGGCATGAAGGTGCAACATAAAAAGGGGGCTAATAAAGTATCAGAGAAACAGATGGACTACAGTCTGTAACTGTAGAACTACAAAGTGCAGCTATACAGTAAGTGGAGCTGATAAAATGGACAATGAGCATAGAAACAAGGTGGTGGTCATAATGTTATGCCTGATCATTGTATGTTTTCACAAGAGATATTAAGAATTTCCAAGACCGGACTTCATTATTGTTACGCCCGATTGGTGAATGCTCTAAACACGTTTTGCCAAAGTAGTGAAAACCTCAGAATGTCTGGGTAGATGTGTCCATTTCTTTTTTGCTCATTATAATGCACAGATTATAAGCCCAAATGTTCTTTTGCACATTTTTTTCCTCTACAGCAACCACCAACCCTCCTCCAGGATGATCTACAGGTCCTTCTCAAAAAATTAGCATATTGTGATAAAGTTCATTCTTTTCCATAATGTAATGATAAAAATTAAACTTTCATATATTTTAGATTCATTGCACACCAACTGAAATATTTCAGGTCTTTTATTGTTTTAATACTGATGATTTTGGCATACAGCTCATGAAAACCCAAAATTCCTATCTCACAAAATTAGCATATCATGAAAAGGTTCTCTAAACGAGCTATTAACCTAATCATCTGAATCAACGATTTAACTCTAAACACCTGCAAAAGATTCCTGAGGCTTTTAAAAACTCCCAGCCTGGTTCATTACTCAAAACCACAATCATGGGTAAGACTGCCGACCTGACTACTGTCCAGAAGGCCATCATTGACACCCTCAAGCAAGAGGGTAAGACACAGAAAGAAATTTCTGAACGAATAGGCTGTTCCCAGAGTGCTGCATCAAGGCACCTCAGTGGGAAGTCTGTGGGAAGGAAAAAGTGTGGCAGAAAACGCTGCACAACGAGAAGAGGTGACCGGTCCCTGAGGAAGATTGTGGAGAAGGGCCGATTCCAGACCTTGGGGGACCTGCGGAAGCAGTGGACTGAGTCTGGATTAGAAACAGGTGCCGCATTCCCCAGGTGTCATTCGGAAATCAAGGTGCCAGAGTCTGGAGGAAGACTGGGGAGAAGGAAATGCCAAAATGCCTGAAGTCCAGTGTCAACTACCCACAGTCAGTGATGGTCTGGGGTGCCATGTCAGCTGCTGGTGTTGGTCCACTGTGTTTTATCAAGGGCAGGGTCAATGTAGCTAGCTATCAGGAGATTTTGGAGCACTTCATGCTTCCATCTGCTGAAAAGCTTTATGGAGATGAAGATTTCATTTTTCAGCACGACCTGGCACCTGCTCACGGTGCCAAAACCACTGGTAAATGGTTTACTGACCATTACTGTGCTCAATTGGCCTGCCAACTCTCCTGACCTGAACCCCATAGAGAATCTGTGGGATATTGTGAAGAGAAAGTTGAGAGACGCAAGACCCAACACTCTGGATGAGCTTAAGGCCGTTATCGAACCATCCTGGGCCTCCATAACACTTCAGCAGTGCCACAGGCTGATTGCCTCCATGCCACGCTGCACTGAAGCAGTCATTTCTGCAAAAGGATTCCCGACCAAGTATTGAGTGCATAACTGAACATAATTATTTGAAGGTTGACTTTTTTTGTATTAAAAACACTTTTCTTTTATTGGTCGGATGAAATATGCTAATTTTTTGAGATGCCAAAATCATCCATATTAAAAAAATAAAAGGCTTGAACAACTTCAGTTGTGTGTAATGAATCTAAAATATATGAAAGTCTAATGTTTATCAGTACATTATAGAAAATAATGAACTTTATCACAATATGCTAATTTTTTGAGAAGGACCTGTACTTTCCCACAGAGTTCACCTGCAAGCAGCATCACCAAAAACACAGCTGTGAACCGAAACTTTCAGTTGTCCTTAACTAAGATGGCCTGCGCTGAGTGACTGCTTGTACAGATATTACAGTTCTTTTTCAGTTCCATAAACATACAAACTTCCCAGATTTCCCCCCCAGCAGTCTTCACATTTTCAAAAAGGCTCAAGTTTCTTAGTTTTGCTTTGCAAATCAACACACTTTACATCCCATTGCAAAATATCGTTAAAGACGTGACCATCTGTTGCTTAGCAGTTCAGTCTACAATATGCAAAACAGCTTTCCATTTTTTCTAATGCACACAGACAAAACAATACTTTGTCCATTTACATATATAGATTTTGATTTTACTTTTCACTTTTGTAGATCTGTGTTACAACTTCAACTTGTTTTCTCAAACTGTAGCACCTTGTTCAGTAACATGCGGTTCTGATGTTGAGTTTTAAAGTGATCCAGTTCACCCAAATCTTACTCAGAGGCTGTTTATTTAAGTGCAATTGATTATCAGCTGCAGATAAAAAAGGTATTTCAAAGCATTTTCTTGATTACTGAATTTATGAAGAAGAATGCATATACTGTCATGTAAATTCAACTATTTCAACGGGGTTCACATTTCAAAAGCAAATGGGGAAAAACTGATTATGCTGTGAAAAGGCCTCACGTCTGATCGTCTCAAGGACACTGGTGTATCGGAAAAAAGCTCTTTACTGCCTGATCCTATTTTCAAGTTCACTATTTTCAAGTTCTCAGAGGTAGAAACGAACCCGTCTCATTAGGTCATAACTCCCTCAAGTGGTTAAACGTGTATATTGCACTACACCAAGCAGGTGTAAACATTGTGCCTCATTCACCAACTGTTCTAAAGAAGAACTTAAGAAGATCAGTGGACCTCATTCATTCAAGTTATTTCTTAAATTTGTTCTTGAGAAAGGTTCTAAGAAAAAGTTCATGTTGGATTCATGACGTGTTCTTAAAGCGCAGACTTGTTTGCACCTTTGTGCTCAAGTGTGTGTAGATTCTGTTCTTACCTAAGAACAAATCCCAAATAAGAAAACATCGGTCAATGTCAGAATCTTCATAAAAACTGCTGGGTTTAAGAAGAAATTTCTTCTTAAGAACAGCTGGTAACTTTCACCAGTGTTTGTTCTTAGGAAAGAACAGAATCTCCACAAACTCAAGTGCACAAAGGAGAGCACAAAAAAAGATTTTGTGCCTTAAGACTCTGATGTAGAGGTCCTTAGGATCTTCTCGAGGACAAACTTGAATGAGGCCCACTGTTCCCAGAATAATAAAATCTTTAACATTTTGTGGTTATAATCAAGAGCCTGAGACAGATATACACATTTAAAGCCTCCGATACTAAAGCAAACATAAAGCTGATAAATATATTGGATGTTATTCAGTTTTAGATCCTTTGCAAAGACTGGACTCTGGAGACAAAAGTGGGTTCTCTAGAACATGAGGTTTTCCTTTTCCTTACACTAAAAACCAGCTGTTTGTTATATCTCTTGATCTACTGTATGCCTCAGCAATGTGGCAGCCCAATTGGTGGACGCTGTACGGCTTGCCTATAACAAAGAATTTTACACATAACGTAGAACGATTTTTATTTAGTGAAGGATTGGTCAGGTTTTTCTCAACTCTATGAACAAGCTACCTGACATACACTTACTGGCCACTATCCTAGGTACTCCAATCTTGTATTCAGTGTCTTTATCCATTTGATCAGGCCCACTTACCAAACAGGTATTGTTCAAGAACAATTGTAGTCCATCTGTTACTCTGCACGTGTGCAGCAACAGAACTGTTGTATCTAACTTTACATCTACAAGGTGGAACAACGATGTAGATGCATCGAATGCCATTTTCGACCAGGCAGTAGAGCATGATACGGTTACACATCTGAAAATTAAACTATCCATACCCTGTATGAGGATCCGTGTTCATCTCCCATCACATAAAAGAACCCTAACAGTAGGTGGTACTCTCTTTAGCTTGTGTAATTTACCATTTAGTCTGTATTTGGGTTTATGTGAGCGTCACAGTGAGAGATTCCGGCTGGCTCGAGTTTTTCTTTTTTGAAATAAATGTTCATCTTTTTCCACCGACAGTGATGATGGTGTTTAACCGATCCGTGGGTTGTACCATTACCAGCACCACTCATATGTTTCTGCTCAATAGATGGAATTGTAACAAAACTTAGCATGTGTACGATACGGAAGTGACATCAAAATGGGTGATCTCAGATTTGTAAGCACACTATACCACACTTTCTGGTGGAAATACACCATAACAACTCTATGAACTCCAAGTCATAACGGTTTTCCACTAGGCAGCATAATACAGAATGGTTGCAAATCTGAGATTGCATATTTTTGTCATTTTTCCAAAGCCAAGTGAGCCATTCTGTACCCATGTACCCATGCTGAATTTAATTCCCCTTCCTGATGGGATACCAAGTGGGCAGAAGCAAATCGTATGAGTGGAGCTAGAAATAGAGCAGACCATTGACTGGCCAAACAGAGTCTACTGTAGTGGCACAGAAGTTAGATGACCGTTCTTATAAAACCAAAAAGAACAGTAGCAAATCAAAATGACTGACTCTACACCTAAAACTAAAAGGCAAGTAAAAAGTAAATGAGAACTTGAGAAAAGGTCCTCGATTGTCATTACTGTTGTTTTAGTTGACTGTTAGAGCCAGATTTGTGTGAGATATCGAGCCACAAACTAAAGACTCTACTTCCAGGGTTTCTGCGAAACAAACATGGGTTTTCAACAAGGTGCGGCAAGTTTTGGATTCAGTTTAGAATACGCTTGGTGTACAAAGCGTTGAGAAAGTTCCAGTGTCTGATCCGCTTGTACCAACACAACATCCACTAACCGAACCCACTAAGTGCTGAGAATGCTTTGCTAAATTTCCTTTGAGGTCAATAAATTATCCATCCATCCATCCACACTGGATGTGTGAGTCCTGACCATTGGTAAAAGGGGTATAAGATGGTCTAACAAATTGAGGTAAACACTTGGACTATCTGTAATTGTTGAACTATAATGGTACGTAGACCTGATAAAATTGACAATGAGAGTAGATAGGGGTGCTTAATAAAATGCACCAGCAAATGCCCATAGCATGTACTACTTGAGAAGCACTTGTCAAGTACAATTTTGTTTAAAAACCTGTTTTAATTTCAGAGTAATACATGAGTCAGACCCACCACCAATATGATCATACAAATCTAGGTCTATATATCACAGCATTAACTCTTCAAACAAAATATCTAGTTAGTCTTAATCCAACAGAAAAAACAGTTGCAGTGCTCAGTAGGCCTTTCACTACTTTAATGTCCTTTTACTAAATAAACATCCCTGAAAATCCATGTTTAGCTAGGTGGCTAAATCAGCAACAATTTTTTAAAGCGTTTGCTGGATTTGGAGTTTTTAAGCATATGCCACAGTAAGGCAGAAGATCTCGCAAAAGCCTGTCCACAGTCACAATGAAACACGTTCCTGCATTCTCGTCTGGTACCCTTTTTCATGTCTGATGGCCTAAACCTAAAGAACACCTTCCGCTTGTGGCTGGCCAAATGATGAGTCCCTTGGAATGTTTGTCCACAAGCTGCACACACATACCGCATGGCTTCGGCATGCTGCACCTGATGACGCAGCAAATGCAGCTGCCGCTGGAAGGTCCTTCCACACTGGCACCTATGCAAGCGTGGCCCCCGGTGCTGATAGCGGTGCCGGATGCCCAGTGAAGGCTGTCTGGCAATGGCACCACAGTGACGGCACGGGAAGATGGTCTTGGAGTGCCAGCTCTGCCGTAGACGCTTCTGAATCACCAGCTCCTGGCTTTGATTAACAAACATGGCAACTATCTTTACGTGGTTTTCAGAAGATGGGGGGACTTGGACTGGGGAAGAGGTGCTGCATGATCCCTCAAGGTTAATACTGGATTGTATGGGGGCCATGACATGGGCTTGGGTGGATGCTGCACTAGCGACAGGAGCAGGAACAGACTGGGTTAAAGGGACTGTGACAGGTCTGACATTTCCTGGAAGTCTCTGGCTTGTAGAAAGAGGTAGTGTCTTCATACTGCTAGCCGAAACAAGTGCAGGTGTAGGAAACTGGACAGGCGTAGGGGAGAAAGATACAGTAACGTTTGTAGAAGTAGTGGGATATGTAGGGATACGGAGAGCAACCTTGGACTGATTAGATGCCGAGAGAGATACAGGTGAGGATGTACAGACAGGAACACGAACTGGGCGTTGCTGAGGCAGGACAACGCCTTGTAAAACAACTTCTCTTGGCTTCATGCTGGCTGAAGAGGAAGCAGGGATCAACACCTGCACTGGTCCAGTCTTGTCCTGAGTAGAAGTAGTAAAAGAACTTGCAGGGTCCTGCCCCTTTAAAACCAAACTCTTCACCTTCTGTTCACTGTTTAACATCATAGTGGCACTCACCTGCACTGGAGCTGTTTGGGTATAGGATGGCTTGTCAGGCAACACAGGTATCGTGGAAGCAGACAAGGTGCCATGTTTCTGCGATGTGTCAACAACGTTAATGAGGTTGTTGGAGTAGATGACATTCAGGGAGGAAACGGCCTGACTACAGCCATTGTTGAGGGGTTGCTTAGAAGGCACTCCAACAGCAGGTGAAGGCACAAATTTTAGAATCATCGTCGAGGGACTTTTGACCGTGTTTGCAATCTTGGCCGGAGTAGGGATCTGGCCGCTGGGCACCCTGGTACAACAAGCATGCTTTGTGAAAGAGGTCTGGTTGGGAAACACTAAGAGGCAGGCTGAGCAGACATACTTCGTTAAGGGGTGGATCTCAGCCTGATGTTTCTGCAGCAACTGATCACTCCCACATGTTACCCCGCACATGTAACATGTGAACAAACTACAAATCTGAGAGCCTTTAATTGAACTGGGTTCTGGACCTGCAATGAATTTCACAGAACTGAGTGGTTTCTCAGTAGATGTGCTGGGTTCAGAACCTGCAACGACTTTAAAAGAACCAAATGGTTTCTCAATAGATGTGTTGGGTTCAGGACCTGTACTGACGTTTCCAGAACTGAGTAGTTTCTCATTAGATGAGCCAAGTTCAGGACCTACAATGACTTCTACAGAACTGACTGGCTTCTCATTAGTGTTTGTAAAAGTTTGTCTCTGTTGGGCATTCCTGGTCCTTAAACCTTTTGATTTGCCAAGTAATCTTTGTAAAATATTCGTTGGGACAGTGACATTGTTGTCTGAGGTTATGCAAGATGCTGCATCTGAATCTGAATCAGAGTTCATATCTTTCTCTGGGGAATATACTGAATCATCTAGAAGCGAAGAGTCACTTTCTTCCTTGATTTCAACATTTTCCTCATCCTCTTCCTTTAGAATATCCTCCTCAATGGGCGCACACTCCCAAAGGTTATCCTCACTGTCATCCTCCACCTTGATGTCAAGCTCCAGCTGCGCCAGCTCCAATGCAGCTGAGGTAGAGGAAGAAACTGAGGACCTGCGAGGGGGTTCTTGTTCTGTGTTACTGGGCATATTCCCCAGCTTTTGGATTTTGAACACCTTTTCATATGTTGCCTGCAATATGGCTCTACCTTTATGATTTGTGTCCTCTCTCCGTGGCATAGTGCGAAGCACCACAACTTCAACCTTCTCCTGCTGGTCGTCCTTACAATCCATAGTGTCTTCTTCATTATTAAATGCATGTAAAGTTGCGTTGCTAATGTTTTTAGCACTGTCTGTATTGAACCTGGCAGAACTGCGAGTGTTGTATGCAGGTGCTTGATCTGAACCACAGGGATTTCCGAGGCTGTGTGTGCAAAAGTAATTATGATCCCTCAAGATTGTGTACGCTATTTGATCCTCCTCTGTGGTCTTTGTAGTGCTGGTTTCCTTCGTCTCCCTTGGCTTCTCATTAGTGTTTGTACAAGTCTGCCTCTGTTGGATGCTCCTGGTCCTTAAACCCTGTGATTTGCGAAGTAATCTTGGCAAACCATTCACTGGGGCGTCGCTATTGCTGTCTGAGGACATGCAAAATGCTGCATCTGTATCTGAATCCAAGTTCAGATACCTCGCAGGGGAGTATACTGAATCATCTAAGAGAGAAGAGTCACTTTCCTCCTTGATCTCAACATTTTCCTCATCTTCTTCCTTTATTATATCTTCCTCAATAGGTGCACACTCCCAAAGGTTAGCCTCACTGTCATCTTCCTTTGTCTCCTGCATCTTCCTCAATACAACCTCCTTCTCTTCCTCTTCCTCCTTCAAGTACATTATTTCCACCTCCTCTTTCTCAATGACGACCTCCTCCACATCCTCATCCACAGACTTATGTTTCATTGAGCAAGATGACATCAGATCGTCAGGTTCCTCAACTTTGCAGTTTTGAAACATTTCAAGATGTTTTTCCATGTGTTGGTTCATATGCCACGTATTAAGAAAACTGATTTTGCAGCTTTTACAGTAAAGATGGTACTTAGGATGGGCATTTTCCAGGTGCAAAGCCAATGAGATTACGCGAGTGAACGTCACCTGACACAAGTGACAGCGCACCTCATCTTTGTGCACACTGAAGTGCTCAATAAGGTTGTTGAGGAAAGCGAAAGTTTCACCACACACACAGCACATACAATCTCCGGAGCCTTCCTGAAGAGTGTGTCCTGGGGTGAGATCATCCTCCTCACTGGAATCCTCTTGAAGGTTGTAATGCTTTGGAACAATACAGGTGCCCTAAGACAAAATGATTATGATTACAAGACAAAAAAAAAAAAAAGATGAACTAACATGTTCAAAAGTTTGGAAACACTTGTAAATACAGTTGCTGTTATTTCATTTCAACATATCGCTGTTGTCGGAAGAAAAATTACCAATTTACAGGAGAAAGAAAAACCTACTTTTAATGTAAGTTAATGGAACCAGACTTTTGCCCTGCGATGGACTGGCGACCTGTCCAGGGTGTAGCCTGCCTTCCGCACAAAGACTGCAGGGATAGGCTCCAGCACCCCAGCATCCCCCCACCCCCCGCGACCCTGATGGGGAAGCGGCTTAGATAATGAATGGATGGATGGATGGATGGAACCAGACTTTTTACCAAGTCATTGTGGGTCATTTCTTTTGGTCCATTCTTCATGAAATTTACACACAATGTAAAGGTCAATAGGCATTTTCAAATTATGTCAAAAACTAAAAAAAAGGACAAAAATTGAGATGAGGTTTTCTTCCGACATCAGCGATATACAGTACAGACTGATATACTATAAGCTAGACACCACAACGATTTAAATGTTTTATTTAATATGTCAAGTCCATTGTTCTTAGAAAGTTATTAAATGATGATGACGCTTTTTTAAACTTACAGGTAAAACAAAACTGGCTCTCCAAAGAAACTTTTGAAAGGTTTTAGGGAACCAAGTTCATCTATGACACTGAGCAAGTAACCCTAAAGCTTTGAGCAATGGCACATTTATTTTCAGAAGTGTAGTATAACTTCTCAATACTCTACAGATTTCTCAGACATTATATAATAATCAACAGTTCTGCTCATTATTTCATACATCTTTGCGCACAGAGACGTTGAGTTGTGCGGTAAGACTCGAGGTGGAGGCCTGTATGTTTACATCAATACTGAATGGTGTAAAAACGCAGCTCTAGTCTCCAGTCACTGCTCACCGCTGGTGGAGTTTGCGATTGTCAGAGCAAGGCCATTTCATTTGCCTAGAGAGCTGAGTTTGCTGTATATAATAGCGGTGTATAGCTCCCAGTGCTAATACTAACACCACACTCATCGAGCTGTACAGCGCTATCAGCAATCTGCAAAACAGCACCCAGACAGACTGTTTATTGTTGCTGGTGATTTCAATCATGCCAATCTGAAGTCAGTACTCCCCAAATTTCATCAGTATGTGGACTTTGCAACCTGTGGGGCTAACATGCTGGATCTTGTTTACACAAACATCCCCGGCACATCCAGGGCCGAGCCCCGCCCCCACTACGGCTACTCGGACCACATCTCTCTGATGCTCATTCCAGCATACAGACCGCTCATCAGACGTGCCAAACCACACTAGAAGCAAGTGAGAACCTGGCCGCCAGGAGCTATGTCTGCTCTCCAGGACTGTTTTGAGCACACTGACTGGGAGATGTTCAGAGTAGCAAAAACTACCGGTGACTCCATCAACCTGGAGGAGTACCCAGAATCAGTAACTGGCTACATCAGCAAGTGGATTGATGACGTTACTGTCTCCAAACACGCCACAACTCACCACAACCAGAAACCATGGATGACTGCAGAGGTGTGCATGCTGCTGAGAACCCGCGACAAGGCTTTCAAGTCAAGGGACAAAGCAAGCCATGGGATGGCAAGAGCCAAGCTCTCCCTGGCCATCAAAGAGGCTAAGCGTGCCTACTCAAAGAAAATCCATGATCATTTTCAAAACACTGCTGACACGTGGCGCACGTGGCAGGGCATCCAGGCCATCACCAACTACAAGTCACCTCCACCTGCTTGTGACAGTGATGCCTCCCTTCCAGACATGCTTAACAACTTCTATGCTCGGTTTGAGGCACAGAACGGCACAACGGTGAGGAAAACCACACCTCCTCCAAGTGAACAGGTACTGTGTCTGTCCACTGCTGATATGCGGAGAACTCCACACAGTCAACCCATGAAAAGCACCAGGATCCGACAGCATACTAGGCAGAGTGCTCAGAGAATGCGCTGAACAGTTAGCTGATGTTCTCACGGACATATTCAACATCTCTCTGAGCACTGCAGTCGTTCCAGTGTGCTTCAAGTCCACCATCATCATCCCTGTGCCGAAGAAGTCTCCAGCGTCCTGCCTCAATGACTACTGGCTTGTCATGAAGCACATTAAAGACCAGCTTCCTCCTTCACTGGACCCACTGCAATTTGCATATCGCCCCAACCGCTCAACAGACGACGCCATCTCCACCACACTCCACCTGGCTCTCTCACACCTAGACAATAAAGACACCTACGTCAGAATGCTGTTCATAGACTTCAGTTTAGCATTCAACACCATCATTCCTCAGCAGCTTATTGGAAAACTGAACCTGATTTCCTATCTGAGAGACCTCAGTTAGTCAGGATAGGAAATAACATCTCCAGCACCACCACACTGAGCAGGGCTGCGCGCTTAGTCCACTGCTGTTCACTCTACTGACTCACGACTGTACTGCAAAGCACAGCTCAAATCACATCATCAAGTTCGCTGATGACACGACTGTGGTGGGTCTGATCAGCAAGAACGACGAGTCAGCGTATAGAGAGGAGGTGCAGCAGCTAACGGACTGGTGTGGAGCCAACAGCCTCTCTCTGAATGTGGACAAAACTAAGGAGATGGTTGTTGTTGACTTCCGAAGAGTGCGAGGTGACCACCCCTTACTGAACATCACTGGCTCTGCTGCGGAAATCGTCAGGAGCACCAAGTTCCTCGGCGTCCACATCACAGAGAACCTCACCTGGTCCCCCAACACCAACACCATAGCCAAGAGAGCCCAGCAGTGCCTCTATTTCCTGCGGAGACTAAAGAAGGTTCATCTCCCCCCTCCCATCCTCACCATGTTCTACAGGGGGACTGTGGAGAGCATCCTGAGCAGCTGCATCATTGCTTGGTTTGGGAATTGCACCGCCTCAGACCGCAACACCCTACAGCGTATGGTGAGGACATCAGGGTCTCTCTCCCCTCCATCATAGACATCTACACCACACATTGTATCCGGAAAGCCACTAGCATTGTGGACGACCCCATCCATCCCTCACATGGACTTTTTTCACTGCTGCCATCTGGCACAAGGTACCGGAGCATCTGTGCCATCACTGCCAGACTCTGCAACAGCTTTATTCCTCAAGCAATTCTTAAACTCACAAGGATTGAGCTACCCCCCCTCCACCCGCCCTCTCTTTTACTCAGGTTTTTCTACCTCAGTAACTGCTGTGTTTATGTCGGTCATCTGACTGCGTGACTCACAGATCACAGCATGTTAAATATCTCTGCACCTTATTCCACTACCTCATGTCCAAAATGAGTGCTGGGTCGGTGCTGCACTATCCTGTCCGTTTACTGTGTCTGTCTGTATTTATTGTGTCTAGTTTAATTTTTTGTTTGCACACTCTGTCTGCACGTTCGCACTTTGTACTTTTTATTCCTTGTTGCACCGTGATGCTCCTGGAGGAACGTAATTTCACTCCACTGTGTACTTGTACATAGATGGAATGAAAATAAAAGCCTCTTGACTTTGTACAAGGCAAGTGGCTAAAATGTCATAATCGTGACAGACCTAACACCCACTGCTTTAACAGAAACACTGACCTTGCAAAACACTGAAATGGTTAAAAAAATAATTTAAAAACAGCAAAACACTTTGTGGGTGAGAAACGACAGCACCAAGCACACTGCTACGTCCGTGTTACTGCTGGGTTGAGAATGGCCCACCACCTGAAATATCAGGTCAACAGAAACGATGAATGGAAAGTAGGTAGGCTGACAAATATCAAGATTGTGCATATCAACAGAAGGCCTACAGCGTGTTTGTACACCCAAATACTGGGCCTATAAAGCTATAAGGTAGGTGGAGCTTGTAAAGTGGCAAGTACAAAGTAAGCCAGGCTGTTTCTAATACAGAGCATGATAAGTATAAGAGATATGCACACATGTTGAAACAAAAACAGATGTCCAATGTGTTCTAAAGCTCCCTCACAGAAGGTTACTGTATTAAAATGGTTATGAATATGCCACGCCTCAGGCATTGTATTATGATAGATTTCAGATGAGCTTTAGGCCTAAAATGTGCATTTTTACTCATTTATTAGTCTGACAGAAAACTTTTTTTCCCCTTTATTTACCAATATTTTAACCATCATAAACATTACATATAACAAGTCAAAAGACATGTAGGTCCACCGGTCATTTTGGATAGTATTATATTGCATTTTATGTACAATGGACTTGCATACATAAACATTCGGCTGTTGTCGGAAGGAAACCTCGTATTCTCATTTTTGTTGTTTTTCAGTTTTTGACATTATCTGAAAATGCCTGTCTCCCTTTACATTGTGTCCAAGTTTCATGGCGAATGGACCAAAAGAAATGACCCAAAATTGCTTGACAGAACGTCCGGTTCCATTGACTTACATTAAAAGTAAAGTAAATTCCTTCCTTCTCCTGTAAAGTTACCACTTTGGAGACACAAGGTTTTCCTCTGATAACAGCGATTTATAGAACGTAGATGTTAAAACAATATCCACCTGAAACAGCACCACAGACAAGTGCAACACCCCCTTGTACAAATGCAGCTATTTTACTGCAGTCTCACCTAAACATTCTGCTATTCCAGAGTGTCATAATTCGTCAAAAATCAGTTCGCAGCGTAAAGTCATATGTAAACATCTGCCCAATGTGGCTATTTTGTTTTGCTTTTAAGCAAATAGCAGTTACTGCGTTATATGTGTGCTATGGACATTGAGTCCCCTGGTCGCCATCACTACCATTAGAAAGAAATTAGTGATAGTTTTTCTACAATAAACCATTTCACATCACACCACTCTGAATGACTTCGTTCACATCTCAGCGTCTTAATTGTGCAGAAATTTTGAAAAAAATCACTGGACTGTCCCTTTGACCTGGGACTTTTGCTGTTTAGATTTCACAGAGATAAGGTCACTCACTTGAGTCCGTTGCGTAATAGCGTTCACAACTTGCTGTAGCTCCAGTTCAGCATCAACCTCGTTCCCCACTGTCTTCTCAAACACAATTTCCATGGCAACCTTCCTCATATAGGACACCTGTGAAACATCATATAGAAACGTGAACAGGTTTAAAGGGGAGTTCCACCCGTTTTTTGAAAATTCTACATAATTCAGTGGTTAAGATGTGACCAAAGTTGTTCAGAGTGATTTAGTTCATTATAGAGAAACTGACTGACTCTGATTTCGTTACAGTGGTGGTGAATGGAACCAGGGGTCGCAATGTCTACAACAGTAATGGTATTTAAGCTATTTAATTTACTATCCAAAACTACCTGTTAACATACAGAGCTTTTATATGTAGAAGTTGATGGTAAATCTGAAAAAGCAAGTTTTCGTTCGGGACTTCACAACACTCTACAGGTACCTCTCCACCATGAACGTGGCTGCGAGGCCAAAATATTATCTCGCAGCCAACATCCAACGGTGCTTCTGGATTCCGGTGCATGCATCTGTAAGCATTTCATGTAAAAACTTCTTTGAAGGGTCTTTGATCATCTGGTTCCTATCACCACCACTATCAACAGTTCTGACTCAGAATTTCATATCAAACCACTCTAAATGACCTGGTTTACATCCTAACCATTTGATCATGCAGGAATTGAGAATAAATCGGTGGAATTACTCTTTACACAACATTGAAACTCAGCTTTATAGCTTTAACATATGACCCCAGATGCATAGACATCTTCCAGTGTTTTTGGGAATTTCTCATGAACAAGCGCTGCAATAAGAAGCGCCTGCTCTCAGGGGTTTTAACAAAGAGTTGAAAAGACTATTTCAACCAGCATATGAAATCTCTGAGTGGATTAAAGCAGATGTTGGCTTTAAATAATAAACATAATAGTACCGCTGCGGTCATTATTCCATGATAATGCAGTCTGTATTGACACCCTACAAAAACCCCTGCAGGCTGCTATTGCTAAGAATTAGTGAACTTAAAAGTGCCCAACACTAAATTGTGCAAGACATAAAGTTTTTTTCAAATATTTTGCATAATTCTGTGGCTGAGAAGCAAATAAAGTCATTTAGAGTGGTGTGATCTGAAATGCTCTGTTCTTTACAGTGGTGGTGAATGGAACCAGGGGTTGCAACATCTACAACACAAATATAGCCATTTTATTCACTATCAAAAACCACATGAGAATCAACAGGTGTCTAAGTTTTTATACGTAATGTTGACAATTGTCAAAATCTAAAAAGATATTTCGTTTGGGGAATATTACGCCCTATGACACCCTGCACGTACCCCTCCACCATGAACGGATTCAAATAAAATTACTGAAATACATTTTAAGCCAAAACTTTATCACAAAACTATCATAAAATACTGCCTTAAGACATTAGGCTGCTTATATCTAACCACTTCACGACTGTATGGCTTTCTTTTAGAGGTGGACGTCTGGTTCCCATCATCGATGTGAACAGTTCTGACTCTGTAAGGTTCACTTAAAGTTCACTTAAAAAAACTTGCATTTTGGGGAAAAAAAATTGGACGATTTTAATTTCTTCTTTTTAAACTGCAACTAAGCACCAGGACTTACTCGCTAACGGAAACCCAGATAACTAGGTTAGCTAAGCTACTACGCCGCGTATATACGACAAAAAAAATAATACATTAAAATTAAAAGTGACGAAGCTGAATTTCCCCGTTCCACCTTAAATGGCGCAGCTGTTCGATTCATGCGCCTGTAACTGAGGCGCCAGAACGCGACCTGCAGCACCATTTAAGGTGGAACGGGGGAATTCGAACAAGCCAGTGGCTTCAGCCTCGTGAGGAGCGCATCCTTACTAACGTATCCTCCTTCAGGTGTCCTCTCAGAGGGAGGCTCGCCACAAAATCGTAGGCAACTTTAACTGGAGTTGTTTTTTTTTGGTTCTTAAGTTAAGATGACGCCCATTCTTCGCTAGCATTTCAGTCAGAAAGGTGTTAAGTGAGAGCCGCCCACCTCATGTTTTTAAACTTCAGCCAGCGAAACAAATGAGCACACGGAGCCAGCAAGTTCCCCCACTGCTCCCCACTTACCTGCCAAACACATTAAACTACATTCTGGGACACACCGTCAGACTCCAGCCACTGAGACACCTGGCAGCACGCCGTCCTGCTCAAATCCGCACAAATTATCAGCTCATTTTCCTCTGTTTTCCTCCAAAACGTGTTTTTATTTACGACATCTCCTGCGCATGCGGGGTTTTTAATCGGTTAGCACTGCGCATGCGTCAGTCCGTCTGTCAACTCGGTCCTGTTTCCACAAGTGTGCTCATCAGTTCCCGCAGTTTGTTTGTTTGTTTGTTTGTTTGGACTCGTATGCAATGTGCTATTCGACTTCGCCTTTTTTTTATGTACCACAAACATACTTCGCTTATAACCCTTTAATAAGCCAGTAAGTGGAGAAGGAAAGTGGCCAGACCGCCTGCTATGTTTTGCAAGTTTACAGTGAAACGGAGGTGACGTCAGTTATACAAAGTTCAACGTGACGCCCCTATTTCTGCGCGATGTGACGCCATGTCAATAAATAAAATGCAAAGAAATACGAAAATAAAGTTATGTGAAGTATGAAACGGGTGTTTCCTCAAAACGGACTACAAAGCCTGTCGCGCGGATGACGTCACTTCTCGGACGGCCTACGAAGCGGCGCCGGCACAGAGCTGTGGGATTTGTAGTTCACAGCTGTAGTCTTAATTCTTCACCGTCATACGGTTCGGCCGAATGTTCTGCTGTTGTGTTGTGCGCGTAGCTGCCGTGCTGGTAGGCTCACAAAATGGCCGGTTCCCAAAAGTTTCGGCTTTAAGTGATTTTTGAACCGTTATCAAAATAAAATGCCCCCACGGCGAAATGAACGGCGTGGCAATTAATTTTGAATGCGACCAGCAGATGGCGTAGGTCTGCACTTTTGCACCAAATTTTGAAGAAGGCTTGCTGCAGACTAAGAAGGCACGGTCGGTTAAATGAGAGACATCGCCATAATACTTGGGATTCCTCCCATCACACCAAAACCGTTCTTTCTTAACGCTAGAGGGCGCGCCAAGCGAGCGCACACTGAACGGGGAGGATGAGGATTTTTTTTAGATTTTTGGAGAGAAGAATAATTATTTAATTATGTTATCAAATATAATATAAAAGTAGAAAGTATTTCTTAAACAATCAGTGACTAAACCTAATACCACCATAATGTGGTATTGGGGAAAATGTGGTAGCCTATTGCTCACTGTGCTTTTGCATATTGGAGAAATGGGGTAGGGCGCTGATTCGCTGTGGTACTCCCGAATCAACAATCACTGAAAACCTTCCAGCACCGAACTGGTTTCTGCAGCGAACCGGTTTTGGTCGATTAAGCTCCAGCGGTTACTTCTACGTAGTGATGGGGAATCGATTCCAAAAGAATCGATTCCAACAGGTCTGGGAGTCGGGGTCGACTCTTGGCCAGTGACTCAGTGAGTCGAAATGCAGGGAGGCGACTCTTCAACATTTAATGCAGGAAATAGCCTCAGTAGAGAGTTTGTTTGTTTGCCAAATCGGATCACCAGCCATTCTAAGCACAAACTCTACTATAATTCACAGCTACTCTGGTAGCTGGGTAGATGTTTAATCAGGTTTCATCTCTGCTGTACAGCTTTATCACGCTATTCTGAAGTGGATTCGACTCCATCGAATCGAGAGTCGTGCGTCAATACTGAGCTCTGATTGGTTGGCGAGCTGATCAGGAGGTTTCTCAAACGCTAGAGGGCGCTCCCGAGCGAGTCCAGATTGAATGGGTTAAGATGGAGCATTTGAGGTTTATAAATAGCATAAACGTTTTAACACCGCTGTTATATTTTGAAGAGCTTTTGAACTAAAGTTACTGAAGCCTAAAGCAGTATCTGGTATATGTTCATGACCTTAGTGAGCACTAACATCCTGTGAGCTGCTCCTCTCACCAACCAATCAGCGCTAATTAGCAGTATTGCTAGCATTTGCGGCCAAAAACTCGTTTGCTGTAGAAAAAAGTAAAGATACAAGTGAGGTTTCTTTACTTTTTTAGTGAAATACACACTTCTTCTTTCTAAAATTAAAGGAAAGTTCGGGTAAGTGATTAAGAACTATTTTAACTTTTTGTTTTTAGCCATTTAGCTCCATTTACCCCTTTTCATTTAGGGCTCGCTCGCGGGCGCCCTCTAGCGTTTCACAGTCATGCTTTTGAAATAATGGGTGAAATAGGAAGAGGCCAGGCACCTCATTAACTGGCTTTTGTTTGTACTGATGTCATTTATGTACACAAACGTAGGTGTTGTAAAAGCTCTGAAAACACGAGAGAAGGGTCGTGAACTGTTTACTAGTTTTTCTCCACAAGTCATTCCCTTTGGGCTCCTTTGGGAGCTCTAGCATCTGGCCGACCTGAAAAACAGGACTCCAGAAATTCTCTGGTTGGGCTTGCTGCTTGATGATGGGGACAGAGCTTCACAGACCTGCTCTCTGTTCTTTCTGGACTTGCGTGATGAACTTTCAAATTAAGTAAAGGTGCACAAGCACTTAAGACCCCAAGTGTATCTTGTTTGTGGAACTAGGCGTAGGAGTTCTTGTACCTTTTCTTCCCTGAAATTTGCAAAATGTGTCAGAATGCCTCCAGCGCACTGAAGTGTGGGATACATACTGAGTCCAGTACCGCTGTGATGAGGTACTACAGCCGCATTCAGTGTCCATTTAAGTGGTTTTGCACACCTTTTATTTTTTATTTTTTGCACATTAGAGAAACAGGACTGTTTTGCTGCTGTTCATTCACATTAAGACAGGTCATCATGAATGTGAACTATCGTAGATAGAAGATTTTATCTGGGCAAAAAAATGTAAAAAAGCCATTATAATTATTTTCTATAGTATATTGAAAATATTAGATCTTTGTGTTCAGAAAGCTCCTTTGTTTCACACAGGTCTGTTTTTGTTGAATTTTTTTGAGAAACAGTCTGTGGTTGGTGATTTTGCATGTCAGTCAACTGGTCCTTTCTTGTCAACAAAGGAAATTGTTTGCTACGTTGGGCAAAGAACCTAATCTCTCTGATGACTGACGAAGACTTGGCTTGCAAGAGAAGTCAGTCAGTAAGTAAAAATGGTCAATATTGTGTATTGTACCAGGGCCTTATTTCTATTAAATAACTTTTTCAATTAAATATTACAACAAAAATTACTGTTGTGCTCCATAAAAAGTAGATTGCTGCAGGTATGTAAAGCAAAACAACTGTATTAAATAGTGTAGAAAGAATATTTCAGACTGTGATTTTCAACAGTATACTCTCTATTTAGTGAAATATGGGTAAAAAAGCAGAGAGAAGTGTAAAATAAGGCATATGAAGCCATCAAACATCACAGAGAAGAAGACTTTTTTATTGGTAAATAAATACGATCACAAAAAACAACTTGTCTGAAGGATCTTCATCTGTGAAATCATTCTGACCTGGCTGAAGCTTTTTCCATACATTCCTGACGTAGTTCCATGAGGCATCAGATTCAGCTCTTTCAAAAACAATTACCACCTGGCTCAGCTGCCTAGATCCACTGTCAGCAAACACACATTTGCTGTATTTCCCTGCTCAAAACACAACAGCTGAGCAACAAATGCAACCCACCACTGTTGTCCTTTCAGAGCATGCGCTGTTCTGATCAAAACAGCTGGCTTGAACGTGGCGCGCAGCGATGTTACATGCGGCACTGTGTGGCCGAGCCTCAGAGCACATGAAGGAGACTGACTTTCTCCATTTCTCCAAATCCCAGGCACGTCTAAGAGCCCCCAATTATGACAGCAATCGGCTATACTCAGACAGGGCTGAAGACTTCTTAACACCATCCCAAATTCTGGCAGCATAGTGGAACCTTTGCAGAAACAAAAGATACATTAGAATACATACAAAAACAGATAAAAACACCATCAGGTGAGCAGTAACTATCATTTACTGAGTTAAAAGTACTAAAGTAAGATTTTCATGGACTTATTATTAAGTATTTTCAAACTAATCATTTTACTTATACTCTAGCTGAATTTGCTCAGAAGTTAAAACATTAGTCCAACGTAAGTCTAGAGTCTTTAGGTTCCAAGTCAGAGTTGAGTCTCGAGTCTTTAATATCGAGTCTTACTCTCATTAGTAGCTGCAGGCAATCCTGTCAGCTTTGACACAGTTTTAAATAATGAGCCTTTCATTGTAGAAAAACCTTCAGTCAGAGAGAGAACTGAAGCGCTACACTGTGAAGGCGATGTTAATAAATAAATAAATAAATGGCAAAAACTTGAAGCTTGCTAGCACAAGGACTAGTCAAGCTGCTGCTTCATTAAATAAACATTCAGCTATAATAGCTAATGCACTAGCAAGCACATTTACTGTCCAAACTATGCAATACCCAATCATCTTAACTTGTTTTGCCCCTTTAAAGACTGTTTACTGCATGAACAGCTTTGCTTTGTCTTTGCTTTGCATTTCTATAACAAAAAGCTCCGGGCCTGCAGGAGAACAGTACTGGGCCGCACTTAGAGAAGAACTCTGTCCAACTACATGCATGTCAAGCAACAGATGCCCACAATGGGCTACCATCACACCGAGTGATTGATGGAGAGCAAGAGATTAACCTTCACACCAAAAGAAAGCAAGGGGAGCAGTAGTGAAGGCAGGGCTACTTATCGACTCTCAGCCATGGATGATTGCATCGTAGCCTCACACGCGTACATCTGTCGAGTTGAGTTTGCGAAAGAAACAGGACAACCACAACACTCGGACTTACTGGGTCCGTTTTGTGGCCATGAATTCTTGGACTAAACTCATCTACCTCAGGCTTAAAGCTGCAACAATGAAAATTTGGGCAATTTGGAGACCTCTATGGTGGAAATGTGTAATTGCACTCTGTGCAGAACAGCTTTTTGTAACGCTTTGTAACACTTTTTGTAAATCTGATTGTTGAAATTCATTAAAAAAAATTGGTCTAAAATGGTGAGGCAGTGGGTTCTGGGAACATAAGTGAATTATCTACTGTTGTCATCATATCCTCATCTTCACAATATCTAACTTGCATTTTTGCACATTTTACTTCAGTTTAACAATTTAATGTTAGCTGCTAGAATTATTGTATCAACCAAATACTGTATACCACTGCTGTTCTGGTTGCTACCTCACTGACTGCTATGCTCATATATGCTAGGCTATCTGCTAAGCTGCTAATATGTCATAGCATGTAACATCCTCCTTTGCACAGCTCCACACACTCTCAGTAGCATATACTGCCTGTGTTCTGTTGTGTATTGATTCTAAGTTTTTCATATTTATTTACTGTACTGTATTATCTGCACTGTCCATATTGTATTGTTTTGCACTTGTGTTCCTGTGTTGGTCATGGAGGAATATTGTTTTGTTTCACTGTGTACTTGTATACAGCTGAAATGACAAAGCCTGACTTGACTTCATTAGTATAGTGTTTTTTTTGCATTTAAAACCTGAACATCAAGTCTGACCATCTTTTAAGAGTCTGTGTTTTGCGCTAATAACACACTCCAAAGCATTTGGGACAGGGGCAACAAAAGACTGGGAAAGTTGAGGAATGCTCAAAAAACACCCGTTTGGAACATTCCACAGGTGAACAGGTTAATTGGAAACAGGTGAGTTTCATGATTGGGTATAAAGGGATCATCCCTGAAAGGCTCGGCTGTTCACAAGCAAGCATGGGGCAAGGTTCACCACTTTATGAACAACTGCGTGAGCAAACAGTCCAACAGTTTAAGAGCAACGTTTCTCAACGTGCAATTGCAAGGAATTTAGGGATTTCATCATCTACAGTCCATAATCAGCAAAAGATTCAGAGAATCTGGAGAAATCTCTGCAAGTAAGCGGCAAGGCAGAAAACCAACATTGAATGCCCGTGACCTTCGATCCCTCAGGCGGCACTGCATTAAAATCCGACATACATCTGTAACGGATATTCCCACATGGGCTCAGGACACTTCAGAAAACCACTGTCAGTGAACACAGTTCGTCGCTCCATCTACAAGTGCAAGTTAAAACTCTGCCATGCAAAGTGAAAGCCACATATCAACAACACCCAGAAACGCCGCCGGCTTCTCTGGGCCCGAGCTCATCTGAGATGGACTGACGCAAAGTGGAAAAGTGTCCTGTGGTCTGTCGAGTCCACATTTCAAATTGTTTTTGGAAATCATGGACGTCGTGTCCTCCGGGCCAAAGAGGAAAAGGACTGTCCAGATTGTTATCAGCGCAAAGTTCAAAAGCCAGCATCTCTGAAGGTGTGGGGGTGTGTTAGTGCCCATGGCGTGGGTAACTTACACATCTGTGAAGGCACCATTAATGCTGGAAGGTACATACAGGTTTTGGAGCAACATATGCTGCCATCCAAGCAACGTCTTTTTCAGGGACATCCTGCTCATTTCAGCAAGACAATGCCAAGCCACATTCTGCACGTGTTACAACAGTGTGGCTTCGTAGTAAAAGAGTGCGGGTACTAGACTGGCCTGCCTGCAGTCCAGACCTGTCTCCCACTGAAAATGTGTGGTGCATTATGAAGCGTAAAATACGACAACAGAGACCCCGGACTGTTGAGCAGCTGAAGTTGTGCATCAAGCAAGAATGGGAAAGAATTCCACCTTCAAAGATTCAACAAATAGTGTCCTCAGTTCTCAAACGCTTATTGAGTGTTGTTAAAAGGAAAGGTGATGTAACACAGTGGTAAACACGCCCCTGTCCCAACTTCTTTGGAACGTGTTGCAGACATCAAATTCAAAATGAGTAAATATTTGCAAAAAACAATCAAGTTTATCCGTTTGAACATTAAATATCTTGTCTTTGTAGTGTGTTCAATTGAATATAGGTTAAAAAGGATTTGCAAATCATCGTGTTCTGTTTTCATTCATGTTTTACACAACGTCCCAACTTCATTGGAATTGGGGTTGTAGCTAATATTGCTAATGACAGATGAGTCCAACTGCCCCAGTTAGCATCATACAAATGAAGTTAGGCTACATTATGTATACTGCGTTCCAATTGTTGTTAGCCATATTAGATGGAAACCAAGCCTTGGAAAACAGAATTACAAACCACTGATTCTTATATGAATACATGAATTCAATAAACTTTAAACTTAAAGAACATAAGCCATATATTGCTTGTAACTACATAGAAAACCACTTGCAAAATAAGTTATGATTAATTTATAAGAGTGAGCGATTAGAATTTCTGTGCCATACCAGTTTTTCTCTGTGAGGATGGTGTGCGAGAGCTGATTGCGAGACATGGCTAAGACTTGGCTGCGGAGTTTGGACACCAGTGAAGAGAAGCTGGGGTGACCCCTGTAGCCTGGCAACAGAGAGAAAAGAGGCATAGACCCAGACCCTGCAATACAAACACAGAACAAGAACAGATAGATCAGTTGGTGCCATACACAGTCAGCCAAGGACAGGAGAAACCAAGGTTGAGGTCAGTTTCATTAATTCAGGAAATCAAAGGTTCACATTTGAATTAATAAATTGGGACATCTGGTTCAAATAATTCCAGTGAATGCCAGTTATTGTCTGAAATAAAACTGATCATAAATACATCAAGACAGTGAAGGCATATGTAGCAGACAACAATGTTTGAAGTGCATCTTTATATTGATTATTCGTTCACTCAAAATTAGTACACCATAATTAATGCTGGACAGGGGTTAACATGGGCACGGCTACGTGGCCCCATACACAGCAGGGTGCAATACTGTGTGTGTTGCGACACATTCCTCCCGTAAGTATCAATAAACATCTCTGTGACTTCTGTACCACTGTAGCCCTCATGTCTTTTTGGACTAGACAAGATAGCCTTTGTTGTTCTTAGCACATCAATGAACTTTGGGCACTCAGCATCCTCTGACTGGATCATGATTTGCCCCTCCTTGGACTATGGGCGGCAGGCACTCACGACTGCTTCCCAGGAGCACCCCGCAAGCCTTGCTGTATCAGAGGTGCTCTGACCCATTCGCCTGGCCTGATGATTTGGCCCTTGTCAAAGCTGCCCCAGTGTAGTCAATCAAAAATTCAAATAAATGTGTACAATTACTGTCTTTTTTAAATTACAATGGTAACTGTTTAAGAGAATAGCTTACTAACACAGTAAGCCAGAATAATGAATTATTCTTTCTACAGCACTAAAATATTATAAAATGAAGAGAAAATTAAGAACAGTGGCCCAACTCTTTCTTCTCTTACCGGCCCTCGTCAAGGCTTCGTCTCCGTCGTTCTCCAGCACCGGTAAAAGGAAGAGGTTAACTTCAGTTCCGAGATAGTCTCGTTCCAGTCCAGGGAAGATATTACAGTCCAGCATTGACAACGTACCTGAGAAAACACAACACCAGGGAAGAAAATGAGCCAAATTTCAAGGTGAGGGGGTGGGGTGACTAGCAGTGGTTCACGTTACAATCCAACTTGTGGCTCAAATCCGATCTCTCAGACAGGATGGTTCACACTCGTTTAGGTAAGTGATTCAAATCGGTCATTAATGCGAAAGAACTGTCGTCCTGATATTACCTGCATGCGCACATCCTACTCAGTAACATCTCGCGAATGAATGGCATGCATCGCATGCGTCATCAGCAAACAGACTAACAGTCCGAACAAGCCTCTGCTGTGAAGATAACTAACTCTCAGCTGTTCATTATTAGGTGAAAATAATAATCCACCATTGACAGGCTTTAACCTCTGTTCACCGCTGCTGCCATGGTAACGCTGAATGATGGCACACACGAAGCACATGAATTCCGATCTGTGCGTCACATTAAGCTCACATGGCCAACTCTCTGACGTATCCGATCTAGGACCACATATAAAAGTGACTCGGGTCGGATTTGAAAAGATCAGATTTACGTGTCCACACAGCCCTGAAAACATTCACAGTCACTTTAGGGCAAAAAAAATTGGATTTGTACTACTTCAACCTGGTATGGTGAACGTAGCCTAAGTGTTTGGGCCTAACCTTTATACTTTAGGTGTGAATGGGCCATCAGCTTGTCCACAACCATGTGCATATTCTTCAGGTTTCGAGGACAGAATTCCTCCCTTCTTGCTTTGTTCTGCAAAAAAACTACAAAAATAAACATGGAAGTTACTTTATAATAGCAATTACACAATTTCAATGTCAGCATCCTTATACTGACTGTTGATTTAATCTGTTAATATGGTGAGAGACCGGTTTACACCCGGAAGGCTTTTTTTTCCTCCACGGTGCAAATGCTAGGACACCACAACAAAAAGAAAATAGTACCAATTCCACTGCACAACAAGCCTGTATATGGCATGTATTGGGGTGTTTGGAGGAGGTTCGCGTGGTTTTGGTACCAAATCACCTTAGATTTGTAAGATTATTAATTATAAGTTGTGGCATTAATAGTAACACAAAAAAGAAAAAGTAATTTCCCCGTAAAATGGTGGGTGTTGGTGTGGCCCGGGAATTAAAATTTTGTCCTGGAGAAGAGCAGTTTCTGTTTTTGAGGCTCATCACAGTATCAATGATATGATAAATCACAGGACATCACAGCAGTATTAACTTTCATACCCATATACCTACGTATATGGAACTGTATGCTGAAATCGTAAAACAGAGATTATAGAATTGGACTAAAGATCTAACTAATTGCTCACTGAGGTGAGGATAGTACTCAGATCCGTCATCTTGCCCTGAGGATCCAGTGCTGTCGTGACTGGCAGACGGAGTTGAGGGCTTCAGCATCTCAGCAGTTTGAAGAAACCTGACAAACAATTGAACGCCACAAGTTTAAGGATTGTGCAACTAATATACAACATCAGTATGCAAACACTAGCTAACAATGATAACGTATGCTGAACAATGGGGCATTAACATGGGTGGGATACTGATTTATCTGTTATGACGGTTAAAATTTTTACTCCGGTATGAATTCTGTCATAAGTACAGAGCGCAATGTGAAAACAGTGCAAAATATGCTAACGTTAGCATTAGCTGTGGGGTGTTTCAGTCTCAATGTAAATGTAGCAGCTCCTTGACCAACTTCCACTGTCAAGCCCGTTGCATATGAGGCAGACGGCTACCGGACAGTAGAAGCGGACTATATCATTTGAGCCCCTGCTACCCTTTACATTGGCACTTGGAATAAAATCGCTTTACATTTAAGATTAAGATTAAGTGACCCTTATTAGTCCCACAATGGGGAAATTTCAACTCCGCATTTAACCCATCCGTGAAGTGAAACACCACATACACACTAGTGAGCAGACACACACTAGGGGGCAGTGAGCACACTTGCCCGGAGCGGTGGGCAGCCCAATCCGCAGCGCCTGGGGAGCAGTTGGGGGTTAGGTGTCTTGCTCAAGGACACCTCAGTCATGTGCTGTCGGCTCTGGGGACTGAACCGGCGACCTTCCGGTCATGAGGCTGGATCCCTAACCTCCAGCCCACGACTGCCCCCCAAAAATTTACATACATTAAAAGCAAAAAATAAATAAATAAATAAAAATTTTGCCCTCTCCTTTGAAGTTGCCATTTGGAGTTTTTTTAGTTTTTCTTTAGACAGCGATGATGTGCTGAAATACACATTATAAATATACTTCATAACAATAAGTGTATTTACAAGAATAATAATAGTAATAATTTCAGTCATAATCTCAAAACAGTGTAGTAACCTGAAAAATAAGGTGGATGGACAGCTTTGTCTGATACGGTGTTGATGGATAAGGAACAGAGTCTGACCTGTAAAGGTTGATGTCTGTGAACCAGTCTTGAACCACGATTACAACATGACACACAGTGAAGAGAAAGGCAGCTATCTGCAGAGACTAAAGAGAGAAAAGGAGACAATATAGGAGCTGAAAACATACTTGTCATGGCTCATATATGCACATAAAATACATCTATGTGAATTGACAGGGTTTCTGAAGGGTAAGGCCAGTTTTTACCATGCAGTGCCATTGGGCCTTATTCACCAATATCTTTCTGTTTTCATAAATTTGTTCATGAGAAAGGTCCTAAGAAAATGTCAGATTCATGACGTGTTCGTAAACTGCAGGACTTTTCGCACCTTTGTGTTCTTGAGTGTGTGTAGATTTTGTTCTTACCCAAGAACTAATCCCATATACAAGAAGCAGACAGCACAGTTGGTGAATGAGGCCCAATGTTACTACAATACTTTGACAATTTTGCAAAAACCTTGTTGCTAAATACAAGCACAGAGAAAGAGGAAAATAATGTGAAATGGGGAAAATGTAATGAAAACAAAATGTAATAAATCTAAATGACTTTATATTACTGGACATATTCCATGATGTTCTGCTGATAAATATACAAACCCAATTCCTAAAAAAACTGTCGGTAAAGTAATGAATCAAAACACAATGCAGTGATGTATACATTTATATTCATCTGTACTTGAACAAAAACAGTACAACGACAACTTATTTAATGTTTTATCTTATCAATTTCTTTGTTTTGTGTAAATATTCCCTTTTTCTGAAATCAATGTCTGCAACACATTCCAAAAAAACTTGGGACAGGAGGAATTTAAGACTAGAAACATTACGAAATGCTAATATTTCCAGTCGGCAGCTGTGACAGAACACCTAAACAACCTAGAATTCGCCAAACGTGCAGTCTCATATTCAGAATCGAACCAAATCGGACTGGGCCTTAAAACTGCCACAATATCAAGTTTAGCTCAGTTGTCAATATTTGCTGGATCAATATTAATGTTGTTTTGTTCCAGCCAGTCTGTAAAGCATCTTACAGCCCATTTTGTTTGGCAAATGGTATTCGGTTCATTTCTGGCCGATTCCAGGTTGTTCAGGTGTTCTTCTGTCACAGCTGCCAACGTACCGTTATTTTGACATAACGGTTAGAACGCCTCTCAACCAATCAGCTCGCATGGCGAAAACTATCTGTTGTATAAATATATATAAAACAGGTAATGCAGCAATGCTTGGCCATAAAAGAAGCATCCAGTAAAAGTCTCACCCTTTATGAGCAAGAACGGGTCAAGCTTGCCACTTTGAATTTGCAAATAGTTATTAAGTTCAAAACATGATGACCAAGGCCCTGAACAGCTGCACACTGCAGAAAAAAATCCACTTTCAAAGCTGGATCAACTTATGGCTTCCAGGCCCAAATCAAGTGTTGTTATACAGTAAGGTGATGTAACATAGTGGTAAACATGCTTCTGACCAAAATTTTGTTGAATCGTGTTTGAACGTATATTTAATGAACGTAAAACATACAATTTTGTATTTTAGTACACTTTCAGTTTAGCACAAGTCAAACAGTTTCACAGCAACCTTAGCAATTTTGCCAAATTTCTCTGTTTCTGGGATCATTCTGATCCATTTCAATAATAATTCTAGCTATTACACACTCACCTGCATCTCTATGTATGTGTGTGGAAGGTTATACTCAGGAGGCAGCTTTCGGTCATTATTGATGAGATGATCCAAGATAGAGGGGCTCAGAATGGGCTGACAACAAACACAGTAACGAAACATGTATTTTTAATACAAAGAACAGAAACAACATAGGGCTAGAAAAGAACAAGAAAGTGTTGACTTGAAACCCACTCATAACAGAAGCCACTGGGCAGCTGAATTCTGTGAATACATCTTTTTTTTATGTTGTTTTCTTATGTGTTTCTTTTGGTCCATTCATCATGAAATTGACACACAAGAGTAACAGGCATTTTCAAATTGTGTCAAAAAATGAAAAATAAAGATACAAGGTTTTCTTCCATGTGTATATACACACACACACACACACACACACACACACACACACACACACACATTATATATATATATATATATATATATATATATATATATATAAATAATACAGAAATGTTTGTGTAACTGAGAAAAAAAATGCGAAATTAGTTTTTCTGCTCAATAATAAACTCCATACTCCAGGCGAAAAAGTCATATTTAAGTGTGCTCTCTACAGAGGACGTGGTACTTTTTTCATTTAAAAAAGTAAAACATGTAATATAAATTTTGCATCCGCCTGTTTAACGTATCCTGTGAACAACCTGCAAACCCAAAATTCTAACCTGTGTGTCCAGGAAGATGACTCTCTCCTGTGTGATGTAGAAGTCAATGCCACTACTCTGGTTCCCTCCTCTCTCCTTGATCTCCTGAGTCTGCGCCCTGAACACATACGCCCTGAAATTAAACAGACACAGACGTTGAGTACCATGGAGCTAAAGTTAGCACACTTTATGTTACAGCGATCTTTAAACGATATTTAATAGAGTCACGGCTTGAATTTATGTTTTGTAAAATCGCTGCCTGGTGTGAAATACCAACAAAGCTTTGTGGGAAGGAAATATCCCTTCATTCTAATGTTACTAAAATCACACTGATGTTCAGTGCAGAGTAAACTCGAGCTCAAAGAAAAAGCTGGAGAAACAAAGTCTTAAATATCATAAAGATGATATTTATTTACTCATTGCCTAAAAAATTTACCTCATCCATTTTTTTAAGTGTTTGCCCACCCACTCAGTGGCACAATTATGAGCTCCATCTGCCTTATAGATCTACTTTATAAAGTACTGAGACCTTTCTTTTATTTCATTTCCAGGCAAAACAGCCATTAAGTCCAAGTTATTAAATTTTCAAGAGAGATTTGTGATGAAATCAGATTTAAGATAATCCACATAATTCCACACAAGATGAAAGTCAAAGAAAATTAAGTAAAAATATAGGAGTATAATTAAAATTGAATTAAAAGATGCAGAGAAATGGGACTCCTAACAACCACCTGCAAAACAACCAAAACTGTCTCCATTAGAAAAACAGTACTTATAGCTTTCATCTTAAAGATATAAGAGGACAAATCAAGCTCTACTCTGGCTTCAAAAATACGAGTGGATCAGTCAGTAACACTAACGTGGTGGTGTGGCGGTGTGTTAGTGTGCGTTGCGCTGGTACGAGTGGATCAGACAAAGCAGTGCTGCTGGAGTTTTTAAACACCTGAGTGTCAATGCTTGACAGAGAATAGTCCACCAACCAAAAACATCCACCCAACAGCATCCTGTGACCACTGACGAAGGGCGACCAACACAAACTGTGCAGCAGCAGATGAGCCATCGTCTCTGACTTTACATCTACAAGGTGGACTGAGGTGGACTACAAGGTAGGAGTCTCTAATAAAGTGGACAGTGAGTGGACACAGTGTTTAAAAATTCCAGCAGCATTGATACACTCAGACCAGCACAACACACACTAACACACCACCATCACATCAGTGTTACTGCAGTGCTGAGAATGATCCACCATCCAAATAGTACCTGCTCTGTGAGGGTCCATGGGGGTCCTGACTAATGAAGAACAGGGTAAAAGGGGGCTAAAGCATTCAGAGAAACAGATGGACTACAGAGTGTAACTGTAGAACTATAAAGTCCAACTATAGAGTAAGTGGAGCTGATCAAATGGACAATGAGCGTCGAAACAAGGAGGTCATAATGTTACGCCTGATCGGTGTATATAGTATTTAAGTACTACAAGGGAGCTGCGCACCTAAGACTTTTCCATCCCCTTCGCACCTGTGTAATGCGATGTGACAATAGGATGATTTGAAACGTAGTTGTTGAAGCTTCTGTGTAATTTTCTGTTAAATGTTTTGTTACGATCTAAAACAGAAAAATTAATAACTTGTACTTAAAGCACTTTTGACTAGAAATTAAATAAAGGGTGGTGCTAGATTAAGAGCTGTAAAGAGCAGCTCTGTGGTAAGAAACTGACCGTTGAAGGAGACTGCGCATCAACAAATGAACTATGAACACCAGTGAAGCTATAAAAAAAAAAAAGAGTTTCTAATAAAGTGACCAGTGGGTACTGTGTGACGTTTATGTGCAATGGGTGGCCCTTGCTGGGTTGACAAATTAAATTTGACTATGTGAATTCTTACCAAATTGTATATCACTATACTACTTGACTACTGATAAATATTGAAGAAAAAAAAATGCAAAACATGTTCCTGGTAGATAAATCAAATTTAAATACCAAACTGTAAAGTCTACCTTTGGTCCTCTTCAGGTGTATTAGCTGAGAGAAGGGACATAATTGTGGACTTTCCAGTCCCTTGCAGTCCAATGACTCCTACAACCAGCATGTCTGTTTGGTCACGCAGATACTGAGAAGAAGAGAAACAAAATTCACTGACACAATCGTGCGGCTAGTAATGAAGTTATAGTCAGTTACATGCAGATCAAACTATTTTATGTAGGAGTGAAGAAAGAACATTAGCATAAGTCTGATTTTATAGTTCATTTTTAAATATGTTCACAAGCAGATAATTAAGACAACTCATGTGTTAAAACTAACCTCCATAGCACTGTCGCACCAGTTCATTTGTTCATCCACCAGTTTAATACTGTGCTTCATCTTCTCAGGGGGCAGAAGCTTAGTCTGGCCAATCACAGCTGCCGACATAAGGTCAAATAAAATATGAATGCATTTTGCAATGGCACTTAAACTAGTCTTAAATGTGGCTTGACACACTAAAACACTACGTGGAAAAGGGATGGGAAACAGGATAGTACTGTGCAAGAGTCAGAACTTACATTTATTTAATCTCCAGTTGAAACAGCCATTAAGTGACAATTTTTCAACATTTGGAAAAAAAAAAAATGACAGAAAACATAAAATTACAAGAAATTCACATAAAGCCTCGACAACTACGTAATTTTTTTTAGCATTTAGTGTTCAAATTAGTGTCATCTGACGCTTGCACAGCACGGTATGTGTGAACTGTTATGCAAAGTTAAAGAAATTAATAACAATATCATGTTTGGTGAGAAATTCTTACAGAAAACGCTAATCACCTTGATTGTTATCTAAATTCTCTTTTCTCTCCACTGTATGTTTGCATGAACATTAAGTTAAACTAATTCAACTTTTTTTAATTGGGGTTTGATGGAGCTAGACAGGCTATCTACAGTAAAAACACTAAAAAATAAAAACAATATAAATGCATTTTCAAGCTTCATTACACTTCCTACACTTAGCTTACAGAGTTAAGCTAGTCAATACACAAATAAAAATGTCAGTGGTTGGAAATCATCTGGCAACCACTTACGGTCAACAGCCCCAGCAGATGCAGCCGAGCCCATGCCACGGTTCTGGATTTGATAGACCGGCTGCGTTGGACGCTGGCCTTCCCTCTCCAGCTTTGCAACTCCAGGGCCAGAAGCTGGCGAGGCAGTATCAGAGGCGGCAGCAGACTTTCCCCCTTCCTCTCTGGGTTTCATGAGCATGATGGGCTTCTCTAATGAAGTTCCACTAACCGGAGCACTCTGCTTTGACTGAAAGAGCAAAGATATGTACACAACACTGTTACATGACCCCTCAAGCTGAGCTGGTACAATTAAATCTTCCAACTGGGTGTTCTGGGTGGTAATACTATTTAGTGTGATGTAGCTTTTACAGCCATTCAACTCTTCAGACATCTGGTTCCCATCACTACCACAAAAGCAATCCAGACTCTAGAGGGGAGCATTTCACTTCAAACTACTCTTAACAGCTTTACATCTTATTTAAGTCTTAATGATTTTATTATGCAAAATACTGAAATACCTGTAGAATTCCTAGAAATTCACCGTAACATTTCATGGTAATATTCATTCTAACAGCTATTGTTCACATTTGTTACTGATTTAATGTCAACAGATGGACATATTCAGACAGCAAGTTTTAAAAAAAAAAAAAAAAAACACCAGTTTAGTGAACAGATAAGTGACAAACAAGGTACAGTATTTCCTAATGCCCTGCGTGATACTAACCTATACACAAATGGTCACCAATTCCACTCTAGTTACCTGCAGAGTTTAGTTCTAACCTGCATCTACCATGTCAATTAGCTGAGAGTGGGACTAGCAGGGTGTGGCTGGACTCCAGATCTCCAGGACCAGGGTTGATGATGATTGGTGTACACACTACTGAGACTGGGAAACTTTATTCAAAAGAAAACCATTATTGGCAATCTTTGGCAATGTAGAGTAACTGCATCTACATGTTCACAAAAATTCAGGCACACATGGGCAAAACAGCAACTCTACCATACATGTATATCTGAGTAATACAGAAACAACATTTACTCAGGCTCACCCTCTCTCCAGGAGGCTTGGCTAGAATTATAGGGGTCTTCTGAAGGAGTGGACCAGGAGGATCTTCGCTCCCATCCTACGAACAGGAGAAACGAATGACAAAACAGTCCAGTCAATACACCAAATCACTGAAATCGCTAAAGTAATTTACGACTCCAAATAACACTTACACTGACCAGCCACTTAGTTAAAACCATCTCCTTCATTCTACACTCAGTGTCCATTTTATCATCTCCACTCAATATATAGATGAATTTCGTACCTCTCCAACAGCAGACTGTAGTCCATCTGTTTCTCTGCATACTTTGTTAGCCCCCTTTTACCTTGTTCTTCAGTAGTCAGGACCACTTCAGCACTGCAGTGACACTGACATGGTGGTGGAGTGTTAATGTGTGTTCTGCTGGTATGGGTGGATCAGATGTAGCTAGCAGTGCTGCTGGAGTTTTTAAACACCTTATTGTCCACTGCTGGACTGAGAATAGTCCACCAACCAAAAATATCCAGCCAACAGCGTCGTGGGCAGCATCCTGTGACTAGAGGATGACCAACACAAACTGTGCAGCAACAGATGAACCATCATTTCTGACTTTACATCTACTAGGTGGACAAACAAGGTAGGAGTGTCTAATAAAGCAGACAGCGAGTAGACAGTGTTTAAAAAACTACAGTGTCTGATCCACTCAGACCAGTGCAACACACAATAACACACCACCATCACGTCAGTGTGACAGCAATGGTGAGAATGATCCACCATCCAAACAATACATGCTCTGTGGTGGTCCTGACCATTGAAGAACAGGGTGAAATGGAAGAACATTGTAGACATTGAGAGCAGAAACAAAGAGGTGGTTGATGTATATTGTAAAGCAACAGGAAAGGAATATGTAACAGAAGATTTAACGGACAACCTCATGGGACATGACAGTGAGTGCAAATATATGAAAATGTGCAATAAAGGCATAATGTAACGTTATGACACCTGTTGATACCAAATGCTACATAGTCATTAAGCAACCGGTGAACATAAAGATGTGTAGATGGCTAAAGAGTGTAGAAGGTGCAAATATCTACGAATATAACATGAAAAAGAGATGAGAAGGGCGTCCCAACGGAGACAGTTTGAATGACAACAATCATATACCCGCCGCTCCCGAGGCCCAAAGTCTCTGTCGCGACTCGGGCCCGATAGGTTTTGGCCTGGCGGCCCGGGCTCTCTGTCCCTCCGGCGCCTTCTCCTCCGGCCCTGTCCGTACATTCCGGGCTGGCTGTGACCAGACTCTGACATACTTGCTTATTTAGGTTAACTGACTTAAGTGTAACAGTGTCTAAGACTAAGACAGAGATCGACGTCTTCAAATCGGTTAGCCTAGCTAGCGCGTTACATTCCGTTTGAGGGACGAAACAGACGGCTAGCTGTGTTAGCTCGCTTTATATAGCTATTCACTTTTACACGAACACATAAAAAGTGACAACTGAAAGCACGTTGTTAAAACCCTGGGTTCGGTATTCTGATTTACAACCGACATGTGTGTGAAAAAGACGAACAAAAACGTTTAAAGGCCACAGAGAACCGGCGACGTTCGTTAGCACGGTTAGCTCCACCGTGCTAACGTTGCCTAGCTACGTGTCCCTGATCCGGTGGGACACGAAGAACCATTATTTTAGGTTCCTATTATCTTCGTTAAACGGGTCAGCATACAGTATTTACAACGAGGGAAAAATAGTATATTGTTTTCATTATTTAACACACTTCCAGTGCATATATCTAGTTCAGACGTGCACATAATACACGTAATGTATTTTGATTTCACTTTGTAACATGAACACGAATAAACAAGTATTAACAAATATGTGTTTACACAAAGATGTGTATGTAGAATGGGCACACAAATGACATTTTAGCACTATATACCCAACAAAAATAGAACTGCTGGCAATAATTCAGCTCATAGTGTTTGAATATCATAAAATTTTCATAATGTTTGTGCGTAAAAACATCCACAGCGAAGTATGGAGGTGGCAGCACCATGGGGCTGTTTCTCTGCAAACTGTACTGGGATGTTACACATCAGACTTGAATGGAGTGAGGTACAGGCACATATTAGAGGAGAATTTAAATCTGCAAAGTGACTGAATCTGAGGAGATGAAAAATATTTTAACAAGACAACAACCCCTAACATACAGCCAAGTGCTTCCTTGGCCTGGTCAGTCTCTCCTTAAATCCCTTTTAAAAATACAGAGGATTTTGACATTGCTAGTCCATCAGAGAGGGGAGTGGGTCAAAACTGTGCCAAAATTGATTCATCATAATATGCGTGAAAGGCCATAATGTTAGGACAGATTGGTAAAATTAGCATGGTGGCAAATTCAATGTTACCACTTGCAACCTGTCTAGTTGATTTACAGTAGCATAGTGCAGAACATCACAAATTATTTTTTGTTGTTATTTTGTTCATTTAAATGTTCATACTATGTATTTTTATTGTTATCCAATTTTCCTAAACATGTGAAATCAGACACCGCATCTGCTGCTAAAACAACTTTACTGGACATATTGAAGAGAACCGCAACTCCTTATTCAGTTACATCAGCTAACAGACGTGCACATTGGCCAGCATCACGCCAATGTTGGGATGGAATGTTTTGGAGAGAAATCCTACACACTCAGATAAAGCAAGCCCAATTATGTTCTCTTGGATTCACCACTATGTATGAGGATCTGGGGATCAAGCTCATTATTTTCAATGTTAAGTTCTTGAAATGCTATGCAGAAAATTGGCTAATTAGGAACTGGTTTTCTCTGTGGTCCCTAGGTAGACATAGATAAGCAAGCTGACCTTCCTGATTTGTAATAGGTGGGACCAATTTTGTGAGACATAAAACATCACTTTAGGCCTTCTGGAAGTCACAGATACATCACGGACTGAATACCACCAGCAGTCTAATCTGCAGCCTGTTATAAATGGAAAACAGCGGCAGCAGCTATATACTAAATCTCTCTATGGAAATAATCACTGTGAAACTTCTACAAGCTAAAATATATGCTAAAATCTCTGTCACAAGCTTTAGAATGCCTTTCAGAAGTTTCAAATGTCTGTATTTAATCTAGAATGTCCATAAAAAGTTCACGCTAATCACCATTAGCTTTAGCACTAGCAGGCTAATCAAATCTTATATGGAGCCTCATGAACGCACATGGTTGGGTGAGTTCTAATTGAACTTGGTGGTTCTAGTTGAAGAAAACCAAACTGTTTATGTGATGTTGATCAGATTTTAACAGTGATCTCAAAAGTGTTCTAGAAATGTTAATGTGGCTTTCAGAATGAAGTTTATGTGTCTCTCCTCATTCAAATAGAGTCTTGTTTGACTGAAAATGAACCTAGGGGCTTTGCTAAGATGGGACTTTGACATCCCTGCTAGAAAAGCCAGCAGAGACCAGCATGTGCTATTTATTTCAACAAGGATGGCTTACTTAGCTATTGTTGCTAACTGTGGTTAATACACCATCATATCCTACATATTCACGCATTCACAAATACACTATGTTACGAAACGTATTCGCTCGTCTGCCTTCACACACATATGAAATTGAGTGGCATCCCGTTCATAATCCATCATGTTTAATACAATGCCGGCCCAACCTTTGCAGCTATAACAGCTTCAACTCTTGTGGGAAGGTTTTCCACAAGGTTGAGGAGTGTGTTTAAGGGAATTTTTGACCATTCATCCAGAAGCACATTTGCATGGTCAGAGGTGAGCATTAAGAGTTCCTTTCACTGGAACTAAGGGGCCGAGCCCAACTCCTGAAAAACAACCCCACACCATAATCCCCCCTCCACCAAACTTTACACTTGGCACAATGCAGTCAGACAAGTGCCGTTCTCCTGGCAAAAGCCAAAACCAGAGTCATCCATCAGATTGGCAGATGGAGAAGTGTGATTGGTCACTCCAGAGAACATGTTTCCACTGCTCTAGAGTCCAGTGGCGGCACTTTGCATTGCGCTTGGTGCTGTACGCTGTTCTAGAGCTAATCTGAAGGCCACACAAAGTTTGGAGGTCTGTAGTGATTGACTGTCATTTTATGTGGCCGACTGCTTCATGGCTGAGTTGCTGTCGTTCCCACTTGCTTCCACTTTGTTATAATACCACTGACAGTTGACTGTGGAATATTTAGTGAGGAAATTTTATGACTGGACTTGTTGCCCAGGTGGTGTCCGATCACTGTACCATGCTGGAATTCACTGAGCTCCTGAGGGCAACCCATTCTTTCACTAATGTGTGTAGAAGCAGTCTGCAGGCCTAGGGGCTTGGTTTTATACACCTGTGGCCATGGAAGTGATTGGAACACCTGAATTCCATGATTTGGATGGGTGAGTGAATACTTTTGGAGATATAGTGTATGCTTGAACGTTTTAGTAAATGGACACTTTACATAACAACAGTAAAGGGGAAAGCAAAGACGATAGAGTGAATGACATTGAGGGATGGGGGATTGGATGGCGTCACTTGTTCTAGGTGTCCATTTCACCATATCACATTCTTCACCTTCACTCTCAGCACACCTGAATAAAGTCAGCTCACCCTCCTGGCTCTCCGCAGTCTCAGCTGAAATCAAGATGATCCAGTCCACCCTCCTCATTCTCATGAGTGCACTTTTCTGCAAAGGTATTAGTAGCATGTTTTCTTTATTACACTATAGCAAAACAATTTCATTCTTAGTTATTTTGGTTGACTTTATTGGGCAGTGTTTAAACAATGTGCAAATCTTTGTCAATGTACATTTAAATGGTTTCGTGAATTAAGTTAAATATGTTAAAAATAAATTGTTTGTAAAAAATTGTAAATTGAAGCAGCAGCAGCAGCAGTTGTAATAGCAGTATTAATGATGTCAGGAACTCTTTACGTATATTTTTTTAGGTCCCAGCAATGGACCTTTGGATAAAAGCTCACTTTTTTAGCATTACACCTAGAAAAAGTCCTCAGTGAGTCATAACACATTTTTCCATATCGCTGCTGTCAGAAAACCTCCAAATCTGCATTTTTGTAGTTTTTCAGTTTTTGACATAATTTGAAAATGCCTGGTGCCCTTTACATTATGTGTAAATTTCATTAGGAATGGACCAAACAAACATCCCCAAAATGACTTGAAAAGATGCCTGATTCCATTAACTTACATTAAAAGTAAAGTAGGGTTTTTCTTTTTCCTGTAAAGTTACCATTTTGGAGATGCAAGGTTTTCTTCTGACAACAAAATGTTGCTAAATGTACTGAGCTAATGTCATATATGTCAATATATGTGGCATATATTGGGTCAAAAATCTCTGTGATGCATCTTTTTTTTTCAGATATTTTTTCAATTGAAACTGCAGTGTATAAACGCTATATCAAAATACAGATTGGAAATACATGCTGTTACTGATCAATCAATTTCAATTGAGCTGCACAATAACTCTAAAGTCCAAGTTTCAAGTTTATTTGTCATTTGCACAACATGTCAGGACATTTATGCATTGAAATGCTTGTGGTGAGGCATAATCACTCTACAGAAAGTTAATAAGTAAAGTAGAATATATATTTAAAAAAAATATATATATATTAAATTTACACAAAATCTAGAGAAATCATACATAAAATATAGACACAGTACACACAAGACAGAGACAATATACATTAAAAGTGACTTGAGTGACTCTGTGCTATAGTTCTTGAAAGTGGCTTAGTGTTAAAGACTATCTAAAGTCCCATTTACATGGTCTTTAGCTTAAATCCTGAAACATATTTCATGCAAGGATGCGAACACTGATGCTTACTGAGCTACGCAGATGGGGTTTCACACGTAGTTGCACTCAAGAATGTGTCGCGATGCGTTTCGTAACACGATGCAAGCATGAGTGGCATTCTGAGTGTTACAGCAAGGGGCGCTATAACGACTGCCAAGTGGCCTAAACTGCCAGCATACTTTCTCAACTGCCATAGCAGATAAGTCTCACACAAATATGGCATAAAAATATTATATATAATAATAAATTTCGGGCCTTAGTCTAGCAACCACTGTGCTGTAAAGAACCCTTAAAATATATTCAAAAGGCCATTACTTGGATTTTATGGAGGCGACACCCTCAACACCTGGAAAATAAAAAGAAAATATTGTAAAATGGTGTGTTTATTTAGGTAGCTGACAAGCTAAGCATCTCCACAGCACCAGTCATCAAACTATTAGCCAAGGAGTG
This sequence comes from Pygocentrus nattereri, assembly GCF_015220715.1. Classification (NCBI taxonomy): domain Eukaryota; kingdom Metazoa; phylum Chordata; class Actinopteri; order Characiformes; family Serrasalmidae; genus Pygocentrus; species Pygocentrus nattereri. The sequence continues at coordinate 43,948,788 of NC_051213.1, read as the reverse complement.
GAAGAATCAATATGTCAACTTTTTTTTAACTCTATGTTTGATTTCAGTGCTTTCCCTGACCTGCTATGAATGCATCCCTGAGACTTCAGTGAAATGTACTGAACGAAAAGTGGAATGTCCAGCTGGTCAGTGTGGCAACATGAAAACCACAGCCTATGTGGGTAAGGCCAGGCAGTGCACCTTTATGCTCAGTAGAATTGCCCTTAGTTTTCTCACCTTCTCATTTGCGGTCTTTTAACCTTTTTAACCACTTGTTCACTGTAGGCAGCACCGTACTGGTTGATATGGTAATGAAAAACTGCTCATTCATTCAGCAGTGTGTGACGGCATCAGTTAACTTTGGGGTGACCAAGACGAAAATTAGCAATCAGTGCTGTAACACTGACCTCTGCAACTCCCAGAGACAGCCAGGTACACTTAACTGATGATGACTTAGGTTTTATTGTGGAAAGTCTTATTTGGAGCAGTTCATTAACATGTGGAATAATGTCATAGATGTAATGAGCAACATCCCAAATGGCATTCAGTGTTACACCTGCAATGGGGAGGACTGTACATCAATCTTGGACTGTGTCGATGAAGAAGACCACTGCATCAAATCGACAGGTGGGAGAATCTCTGAAAACGCAAAAGTATTGGACGTTTCTGTCCAACAGATTTGTCGGATTTCACCCAAAAACTTTTCAAAAGCTTACAATTGTGCAAAATCTTGGACTTACTGCATATTCATGGACAAAATGTCTCTAATTTGCTGCTAGAATGGCCTTCTGAAGTCATGCAGTGTTCTGTAGTTGGCACCATGCTCATGTTAGGAACTCCACGACTAAGGCACAGTCCCATTTCACCCCTTGCCCCCACCACTAAGCTCCTAGCCCTCTGTTTTGCGCATTCACGTCTAGGGTTAGGGTGTCCCAATATTTGCTGAGATAGAGAGGTATGGCAAAGTGTTTGGGCTACATGGCCCTCAAAGAGAGGTTTTTCAGAGGCACCCTCCAAACAGAGTGTTATGAGAAAAGAAGAAAAACCAGCAAGATGGATACGAGAGCGACTTAAGAAACCCACAAATAAGATCATTTTCTCTATTAAAAAATTACGATAGCAGTTGTATTATCTTAGTTTAATGTCATTTCAATGAGTTATGGTTGACTGGCAGGGTCGCCTACAGAGCACCGCTAGTAGCCTGTTAATGAATTAATATTCTTTTTTATTTGAGGGTCCCATTTTGTAGAAGAAGATTTCAACTACTACCCCTTCCAACTCAGTTCCAAGGGGCAAATTTCCTATAGTAAAAAGATTTGCCCAGTTACTAATATGGGCATGCCAATGACTACAGAATCACAACAGACTTCAGAGGCCTTTTGGCCAACCTCAAATAATTAGTAAGACACTGTAAAAACAATTGAGAATGTTTACAGATGGACACACTGTAATTAATGATTCAGAAAGCTGCATAACATCACTGCATAAGAATGATGTTACAATAAAAATAATATCCCAAATGTCTCATATTTGAAAAACAGGAACCAAATCTCAAGGCAAACAACAAGAACTTACTGTTAACTGTAACTGTCGTTCACCTTTAAAAAACTTCTTGTTCCCAAAAAGCTTGAAATACTAAATACAACATGTGAAAATACTTTTACTGTCTAGTCTACAATGTTTCAAATTGTGTAGACCTAAAAAAGACTGACAGTAAAATACTTTGACCACACATATGACTGATGACATCTTGCACACCAAATGCGATTTCTTGGATGGCGAGAAAACAGCAGTATTGTTTTCACCCTCTGTTTGATTTTTGCCGACAACCTTAACCCACTGACCAATCACAATTGTCTCTGGTGTTGGCATGACAACAACTAAAATGACGGATTAGCTGTGTCCCAGCAACTCCTCCCATGTCAAAAGGATCAGAATCTCAGAAAGCAGCAAACTGGGCTCAATCTAGGCAACAAACATCAAGTTACATGTGAGAGTACTTCAACTTTCATCTTCTGAATGAAGCACTCAAGCTCTTCATGCTCCTTTCACTTTTCCAAAATAGAGAATAGCCCAGTGTCACCATTTTCTTGATCTGTAGCAACCAAAGAATCTATTATCTAAAGATAGTTAGCATGACATTTTCTAGTTAAAACATCATGATTTTTGATCATACGCCTCCCCAAACAATAGCCCACGGGCCGCTGCAACACTCTGCTATGTTTTTAGTGTATATGCTTTTTTTTTTGCATGTTTTAGTGAAAATCTTTAAATAAAACACACATATTGAGTAACCTAACATTTTTCAAAAACTCCTTCGCCTGTCGTTATAATAGGCATTACCTCAAACCCATTCATGAGCTTCTTCTGGTGCAGATATGTGATGACTTGCATGATAATAGCGCTCCCTGCAGGACGAACTTCAGACTGCAAGTGATTTCCAAAAGCACAATTATGTGCTTTACCATCAAGTTTCCATCATTTTTCTAGTGTTTTCATCATTCAAGCACTGGGACAGTTAAGCTGTACAGAAAATACCTCAAATTTTACTCTGTAAATCACACACGTCAGACACTGCGGTGAGCTTACTTTTTAAAAGGCCTTTTTTACAGTTAAAGTCAAACATTATGTTTATATGGTATTTAATATTATATATCACCTTTTACTCATCCTGTCTTCTGGCCGTAGAGGGGGATCACAAGAACTTTCTCTCCAGGTTAGAGCTAGCTGCTCTAGGGTAAAACCTAGTGACTTTAGTTCATTTTTTACTGCAGACATTCTCACTGAAGTAAGTTGAAGTTCCAAAGCATGTCAGTGTCGATTTTCAGTTCCAGTAAAGCTAGTCACACAGAACAGTTTCATCGACTGTTGTTGCTGGCTGCGAGCCTGCCTGCGAGCCTGCTGGCGAGCCTGCCTGCACGAACTGCACATTCCTAACTTTTGGTTGCACCGGCAATTTCGTCAGCTATTGTTGCTAGCTGCGAGCCTGCCTGCACGAACCGCCCCTGTGGCTCTGATGTCGAGCGGGTGGCTAAATGGGCTTGCGGTGTGTTTACTTTTGCCTTTTCTCGGACTATCATTTTTTGATCGGGCGATGGAGGAATTAACTGGTACTCCGAGCCTTTATCCTATATACTCATACTCCAGCGAGGACTTACGAAGGCTGCGTTCTTTCCGTCGGCTTGATGCTCCCACTTACAATCTTTGCTGCTCTATCAGCATCTCTAAACAACCCCGATATATACATCGTGGCTGTAAACGTCAGACTTATCCAGCACCTCAGGCACTGTGCATCAATCATCCCGCAGTTCGGATTACTGATCGTTGCTTTAGGCGACGCCCTGGAAGAGTGCATCGTGGAGTGAACCATAGGTTTCTACTGGAGGTCCCTCGTTCTACATCGTCGCATCAGTCTGCTCCTTCGATCTCGGCACATCGTCTATCTAACCTGGCGCTACTGAACTGTCGCTCGCTCACAGATAAGGCTGCATTAGTCAATGACCTTATCGACCAGCATCAGTTGGATCTATTCTTTTTAACTGAAACGTGGCAGGTACCGGGTGACTTTTCTTACCTGAATGCTGCTTCTCCCCCTAATTTTAATTATCTGGCCTCACCTAGAAAAACAGGTGGAGGTGGGGGACTGGCGGTTTTATTCAGGGACAATTTTGAATTGACTTTGGGCAACCCACAAGATGTTTCCTCTTTTGAAGTCATGGTTCTCAAGGCTCATGGGTGTATCTTCTTAATGATTTACCGCCCCCCAAAGAGTTCTCTGACTGAATTTTTGTCAGAATTTGGGGAGATCTTGGCGTTTGCCAGTTCACTATCCTCTTCCATCATTGTTCTTGGCGATATTAATATCCACCTTGACTCTAACTCTTCTGCCTCTTCAGAATTCCTGTCATTGATAAGCTGTTTTGATCTAACTCAACACGTTGACTTTCCGACTCATAAGAAGGGTCATATTCTGGACATAATCTGTTCTACGGGTGGGATTATTACTAATATAACTGGACATTGTGTTGGTGTGTCTGACCATATACTAATCAATGCCTCTTTCTCTCCACCTGTTCCTAAACCTCACTCAAAATCTGTACTTACTTATCGTAATGTTAAGGCTATTGATTGTCCTTCTCTGTTGGCCTCTCTGGAAACATTTAATTTTGCCCATCTTAGTTCAATGCAATCCACTGATGATGCTGTATCATTCTATAACTGTACTCTACGTGCTTGTCTTGACACCTTGGCACCGATGAAAACTAGATCTGTGCCTTCTACTCATAGATCGCCTTGGTTTACTCCTGCTCTCCGCAATATGAAAACAGCTGGAAGACGTCTAGAACGTCTTTTTAAGAAATCCGGGTTGCTGGTTCACTATCTAGCTTACACTGATCATCTGGCCTCATACAAAGTAGCACTAAACAATGCTCGTGCATCATACTACGCAGATGTTTTCAGTGCTGCTGGTCAGAATCCCAAGCTTCTGTTTTCAGTGGTAAATAAGCTTCTGCGACCCCCATCAACTCCAAATACTGCTTCAACTGATCTATGTAATGCCTTTCTGAAATTCTACGGTAACAAGGTGTCAACCATCTATAAAGACCTGTTGAATACCCCTGCTGACTGCCATGGGCCTATCGTTTTCTCTCCAACTCTGTCACTTTCTTTTTCAAATTTCTCTCTGACTGACTCAACTTCTATTGTCAATATTATAGCTAACTCTAAGACTTCATCCTCTCGACTGGACCCTGTTCCTACCCATCTTCTTCAACGCTGTGTCTCTATCTTTTCCGAACCAATATGCCACTTGGTTAATCTTTCACTCACTTCTGGATATGTTCCTGTGTCTTTAAAAACAGCAGCTGTCACACCTATTATTAAGAAACCTGACTCAGATCTAACAATTTTGAGCAATTACAGGCCTATTTCAAATCTCCCATTCATCTCTAATGTTCTAGAAAATGTTGTGGCTTCCCAGCTGCTTGATTTTTTGAACACTAATGATTTATTTGAAAAATTTCAATCTGGTTTTCGTTTGCATCATAGCACCGAGACCTTCTCCTTTCCGCGGATACAGGTTGCATCTCCATTCTTTTGCTTCTTGATCTCACTGCTGCTTTCGACACAGTAAATCACAATGTTCTTTTAACTAGGCTCACTGAGATTGGTATCTCTGGAACCGTACTATCCTGGTTCCACTCGTATCTGACTAACAGGCTTCAGTTTATTTCAATTGGGAACCATACATCTGACACAGTGCCCATTGAATATGGTGTCCCTCAGGGTTCCGTCCTTGGTCCCCTCCTTTTTATAATCTATATTCTCCCCCTCTGTTATATTTTTCGTAGTCACAATTTACATTTTCATTGCTATGCTGATGATACTCAGATCTATCTCAGCTTCAAACCAGCAGCACTGTTTCCCCCACCCCAGTTAAATAGATGTCTTATTGACCTGAACTCCTGGCTTAGGGCAAATTTTCTTTCTTTAAATGCACACAAAACCGAGTTTATAGTTACTAGCTCCAAGTCCACTGTTAACGCTCTCAAAAATCTTGCTCTCACTGGAAATGATATTACAATCACTCCATCTGTCACTGTCCGAAACCTAGGTGTTCTTTTTGACCCTTCTTTGTCTTTTGAACCGCACATCAAGTCTCTGTCTAGGTCGGCATTTTTCCACCTTCGCAATATTTCACGTATCCGTCCTTTACTGTCCCCGGCTGCAGCTGAGTCTCTGGTCCATGCTTTTGTTACTTCTCGCCTGGACTATTGTAACTCATTGCTCTATGGGCTCCCTGCTAAGTCACTTAGGTTGTTACAAATAGTGCAAAATTCTGCAGCACGGATTCTCACATACACTAAAAAATCTGAGCACATTACTCCTGTTCTTCAGAGACTTCCTTGGCTGCCCATTACTTTACATATTCACTATAAAATTCTACTTCTCACATTCAAGGCACTTCATGGCCTGGCTCCTGCATACTTACTCGACCTTCTAATACCCTACAAGCCCACTCGTAACCTCAGGTCTTCGGAAGCAGGCCTTCTAGTGGTCCCTAGGTTCAGGCTCAGCTCTATGGGTGGTCGTTCCTTCAGTGTTGCGGCCCCCTTGCTCTGGAACTCTCTGCCTCTCTCTCTTCGCTCTACCTCTTCTCTTTCTCACTTCAAATCTTTATTGAAATCTCATCTTTTTCTCCTTCATTTTTCTCCTGCATCTTCCTCGGGCCTTGTGTAATGTGATATGCATTTTGTAAAGCGACCTTGGGTTTTGTGTAAAGGCGCTATATAAGTTCAGCTTATTATTATTATTATAGTCATGGGCTGGAGGCTAGGAAACCAGCCCTGTGACCAGAAGGTTGCCGGTTTAATTCCCTAAACCGACAGTATGTGACTGAAGTGCCCTTGAGCAACACACCTAAGACAAGACAACTGCTCGCTAGGCGCTGTGGATAGAGCTGCCCACTGTTTCGTGCTAGTGTACTCACTGCTCCCTAGTGTGTGTTCACTAGTGTGTATATGGTGTTTCAGTACATGGATGAGTTAAATTGTGGAGGTGAAATTTTCCCGTTGTGGGACTAATAAGGGTCAATTAATCTTAATCTCAAACTGTTTCTCTGACAGACAAAATTAATACTGGGACACTTCTCAAATTTTGCACACTTAAACTTTAAACTTAACATGAACCCCAAATTCTCAAAACATTTACAGGCTGTTTAACGGTAAATTAGTCCTCTCTAATTTTCTCAAAATGGCCATTATCACTTTTTACACATTGCCTGTTACTTGTCAATCATTGACGATATCTGATTACATCACCCTATTGCTTAAGCCTAGATGCCCAAGATCTGAGTTCTGCCTTGTCTGGAGCTGCGCCTCCAAAATCAGCTCATATTCGGAAAATTTTAGAAACAAGGTGAAAACTCTCTGTTCTCCTTTTACTTTTCCAAAGTGGAAAACATTCAACTCAAAAGTCATAGTTTGTCAATATTTTGCTCATTTTTTTCCTCAGCACAAATAACACATTGAAATTCCCCCAAAACATGTGTTGCATTCAGTGTGAACAGGTTCGATGCCAAAAAAATCATGGATGAATATTTTTCATTTTTGCATCGCTTTTCATGTCACTTTCAGTGTGTAACAGCCTGTAAAGCTCTCAGTTTGACTGGTGCAGGGATTGCTAATTAGCTAATAAGTTGAATTAGGCATGTTTAACAGCAAATCAGTGAAGTCTGCAGAGCTGTCGCCCACCTGGAATGAAGTCTTACACAAGTGGCTAGCTAAGTTAGCTCGATTTAGCTAGGCATTGAGCATTCCATAAACAAATATGAAGCTAGTCTTGCTTTGTGCAATTTAGGTCAACAGTTTTTAAGGTTCAGTTTTTAAATTCTGCTTTTCCCTGCTTGCAGTCAGTGCTGACGGACAGACGACAATGATGAGAGGATGCGCCACTAGGAGTTTCTGCATGGGTGATCTGTCCACTCACCTGGCCCAGTCAAACACTGTGGTTGGCCTTACCTGTTGTGAGGGGAACTTGTGTAACAGTGTCAAGAGAAACACACAGAATTTCCTCTTTCTCGGCCTTCTGCTTGCATCCGTCATTTCCCACTGAAAACCGCACAAGTCAAGCTTTCCAACGTGACTCGTTGTAAGTTCTAAAACCCCAAAGAAATATTTTGGGGAAAAATATTTGGGAATACCTTGAAATCAAAGCCTCAAATTCAGAGGATTACAGAATCCTGGACATGCATCCTCTCAGTAATGTATACAACTTCTTGTACACAGAGTTGACAGTTTATTAGGTACATTGAAGGTAGGTAAATTGAAGATGAGAGTAGGGTGCAACCTACTCATTTGGGTTTTTCTTAATAATTAAAGTTTATTTCAAATAATATTTTTTTGAGCAAGATTTATCATTTTTATACAAGCAGACTACACATCTGTTACAAATGAACTCTCTTTCAAGCACCTGTTTATGAATAACATATAAGTGGCAGGTGTGTAAACATTACAACCATGTAGGTGGGTTAACTGTTACAGACAATGAAAACAATTAATTCAATACAGTCAGATGCTGATGAACTTTCCAACTTAAATAAAGAACAAGAACATAAGTATGATTAGTGAAAAGAGACACATTTACTTCTGACCACAAAGCAGAAGAGATAATAGCATAATCTGATATGGTAATGGGAGAATATGAACTTCTCATTGTTTACTGTAGGAGGTTTAGCTATAACACCATTCAAACCAGGGCTGGGATATAACGGAATACAAGTATTGGGAAAACAGTTACATTAAATTTTTTTTAGGAGAATTCTTTTAGAATACTTACCAACTAAATTAAAAATATATACCATCTTTAAACAAAACATCTTTAGTTGTTCATTTAGCAGTTTAACATCCACACAAAGTCTGTGAAGACATACTCTAAAGAAAAGAACAACTTCCTTACTAACATTGACATTCCTAAAGCCTGAGTAGACTGATAAACCAATGTAATGAGGCAGTGCTGAGGTTCTGAGACAGCAGTAAGATTATGGGAGCAGCAGTAGACTGAAGCAGGTCAGGAGAGTCAAACTAATGCTGAGAATTGCATTTAATTAAGTGAATTCTTTAAAAGAAATGCATTAAATAAACTCAATCGAATGTTCTGAATATGTTCATTCATTGTGTATTGTGATGGAATACATTACTGAATATGTTAAGGATGTGTATTCACTGTTCAGCCATCATTACTTTTTCAAAGCATTTTGCCCAAACCTGGTTAAAACTAACTCCGCCATGTGGAGGCCGCACTTTAGCCTGGCTAGCTCAGAAATGTCATGCTGATGACTGTGCTGTGGTTTAAATGAGTGTTGTAAGCAGTGTAACAAACCTGTGAATGCTAAACTGAAAAGGTAAACTTTTTAACTGATTCACAGGTCAATTGTATTCTCACAATATCTTTCATCTGTGTAAAATTTGAGGCCTCCACATCACAGGGATTGAGTACTGCAAACACCACTTTTCAGTTATAGAATTTTGCCTAATAATCTGGCAATGAGTATAGTTCAATGTACTGAAGAGGCAACAGCCCTATCTATGCCTATGTTTTGTGTATGGTTTTAGTTTCACTGTATTTGCTTTCTGATTTTTCATTATTCTTGCATTATACTTTCTTCAGCTATGAATAGTCTAAGCAGCATCTCTGTACATGTGTGATAAAAAACCAAGAGATGCATTTATCCATTTTAATAGTTATTAACTTAGACACACCCTACTTGGTTATATGCTACTTTTCATCGTTTTATTGGTACTTTGTATCTGAACATACATTGTATTTTCAGTATGAAATAAATCAGAGCAACTTATCCAACTTATGTCGGAAAAGGACGTCTGTGGTAAGTTGTGCCTTAACCATATTTACTGTATTCCTACAGTGAACATGCCTCTGGTTCTCAGGTTTATTGGAATGCCCCCCGAAACCGATTTGTAACAGTAAATATGTTAACCGAGATTTCGTTTTCAAGAAGGGAAAGATTTAAGTTTCCAAATTTGGGTCAGGTTTCAAGATGTTCTGCTGCTCCATTGTCCTGCAGATGCTTCACACCTTGGGCTCCACAGGCTTTTCTGGACAAAAAGAATGAAATATCAGGGTTAGCTAGCCCTGAAAACCTGAATGACCCACTTTTGACGGGGTCTGGTATTGCTAGGGCTAGTATTACCAGAGCAAGAGCAAGTGATATGATCACTATGGGGCAGATATTCCATTCTACAGTTGTAGTTTTCCACTTTGTAGCTTAGAGCTAAAATCTCCCTTCTGTAAATCTATAATCAACCTCTACATTTAAGTGTCCTTTTTGCACTTGAGCTTTGAAAGGAAACTCTGTGGTGGTTGCGGGACACTTAAGGACACTTAATAAAGTCAAATTAATGCATTTTTCCCCTTAACCAGGCCCAACCATAGCCTTTTGGGAACCCCCAGCTTGCTAGCTGTCATACTGTAAAATTAAAAGTGGCCTAATAACAAGGGCTACCTGAAGCTGCCTAAGTTTATTAGAATAAACTGGCTAATTTAGTGTATTGCTGATGATCGGATGCTCGTTTAAGGTTCTAGTATGTAACAATTTAAATCCCAGATAACCCTCTCAGCAATCTCGATCCACAGACTTGTCTCTCCATGCAGGATTTCTTAACTCTGGTCGCTGAGGTGGAGCACCTCTTTTTAACCAGTATAAATACTTAGTAGCACTAACTTTTTGCAGCCATTTGCTCACTACTGTATGAAAAAATGTTTAAATAATGAAGTTGTTTCACGGTTGATCCCAATGCATTGCACCCTGATGAATACTTGGAGCAAAGTGCCATTAAATGAGAGGTTAATCTAATTAATCCAGGCTAATCTCTTGATAAAGTTTAACTCAACTTTAAACCGATTAAGTAAACCGAGCTCAAAGTAGTCGGCTCAGGTTTTGCCTGTTTAAGAATTTTGGATCACTGAAAAACTACATGTAAATTATTTAATAATATTGTTATCTAATAACTTGAACCTGCTAACTAATTGGGATTAAGGGTTAATCACAGTCTGGATATCTAAACCTGGATTAATTACAGTCTAAGCATCTACACCTGGATTTTTTATAGCCTTAATATCTAAACTTGAATCAATTACAGTCTGAGTATCTGAACCTGGATTAATCACAGCCTCGGTATCTAAATATGGATTAATCCAAACTTGTGCTTCAGCCTAAGTATCTAAACCTGGATTGATCACAGTCCAAGCATCTAAACCTGGATTTATCACAGTCTGGCTATCTAAACTTGGATTAATTATAGCATAATTATATAAAGCTGGATTCATTATATCCTGTCTTTCGCCCAGCTGGGATAGGCTCCAGCACCCCCATGACCCAGAACGAGAAGCGGCTTAGGAGAGATGTGTGTGAGTGTGGATTCATTATAGGATGAGTCTCTAAACCTGGATTAATCACAGTCTGAGCATTTGAACCTGGATTAACAGGAAAAAAGACAAAGTGACCTCAGATGTGTTTGTTAGGCTTTGAGAAGATGAAACTCAGGCAGAAAATGTTTCCTATGACACAAACTGAATAAACAATTAGGTTTTGTTAGAGTCTATTCTTTATTTTTATTAGAAAAACATAGTTAGATAAAAACAACGTACTGGTACAGTAGTAGCACAGAAGCTGTTTACGGGTCTCCTGGTGGCCACAGGGCCCTAAGCAGCATCTTATATTACTTAATAGGTAGGCCCTTCCTTCAAATCAGTCAGCTAAAGACAGGTTCAGTGTCTACAGTTTGCTTGTTTCTATGATAATCAATTGTGAAAAGATTTTTTTTTCATTTAAAAGGCTGTTTATTTTGTTACAGCTGTGGACAAAATAAGCTTCATCAGAATGAGTCACCACTAACTGTTTGATTTTACAGTGAAGCTACAAGGCTAATGCAGCTATTTATCAATGGAAGATCATAAAAACTGCTGCCTAAATCAGCAGCCAGTCACGTCAAACCCTGTCAGGTTCTCTCACACAGACTCGGTCATGTGGTTCCTCACACCGTATCACACACTGTTATCCATAAGAATGGACACATTTCAGTACAGCATTCAGCTTCACAATGGAAGCTGACTTGACCTGGACTTGACTATGGCCTCATGGATTTCAGTGCAGTGAGGCAGATGTGAGCTAAAGAGAGATTCTCATGTGGAGCCTTAAGACAAAACTATCATTTATTATTTTGTTTCTCCTCATTTTTATTAAAGAAAACAATTAAATAAATAAACAATTAAATCCTGGTCTTATATACTAAACTAACAAACACATGAAATGAGCAACAGGCGTGTATAATTAGAAGTCAGGCAAACTGGAACTGGGATAGGTGGATTTCTGAGAGTCCTGTGTCACGTGCTGCAGCAAGGGGTTCTGGGAAATGTAGTCCTGAGTGGTTATGTTGGCTGTAGGCTCAGCCAGAGCAGAGGAAGATCTAACAGATGGTCTATCAGAGTTCCCCTGTTGGTTATTTCTTCAGGCCCTGGGGTTTGCTGTGTCCTTAATGCTTTGTTGGTTGATGGGATATATCACTGTTCTTGATGTGAGCTGAAGATGTCGTGTCTCTTGGCTTCTTGGTGAAGATGCTGTCTGTTTGATGGTCTGAGTTTAGGGGCACATAGTTACTGGCCCCTGGTCCCACGTCCAAAACGCCATGTTGTTCTTCTCTCCAGCTCCACTGTGTACAACAGCAAATGAGAAGTAACTGAGATTCATTCAGTCCAGTGTTTCTACTGAACTTCAGTAAAAGTATCAGAGCTGGAAGGTGAAGTTCTACCTTTGCCCCGTGCTCAACGTTGAACTTGTTGAATTCAAATGTACTGAAATGAGCTGGTTTTGACTGTGTGGCCAGCTGTGAATGACCTGAGGGAAACAAAAGGAAAGAAAAAAATCCACTAGTGAGAAAACCACTAGTTGTTGGCTGTAAACAGGAAAAACTGTGAGGCAGCCAAAAGGAACGTCCAACTCCCTGTTGAGAAAAAGCAAAGCTTTCCAGTTTCTTACAACATTAAAACAACTCCCTGATCTTGAAAGTATCAGCAGCTTGACTACAAGTGCTTTACATCTTTCCTTTCATGGGCCATCCAGCTCACTGATCTATTCATGGTTGAGTTCTGTTTGACTGTTCTTACTGTGTATTGAGCTCTTAGCATGTAGCACCTCTTTTGGCTCCTTGGTGAAGTTTCACCTGGCATGGTGGTCTTTGTGTTCAGGGGCACCCTGTTACTGTCCTCTCCAGCTCCACTGTGAATAACAACAAATGAGAATAAACCCTTTTCACGTTTCACTTTTCTTACTTCCGTCAGTTTCTGTTTCAGCAGGTAATTTAGATTCTGCTCGAACCAAAACAAATAGCTCGCTAATTCATCAAGGTTAGCTGGCTATGTCAAAGTAGCTTTCCTTAAAAGTGTAAAATGTAACTCTTTATTATTTTTGGAGTGTCCATATTCTTTTATAATTCAGTCTTCTTCACTGCCTCAGACATGTGGAAGGTCCTCAAGACAACTTATGAGGCGCTTTACTTCTGTGTTTTGAAACGACCAGCTTTGCTAATAAAATGTGTTTTTACCTGCTTCATCACTGTTTCCTCTTAACGACATCGGAGTGTGAAAAGGGTCCCTTAACTGGAGTTCAGTCAGTCCAGTGTTTCTCCTGAGCTTCAGTATTTGAGCTGGAAGGTAAAGTTCTACCTGCACACAGAAAAACAGCTTTCTGCAGGATGCTGAACTTCCTGAATTTAAAAGTACTAAAATTAGTACATTCAGCTCACTGATACAATCATAGGTAGTTGAGTTCTATATGATTGTGTTTGATATATATTGAGCACTTAGCACATAGCGTTTGGCTCCTTGGTGAAATTTCCAGCCTGGCATGGTGGTCTTTGAGATTAGGGGCACGGTGTTACTGCCCTGTGGTCCCACTTCCAAAACGGCGGGTTGTTCTCTTCAGCTCCACTGTAAAAAAACAACAAAAGAGAAGTAACTGAGATTCATTCTCTCCAGAGTTTCTACTGATCCTCAGTAAGTGTATTAGAGCTGGAAGGTAAAGTTCTACCTGCGCACATAGAAAAGCAGGTAAGCCGTTTTTGCCCTGCGCTTTAATACAGCTGACTCATTCGTGCAGGACACTTCAGAGTCGTTGAACGTCAGCCAGCTGTCTCCTTCTCCCTCAGCTACATCACTGATGTAGTGGCCTGTCAGGACAGGGGTTGTTGTTAGGCATTGAATAGTTTCTACTGCATGTGTGTGCATGACTGTCAAATCTCAGTCCAGTTTTCTTACCACTGTCCAAGCTGTTCCCCAAATGAGACACAACACCATGCAGTCTATAGAGGCCTGTGGGTGGACACTCCTGCCAACAACACAAACATGAATTTTTCTGAGATTAAATGAAACTGCATCACAGAGCACTCATCCTCCATCTCTGTATCTCTGATCTCTCTCAATCTCTCTAGGCCTGACTGTCTGTCTTCCTTTGTATCTCTCTCTCTCTCTATGTCTCTATCCTCACCACTGAGCCTACGTGCTGTTCTCTCTCGCCCTGTCCTCCCTCTCTCTTATCTGCAGCTAACAGAAGAGAAGAAGCAAGTTGTTTTAAGGGATTTGTACACATTCATGATCTGACTACAATATAAAATTACTCACAAAAAGATGTTTATGAAGTTTTACCTGGCCGTAAGCTGGACTGAGGTGAGGCTTGGAAGCTTGTAGATCCACTAAAGGAGAAATAATAAACTGAACTGAGTACAACTTTATTGTTTTTGTTTATGGCCTCAACCACAAGCACAAAAACACAATACAAACATTATGTACAACAAAAACAATTAATAATGTAAAATTTTGTATAAAATGATGCACATATATTATAAAAGAATGACAGAGTACTACTGCTACTAACATCCTACTACATAAACATGCTGCAGGAATTTTCTAGGACATATCTAGCAATACAGGAGATTTGCTTAAGCTGCGCAATCGCTCTACATTTTCTTCAAGAAAAACATTTTTGAGCTTTTATTATTATTATCATTATTATCACGTTCCATTGTACAGAATAAGTGACGTATCATAAGGGATGTCCACTGACTTTAGTTTACAGTCTGTAATTTCCCAGCTGAGAGCTGGACTGTTTGGACTGATGGCATAAGCTCACCTAGACTGCTTTCCAAGTGAAGCCACTCCAGGAAAGTCAGAGAGATCCAGCTGGGCAGGGATGTCCATCCTGTCCTTTAGCTTTTCTCCATAGTCCAGCATGTCGAACCTCATCACATGCAGGATCAGAACACTGCTCAGAGATGGAGAGAGATTTTAAGAGTGGAAGAGTTTTGGAGGGAGCACTGGTTAAAACACTGCTTTGTAACTCATTGATTGTGGTAGGGTGGAACAGATGAATCTCACCGTGGGAGGGTGGAGAACTCCTGGACTTCAGATGCCCGACAGCCTTGCTCACACTCGCAGGAGATCTCAATATCTGTCGGCTGACATTGAAACAAATGCTTGATCAAAATCAAGTACATTATCATGATGCTATTTAAAGACTGTTACTCATCACTCACTCCCAGTTTTGATGAAAGAGGTTGAGGCTATGATTAATTTAAAAAATGGACTTAATTGAAAATATATCAGTGCGAGGACTCAGTAAAATCTAGTTAGATATTATTTAAGGGCTTATTAGCTAGCAGACCTGGAAGTAAGCATGCAGGCTGTGTGCCAGAGTAGACCTCAGGTTAATGGAGAGGTGGTTGAAGTCCTCCACTCTGGAGACCTGCAGTCCACAGCTTTCACAAAGCAGAGAACATGAGCATCACAACTTTACAAAGGAAAATACCTGCTGAATCACAGACACCATGCTGGTCTTGTTATGCACTAACATGCTGACTAACGTGCTCAAATTCAACAACAGAAAACTCAGGAACAGCACAGTAACACATCTGTTATGAAAATGGAGGAGAAAGTAGAAGCTGAGACTTGTACAATGTTTAGCCCACTTCAGTCATTTTTACACCAATGTAGGTCTGAAAAGTGAAATGATGCACAGATAGTGAGGACAGCGTTGTTACCTGGTGCAGGTGCGCACAGATTTGAGCTGAAACTCAAAATGCTCAACAGGGCAAATGGAGGAAACGCAGGAGGTCCTGAGAGCTTCTCCTTCCTCCTTCAGCTGGAGCAAAATGAGCATTAAAAACTCATGGGCATCCTGTGGAGGACAGAACACAAGCATGTGTTAGACTGGACTTTGCTCATTGCATCTGTATCAGGTCCTCCTCTCTAAGTCTGAGTGAAGGAGGGAACTGCAGCTCTTGGATTCTTGTATCATCACATTCCATTTTCAACACACCTCTTGATCGTAGCCATCAAATGCAGGACAGCGAGCTGAAAGGCAGCTCTTCAGAGCTCTCAGAAGCTGCTTCTTCAGCTTCTTGCTGCTACTGAGTCGGGCCTGCTGTAGCTCTGCTAAACATCTACATAGAGCAACATGAAATAGATCAGATCTCTGAGCTGTACAGCACTGGACTGTTAGTCTCCACTCAATAAACAAAATCGGTCATGGTTTATTCTCCTGATTAATCCCTTAAACTTCCAGGCTTATTGCATACTAAGATTATTACATACTTATTCCTCAGTAAATACAGGGACTTCAATACAAACAGGTTGAGCTGTTTGTAGGTCACGGAAGCATGCATGAAAACATTGGGCCGTCATCTATTATATACTGTCTATTTCATATTTTGGTGTTTTTGTGAACATCAACACCAAGAACATGATTCATCCACACACATGTGGAGTCTCTGGCATGTACCTGAGCATCTGGGAGCTGGCAGTGTCCATCCAGCTGGCCTGCTGAGCTATAATGGGGGTCCAGAAACAAGTGAGACTCAGCAGGCACTGCAGGGTGGCGTTCATAAAACAGGTATTTCCAATGTTGGGAAACCTAGCAGGACACCAGAGAAGATCAGTATTACATTCATATAACAGCTGACGTTGCACACGTTCACGTGACAGGATCGTCTGCAGAATTATTCTGATAATCGATATCACTGTGATCTAAATTCAGTTACCAAACACCAGATATGAGCTTTACTGACTCTGAACCTGTAGCTTGTGTTTTCCCTGATGGAAACATTCTGTGATCACCACATAACCCAAGTGGGTCACTATGTAATATTACATTATTAATGTTGTGACAGATAAAATTAATCATGAAATTAATCTGTCTTTACCCGAGCTGGCAGACGTTAGTGAGAGAGTGGCCTCGGCCCTCTCCTGTACTTCTCTGGAGGCCCTGCTCTCTCCTGAGGACGTGCAGCAGCTGGCCAAACAAACTCTGCCTCTGAAGATGAGAGTCAGAGTGGACCTGCACGACCACCGGCCTAAGAGAGCAGGAGAGAGATGAATGTGGGTTTTAAATGGAGAGTATTTAGTTTGAAATGCTTGAGGAAAACTCTTCATAGACCTGAAGAGATCTAGTTTTATTTATAGAGACACAGCAGAGTTTGAACCAGCAGTGTAATCGAGATGATCCACAGCTTTATAAACACTAACAAGCAGTAATGGTTAAACTCATGTATTTAATGATGACCAATGTGAGCTAATGACATTTCTGGTTTTAGCTACATGAGCAGCTTCATGAATATTAGCAATATGCAGTGAAAATTCAATAAAAGTCAATAATTACTGAAAAACATTCAAGATAATATTTTAAGTGAAATTACACCATAAATATAATGATAATGATTTCAGTATTTATGTAGCTCACTGTTTTTGTTCTATTGCATCCATAGGAAATCTATAGTGAACACTAGGCAGAAACTACATTGGCTGTGTTGAACTTTTCTCAGCCACTAGATGGAGCAAGTGTGCTCTTCTGAAAATATAAGAACCTTAATTGACTGTACTGACCTCTGCAGAGGCCGGGAGGACACGCACATATCATCAGCAGATCCTGTACAGAGCAGAATACAATACAGTCAAGAACTTGGAGTTTACAGCTACTGAGGGGATTAACAAACCACCAATACACATGACTGAGCTCAGACCTGGAGTGATCTCTGATCTAGCCTTGAGCTGAGATGGTGGCACATCACTGTTTGATCCAGGAGAGCTATAAATACATAAAGAAATGAAAGAAATTGAGCTTTAAACAGTGGAAATACAGACCACAACATCTCATATGATAAACCATTCAATACGACTTTAAGTCTCTCCAAAGTTACCTGGATCTCTCAGGCTCAGGCTCTAAGCACACAGGGAGAGTGGAAGGTGAGGTGTTGCTATGGGGAGTGGAGGAGAGGTCACAGGTGGCAGGAGGAGCGCTTGAGGAGCGGCGTGGTGAAGGAGGGACGGAGGAGGTGATCAGGGAGGATGAAAAGCATCTTCGAGGCTGGGAGAACCTCCCAGAACTCAGAGAGACGCAGGGGAGAGTGGGGGAGCAGGAGAGGACAGAGGAAGAGGAGGAAGAAGACAAGGAAGACGCATCCTGGGAGGAGCGGCGTAATGTCAGGTACGCCACTCGGAAGGCCAGTCGGATGCGCTGCCACCATCCTCTTTTCTTTTCTGTCTCCTTTTCGTTAATCTCCTCGTCCAGTTCATTCCTCACAGCTTCTTTCTGCTTCTTTCTCTGTGGAAAAGTGTTGGAAAAGCTCAGGCTGAGGCCCAGAATGTGTGGAGTGAATGACTGACACACACAGAAGGTCTATTGAAGGTCAAAGTGCGTTTTGGCAGAACTGCTTTAAAAATGATCCAGAACAGATGAAACGTTATTACAATGTTACAGGATCTTAACAAGGAATGCAGCGATATGGGAATTGTGGGTCAGTGCTGGTGTTCAGTATTTGGACATACTTATCTGCTAATGCTGATACATGAACATTTCTTAGATGTAGAGATTAAAACCTGCATAAGCATTACATAGAAATGTAAAGTTTATTTCTGTGGACTTGAAATGTCGAAATGAATAAAATGGAGATATTTGATCACAGTCGTCCAGTGTGGCTGAAACCTCGTGCTCTTCCAGAGTACAATTATAAACACACTGTCTAATCTAACCTTCTGTCCAACCACGTTTCTTGTAAGCAAACATCTCCAGACACGAATATGAATCCGATCTCACCACGCAGCCCTAATGTTGCACCTCCAAGCCTTGCATGCTATTCCACGACTTTTCCCTCCACATCATTTTCCTTCATAGTTATTAAGCTTGTTTCTGACGACAGGAGCCTCACAATTCACCTTTAATGAAGGACCAACATTTCCACTTCAACAGGCTTTTAAGGTCATTATATGAAGCTCTTTTTCTACAATGCGCTCTGAAGAAGAGAAAAAGAGCAACTGGCAGATTCAACAAACTGTCTATTTATGCTGCTGTAGTTTGTTTGTATTTTATTTAGCTTCCATTCAAATGAGACCATCACCTCAACCATAACATTAAAATGTAAAATTTTTCAAAAAGAACAACAGAAATACCTTCTTACACCAGCAGAAACAGTTCATTTTCACAAATAGTCTTTCTGAACACGAAACACGATCTGCCTCTTCTGATTACACTCGAACAAACTGACCATCGTTGTGACATCACCAGCTATAGTGACATCATAGGAGGACATTCTACAGCAGCTCCAGTTGTATTGATATTAATGAAGCCTTAATACTAATGTATATATATATATGTTTATAATATACACACACACACACTGGTCAGGCCTGACATTATGACCACCTCCTTGTTTCCATTTTATCAGCTCCACTTACTATATAGGTGCACTTTCTACAGTTACAGACTGTAGTCCGTCTGTTTCTCTGATACAGATAGCCCCCTTTTACCCTGTTCTTCAGGGGTCAGGACCCCCATGGACCCTCACAGAGCAAGTTTTATGTGGGTGGTGGATCATTCTCAGCACTGCAGTAACACTGACGTGGTGGTGGTGTGTTAGTGTGTGTTGTGCTGGTACGAGTGGATCAGACACAGCAGTGCTGCAGGAGTTTTTAAACACTGTGTCCACTCATTGCCTACTCTATTAGACACTCCTACTTTGTCAGTCCACCTTGTAGATGTAAAGTTAGAGAAGATCGCTCATCTGCTGCTGCACAGTTTGTGTTGGTCATCCTCTAGTCCTTCATCACCACAGGATGCTGTTGGCTGGATATTTTTGGTTTGGTCCAGCAGTAACATGAGGTGTTTGAAATCTCCAGCAGCACTGCTGTGTCTGAGCCACTCGTACCAGAGCAACATGCACCAACACACCACCACGTCAGTGTTACTGCAGTGCTGAGGATGGTCCACCACCCACTTAGTACCTGCTCTGTGAGGGTCCATGGGGGTCCTGAGCACTGTAAAAGGGGGTTAACAATGTATCAGAGAAACAGATGGACTACAGTCTGTAACTGTAGAACTACAAAGTGCAGCTATACAGTAAGTGGAGTTGATAAAATGGACAATGAGTGTAGAAACAAGGAGGTGGTCATAATGTTATACCTGATCGGGGTGTGTATCAGTGGTGGACGAAGTACACAAATCATGTACTTGGATTAAAGTAATGATATCCCAGGTAAAATATTACTCTAGTACAAGTACAAGTTCCACCCTTGAGTAAAAGTACAGAAGTATTTGCCTTCAAATGTATTTGAGTATCAAAAGTAAAAGTACTAAAAGATTAATTCTGGCTCTGATGTCTTGTTTTCATTTTATAACAAGACTGGCTTCATGAACTCATTTCAGGTGAAAATCCTCCAGCGTCTCTCTTGGTGAACCACTCTTTTAATAGACCGTCATTATTTAGTGACTCTGACGTCTATTAAAATGATCATAAGTTTCTATCAGGGAGAACCGAGTGGCTCTGAAATCACTTTTACAAACAAGGAAAGTTTCAGTTTAAGATTTATTTATAACTTAGGTACAAGTTTAAGTTTAATAAAAACTTGCTTTACACTCAGGATCACAAATGAGTCTCCTTTACTGTATTGATCTGAAATACACAGTTCAGTTGTTGTGAGGTGGTCATAGGTGTGTGTATACTATGCGTTTCACAACGGTTTCAACGTGGCTCAGCCAATCACGTTTTAGGACCAGAACTATCTATTTTCTTTTTATTGCACTATTTCTGTTTATTTGTATTAGTTTGTTGAGCAAATCTAGACCCTCATTGATGGCCCTGGGTTGGATGGTTACTCTCTGGGTGCCTACTCATGTGGTAATATCTGAGAATAACATTTACTCCAGCTACATGTTGGCAGAGTTAGGCCGAGATTTTCTGAGACGCAGCAACTTAGAGAGTATAAAAAAGAAATATTATATCATCACTGTCACAACAAAACACTGGATCTCTAAAATGGGAACACTGGTCCATTTGTAATGAAGTTTAGACACATGTGTACATGTGTGTTGTGACATAATGGACATCGTGTCCTCAAGAACCAAAGAAGAAAAGGACCATGCAGATTGTTACCAGCGTAAAGTTCAAAAGCTGCCACCTGTCGTAGTTTAGCAGGGTATAAATTGATAGCAATTAAGGCGTGTCACATCATCAAGATAAACAAAAAAAACCCTGTACGGTTGCACAGATGAAGACGTGTATAGAAAAAGACTGGCAGAAATTACACTTTGAAAACTGGATTAGTTTGTGTCTTCAGTCCCCAAACCTTTATTAAGTGCATTTAAAATATGTTGCAGGCATCGAGTGAAGTGAAGGGAAAAGATTTAGATTTATCATAAGTTTATTAGGAGTGTAATTTTTCATAAAAAATTTGCTGCCCCACGTTTTCATGCCATTACTGAAACATGGGATTTTATTCTGTAGACAGAGCCTTATTTTTGTCACACCCCTGCATTTTAAAGCAGGAGGGGAGACTGCATTCCTGTACCTTTTTTTGGTGTAAATGTGTCCCAAAGTCTGAAAATCAGTGTGTAACATATTTTGAGCAATTAAGTGAATGTTTTTGTGTTTCAATGAAAAATTAGCTGAAATTTTCACTACCGAAACAGTCACTAATGACACTTTCGCTAAAGTAGTATTTTGATTGTATTTCTACCAAAGCAACGGAATGTTCATTCATGTATTTGAACAATATAAATCTGATTAAGGTATAGCGTCATTTAAAGCGAGTTTTAGTTTATAGTCTAAGTCGGTTAAAGTCCCAGATGTGTTTTCAATCCTGACTTTGCACCAGTTTGAAATGAAATGAAATGAAATGAAAATGAAATGAAATGAACCTTTATTGTCATTACACATTACACATTATTCATTTCATTTCAGTTCAGTAGAATGATCCATATACTTGAGATAGCATTGACATAGATATTCTTTTACAGTATTAATTGTGATACTATGGTTTGTTGAGCATACTGTGGATATTGTCATTGGCACGTTTCATTACAAAGAGAGCATAATCTGGCCTGTTTAAGTGGATTTAGTTGAGTACAGTATGAGAAAGTAAAGTGGGCAGCAACTAGATGCCCACTACGAGAAACACACCAAAGAAAAAAATGAAAAAGTGCCGAACCTCTTTCCTCTGGAAGATAGTTATCAGCTGTTTCCTGTACTTTGAAGTGTGAAGTGTTACAATGTGCAACGGAAATAAGATAAGAAGAAAAAAAAAACGCAAGAACGTGGGCCTTTGCTAGCGACGGCCCACTGGAAGATTCTGTGTAGATTCTGTTGTGTTGTACTGAGCTGATTATGAAATACATTTACAACGGACTGAATTAAGAATCCAAATGATTCAATCTGACTGTATATATAAATAATAATAAAGTAGATCAGCAGAATGGAAATAATAATAAAAAACCTCTTTGAAAACATCTCAAAGCACTGCCCCCTATAGTTATTGTGGCTATGGCTGGTAAGAAGTCATGTCACCTACTGAGTTTTCAGTTTTACCCAGTGGAACTGGAGCAGCTTTTCAACAGTATTCTTAATGTTTTTCACTAAACTTACTCTGAAATAAAATAAGATCCAAAAAAAAAAAAAACACACGATATGGCCAAAAGTATGCAGACACCTCCTAATTATTGAGCTCAGATGTTTCAGGCACAGTTGTGTAAAATCGAGCATAACGCTATGACATCTCCATAGATAAGCATCATTAACATTAAACATGGCACTGTCATTAAACAGGCATCAGCTGGAGTGGTGTGAAACGTGCATTTCTTAACAGTAAGGTTTGGTTGAGGAGGGATAATCATCTGGGGCTCTTTTTCAGGATACAGGCTCAGGCCCTTAATTCCAGTGAAGGCTAATGTTAATGCCACAGCATATAATGACACTTACTTCAAAATAGTCCATGTGGCTATGAGGGACAGGGACACTCTCACTTCCACTTCTAAAACACAGGGGCATCATCTGCTGACTAAAACAATATTTCAAGCACCCTATAAATGATGATTAGTGGATATTTAGCTTATTGATAGCTTAATTAATGCCTATAGTTTAAACAGATCAGAATGCATCACTTGTAAATATCTATGGTCTGATGCTTAATTGTTTTTTTAATACAGTTTTTTGTTACTGTGGGGCACCAGTTTGAATCTAATTTGGTAGAATAGTCCATATAGATTGATAGGTTTATAGAGTAATTTGATTGATATTGTTACTAAGAAACCTGTGCTCTGTGAAAACACAGTGGTATGTAATAGTAAAGGTCTATAAAACATTTGATGTAATCTACCTAGCTTCATATGGCAACAAGGTGGCATAGCAGTTCCAGTGTTACTGTGCTTCAAACTGTAGCCATATTTACCTGCTGCCTCATTTAACTGTACAGTTCGATTTTAATTTGAGAACTTGATTGCTTTGATGTTGCAGGTGTAGAATATACATTTACATTTATGGCCCTTATCCAGAGTGATTTACAATTTGACCATTTTACACAGGTAGGCGAAGGTAGTGTTGGGAGTCTAGCCCAAGGACTCTTATTGGTATAGTGTAGGGTGTTTAACCAGACAGGGATTGAACCCCAGCCTACAGCGTAGAAGGCAGTGGTGTCAACCACTACCCAACTACAATTTAGTCACTTTATCAACACCTCCTATATGGTATACACCTGGTAATCATGAGCAAAATGAGCTGTAAAAAATATTCTTAATAACTTTTGATCTGTCATCTAAAAAGTTCTAACATTTATTCAAGGTATGCTTCAAAAAAACTAAATCTTGTCATGAAATAAATATTTTTCTTAACTCTGTGTTCCACAATTGTTGGCATCCCTACAAATTTGGTGCATTTTGGAACACTTACATGGTCCTCCATGACCTCCTGTTTCACTGGGGAATATATATGAGATGAAACACAGGCCAAATTCCCTCAGTCATTATGAAAAAGACCAGAAAATGAATGGAGATATTAATCTGCCGAAAGAATTATGTCTATAGCGACCACACACACCCCTATTGTCACTGGAGTGGTACCCTCAAGGGTACATCTCAGTACCTTTAGTCAGGGAGCATAATTGTACCATAGGTTGTACTGACTCCACACACCCCGTCTCATCTCCAGCCTTATTTTATTGTTCTGTTTTAAAACATTAGGTTATGAAAAGGTGCAAATACAAACTTTTCACCTGGAAATACGTATTTAAGGTTCACAATAGGACCTTAAATCCACTGTTGTACCTTTGAGGAAACATTTACATAATGCATGCACTAGCGAGGTCTTTCTAGTTAGAACTGCAGACATTAGTTTGATCTTGGGGTTAGAATATCTCCCAAATCACAATCAAACACCATTATAATCACAAGTTGTTTGATGGGTTGCTAGAAGAAAGACTCTGCTGTCAAGGACCAGCAAACGCCTACATTTTGTCAAATGTTGTTCTATGGTCAGATGAGACCAAAAATAAAGGCTTTTGGCAGTTTTTGTCGTTTTTCAGTTTTTGACATAATTTGAAACCTCCTTACATTGTTTGTACATTTCAAGATGCATGGACCAGAGGAAATGCCCCAAAATTAATTAGAAATACATCTGGTTCCACTGACTTACATTAAAAGTAAAGTATATGTTTTCCTTCTCCTGCAAAGTTAACATTGTGGAGATTGGGTTTATATGTTGTCATGTTGTCATTCACTATAACACAGGTTGGCATGCATAATACATTAAAATGCCTGGCTTACACATATAATTACACGTATAATTGCTTATAAGTAGTTATAATTATATGTATGACAATTTAGGATTTAGGACAATAAAGGAAGAGAACATGATTGCAATAGTATAATATAAACATGAATGTTATATAATATATAATGCACTATAACAAGGTTCTGGTATATTTAATTTATAGCATCCAGACCCACCACAACACGCACAGCATTTTTTGTGATGTTATTTTTTTTTAAAAACTTTTATATGTGGTGTGAACTTGATATAGTAATTAATTTTGGGCTAACTAGTAACTGAACAGATGTGTAAATTGATAAACTGTTGCTTTAAAGTGTTATGTATGTAACTGTAATTGCTTATATTGCATTTATAAAGCACTAAGAATGCAGGATTAATAGTAGTTACAGAAACATGTATTATATCTGTAAATCCAACATTTCTATCATGTTTTATAGCCAATTATTGTCAAAATGAGTTATTGTTGGGAGTGGGGGTTACATGGTTGAGTTATTATTATTGAAGAAATTGGAAATTGCCCCTGTGGCCTATAGTATATGTGTTGCATACCTGCACACGTTAAGATGTCAGTCACTCGGGGAAGCACAGTGTCTCATTCAAAGCTTAACATGGTGAGCTGTAAGTCTATGGTCAAACCACGGCTGCAGATTGGATAGTTTAGGAATGGAAGCTTTTCTGCTGAAGGGTTGCAGATGATCTCCTGTAATCAAATTAACATCTTTTTAAGTATATATTTTGTACACCTAGCAATTTACTTCTTTGCAATGTATTTGTTGGTTTATTACACTTGTGGTATATTTGCATGGTATTTGCTCTCTTCAGGAACATTGTGGTGCTTGAAGAGTATTTATTCCTTGGGAAAGTTATTGTAAAACAGCTTAAGGACTTATCCAGCCTATCCTACCAGACATGGGTGACAGTGCTGGGATAGAGCCATGTGGTCAACTAGACTAATGGTCTTTACCTACATGAAAACGCAACAGAAGCAGTAATAAGTTACACTGACCGGCCACTTCATCAAGTGCACCTATTTGTATTTACACTCATTATCCATTTTATCAGCTGTACTTACTGTATAGATGCATTTTGTAGTTCTACAATTACAGTCTGTAGTCCATCTGTTTCTCTGATACTTTGTTAGCCCCCTTTTACCTTGTTCTTCAGTGGTCAGGACCCCCATGGACCCTCACATAGCAGGTACTATTTGGGTGGTGGACCATTCTCAGCACTGCAGTAACACTGATGTGGATCAAACACAGCACTGCTGCTGGAGTTCTTAAGCACTGTGTCCACTCACTGTCCACTCTGTTAGACACTCCTACCTTGTCAGTCCACCTTGTAGATGTAAAGTCACAGACAATAGCTCATCTGCTGCTACAGTTTGTGTTGGTCATCCTCTAGTCCTTCATCAGTGGCCACAGGACGCTGTTGGCTGGATGGTTGGTGGACTTCTCAGTCCAGCAGCAACACTGAGGTGTTTAAAAACTCCAGCAGCACTGCAGTATCTGAGCCACTCAGACCAGCACAACACGCCACCACCACATCAGTATTACTGCAGTGCTGAGCAAGACCTACCACCCAAATAATAGCTGCTCTGTGGTGGTCCTGTGAGGGTCCATTGAAGAACAGAATAAATGAGGGCTAATAAGCAGAGAATCTGCAGAGAAACAGATGGACTGCAGTCTGTATTGATGTAAATGCTAAAGTGAATCAGAATCATTGCACTCATCACCCTGATCCCCAGGTCATATAATCTAAAGTGATACCTTTATAAAAATCTTCCATACACCAACCTAAAAAAAGTGGGACACTTCATTTCTTTCCTTTTTTTAAAAAGTAGACAGAAGGTGACATTGTATGGAATTAATTTTGTGCCAAAAGTTTCAAATAAATTAATAAAATCCATAATTATATGGATACATTGCAAATTCAAGTAATGAGAGTTAAATCATCTTAATTTTTCAAAAAGATTACCACTCATTTTCTCATGTATTGATATGCATTTTTTTACTCTTTTTGCCCGTTTTTACTTGAATTTTTTCCTGTTTGCTGATTTTGTTGATAGATTTTTTGCTTCTGGTTTTTGCCATGTTTAAATATTGGTCAGCTGATTAGGTCTTCTGAACACATAGCCACACCCACAATTTTTTTGACTTTGGATTTTATTATTTAATTTGAAATTTTTGGCACAAAATGAACATAATACTTCAATGACCATATTTAATGGTTCATTATGCCTGTAATATACATGACAAAGATGTTTATGACTGATGTCGAGTCTGTGTATCAAATTTTCAAATCAAAACTAATGCGGCGTAAAAATGTAACATGGATATTTTATATAGTTAATCAGGTTCATGTACAACATGATTTTAGTCATCTTATCATATTCCCTTCTGTGGATGTTCACACAAGTATTGATTTGTAAGTCCCAGAATTCACACCCATATTATAGTAATTACCCTCTTGATGGTTGTAATCAATGTGTGAAATACCCCCTGGTATTCGGGGGTCTCATGTTCGCTGGCTAGTATTCGAATGGCTCAATCGCCATAGCGACTCTGGCAGCAAAATATTTGGTTTAACAAATTGTCGTTTGGAAATGCATTTTTCTAGTTTGGTATTGCAGTCTTTCGCATATTAAGTGAGATCTTACACATCTCCTCTTGTGTCTTGGAAATTGGGTGAATTTTCAGACTTAGAACATGCCATGGCATGTTGTAATGTTTCCAGAGCTATCCTAGGCATAGGTGCAGTTGCTGGGCAATGAAGGACCAACTGGGTGAACCAATTTGCTAAAGCACCACGCTGAGGCAGACCAGTGCTGCATCTCCAGTTAGTTAAGAACACCAGAGAGAGAAGCTCGCCAATTCGTGGGTGAAGCAGCTAAACAATTTCCTTTCCCTGAATTTGTATTTGAGCATCTAAACTACCCTAATGAACAACATTACACATTTCAGGTCTCCTAACCTATTGTTAAGTGTATACAACTTATTTAACCCGTGTATAACATGTGATGTATATGTGCATGAAAACAACATCTGAAGGGAAAATAAGAGCTAATAAACAGAGATGAAATAACCCACTAAGAATTCTGGGTGACTCCGCCCCCTCCCCTTTTTGCTTATCTTTTTGAGTTTGTTGTAATTATTAAAGTAAGTGCGCTTGCCAGATAGCACAAACAACTTGGATTAAGTTATAACTAATTGCATAAAAAAGTAATGATAACTTGATTATTTAATAAAAAAACATTACAATTTTTATACTATTATTATAATTGCTTTTATTTTTTATGTACTTATTTATTAGGTTTTATGTAAATAAAAGTGTAGTTTAATTTTGTGCTGATATTTGCTGATCAAATATATGTGCCACTTTCGACAGCCTCTGTTTGCTAATCCTATTTATTTTGATTATACTCTTTAGATTTGAAAGCTTGTCTGGGTCAAGCAACATAGAACTGTGTTGAATTAATGCACCAGACATTTCATCGACTATCTTTTTCATACAGCCCCACATATGGGGCAGGTTGTAATGTTTGCACTCGCTTTGCTTTCACTTATGTTGTTCATAAACAATTTTTAGTGGTTTCTGAGAAGATGCAAAGACCCTGTTTATGTATAAGACCCTAATACTTTGTATACGCAGGTTGTTCCACAATTCAGAAGCTTCATTCAGGGTTGATGGTGCAAAACAGGCCTGTCAAACTGGGGACCTTCCCAGCCAAAGTGCTGCAAAGATTAACATTTACCCTCATCTGCTGCTCTGAGTTCAGTTCATGAAGGCCTTGCTAATTAGATGATGAGCTGGATCAGGTCTGTTTAATGAGGCAGTGTGCTGAGCTGAAGTCTGCAGTGCTTTGGCCTGCGAGGACTGGACCCTGACACACGGTGTAAAACAAGGATTGTCTGTAATAAGCAAACCCCAACAATCTTCCACAGAATGAAACCAGGAAATACAAACTCAAGGAGATACAGAGAATCAAGCTTGTGTGTCCTACTTTATACTTTGTCTTAATCAATATTTAACATATTATTAAATATGCAAAATATCATTGAATAAACAGGAACATTTCTGGTTTTTTTCAAACATTGTTTTTCCAAATCAACACAAATCTCAGTGGCAATTATTCATCAAAACGATACAGTGTAACTCGCAGTACTTTACTTTTGATAGTTAAGTCTCTTTACAAGCAAATACACACATAAAAAAAGAAGGTTCTTCAAGGGTTCTAGTTTTTTTTAGTAAAAGAAGGTGTTCTACTCAGTACCATAAGTTTAGAGTTCTTGTATAGAATTATTTCATCCTTCAATGATTCCTTGCATGGTGAAATTGTTCTTTAGGCTGACAGAGGATACATTATATGTGGTTCTACCTAGAACCTTTTTTTGAAAATAGCTCTATATAGCACCAAAAAAGGATTCTGTTATTGTTATGATGTCAAGCTGGGAACAACAAAAGAACCCTTTTCTGTGCTACATAGAACCTTTTAAAAAAGGTTCTATATACACTCTGAAGACGATGGTTCTTCAAAGTTTTTTTAGTGAAGGAAATGGATGTTTCTATTTAGAACCATACATTCTGTATAGAACCATTTCATCCTTAAATGGTTCTTTGCATGGTGGATTGACGGAGGATGGGTTCAAATAGGGTTCTTCTACTGTTATAAGCATGGCATAACAGTAGAAGAACCCTTTTTGGTGCTATATAGAACCATATTAAACATGTTCTCCATCAATCATGGGCAGTCGTGACCTGAAGGTTGCCGGTTCGATCCCCTCAGCTGACAGTCCATGACTGAAGTGCCCTTGAGCAAGGCTCCCTGGGCGCTGTGGATAGAGCTGCCCACTGCTCCGGGCAGGTGTGCTCACTGCCCCCTAGTGTGTGTGTTCACTAGTGTGCATGCATGTGGGTGTTTCACTGCACGGATGGGCTAAATGCGGAGGTCTAATTCCACAGTTTGCAAACACAGTTGACAAAAATGGTTCTAAATCTGAAGAACCAACACTATGCAAGGAACCATTTAAGCAAATAGAACCATTCCCTTTACAAAAGAGGCTTTTTTTTAAGTGTATGCTTTAATTAGCATAGAAGAATAAATAACCAATCAAATGACAGTCCCAACAGGACTGGCGTGCTTTGCTTGCTTTGTTTACTACTGGAAAACAGGGCCAGCCCACAGACCTCTATGGCCCCGCCCCTCGGGGTCACGTGTCCGTGCTGTTGTAGAAAGGCTTAAATCCGGCAGAAGCCGAGTCAGAAAGGCAGAGTTGTACGAAGAGAGTGGTGCTCGACCAAGACGAGAAGAAAACGGGAAAAAATAGCTAATTTAATTCGTCTTACTCGGCGTGGCGTGCTGAAAACTGAAGACAGCAACAAGGGAATCTGACATGCACTTGCAGAAATGTGAGTAAACTCGGTTTAACGCTCTGTTGTCTGTGTAAATGAGAGTCAGCCCGTGTTGTCAGTGTTCCGCGGAGAGTGGCTAAAGTTAACCGTTATTTTGAAAAGCGTCGTTTAAAACTGAAAAGGGGCTAAAACTGAACTGAAAAACACGTGTTAAGCTCTTTTTGGGAAACCGTAGCTCGCTGTCAGCGACTGACTTGAACGAATTTGGCTCCGCTTGGTTGTTTTCTGGTCGGGTGGAAACGAAGCTGTCATTCATCCTGCTCGCTTGTTCGAACTTTCCCGTTCCACCTTAAATGGTGCAGCAGTCACATTCTGGCGCCTCGGGCTGCACTGTTTAACTACTGCAGCATTTAAGATGGGGCGGGAAAGTTCCAACGAGCGACTGAACTGTGATTCAGTGTGTCGGTCAATCAGTCCGTTTTGGTAAACAGAGCTGCTCATTTGCATGGAGGATCCCCAGCCAGCGTTCAGTGTCACAGACGTGGAGAAACCCCTCGCTGTGGCCGTGTACGACCCCCACCCCACCCTCTCTCTCCCCTGAGCGCTTCATTTTCACTTCTCATTTCTCATAGGCGTGGGAGCGCCGCGTATGACGGTTGGTTGTTTGTTTTATCCCGCACGGCCAGTCTAGCGTGTAGCGCAGCGGGCGAAGTAGTGAAAACGTGAAAAACAAAGCGAAAAAGCAGATGAGCGCGAACCTGAAAGCGCGGGGGCGGGGTGCGAGGAGCGCGAGCGGAATCCCCGCGCTGACTCAACGGTCAGGGATTTCCGCCTTTTTTAATGTTATGCTGTGACGACGGCGCGTGGAGGGAATCCCTGCCGCACGCGCGCCTACGCGCGCTAACCATCAAAGACTCGGGCTGACCGTTAACGATTTAAATGATGTAACTGTTGATGAGCTCATTGATTTTATTGGAAGTGCATTATCTCATCGAGTATATTGATAATGTATTCCCTCATCGATTATACTGATACATTCCATGCAGTGTAATCATAGCATATTATCTTATTGGGTATTTCTATTGTGTTCCCTCTCATTGGCCATATTGTCGCCGTATTATCTCACTGAATATATATTATAATCTATTCTCTGAGTGGCTGTATGGATGGTTTTCTATGTGAACACGCTGATTATGCTATTGTTTATTTTTAGAATCTGAATCTCGCTTTATTTTGTTACACATGCAAGGATTTTGACTTGGTGAGTGTACAAGAACACAGTCTAAGGCTTTAACTAAGACACAAATAAAACAGACTAATTATCAAGAGCCAGTGTGAAAGGGACTATAGAGATGTGTGAATATCTGTACATATGCCAATATGAATATCTGTACAAAGGCAGGCCTGAGTAGACATATGATAAGTATTGAATGCAGAATATTACAGAATGACATTAAGATTTAAAACAAAAATAACATTTGTACAGTTGTGCATTATGATTAGTTACACTGTAATACTGAGTATACTGATAGTATGTGTATATATATATATATATATATATATATATATATATATATATATATATATATATTAAAATTGTCATTCAATATACTGATGGGATGTTCTCTTATTGAGTACATTAATAGTAGATTCTCCCATTGGTCAAACCAGTAGTAGATTCTCCCATTGGTCAAACCGGTAGTAGATTCTCTCGTTGATTGTACTGATAGTAGTTTCTCTCACTGAGTATATTCAAACTGTAGTCTCACTTTGAGTATACTCATGGGATATTCACTGATTCTGTATAATGATAGTATATTATCTCATTGAGTATATTATTAGTGTTCATTTGGGTCCAGCTGGACTTTCAGTGCTGTCCTTTCAGCACTGGGGATTTTTCCAGTGTAGTCTTTCCCAGTTCAGTCACTGTGATGAGGTCATGTACTGAAAGCCACAACAGGCAAACTTGTGAGGTCAGACACAGTAGAACCTACTGTCTACCTATGTGTTAGGCCTTCAACATCTGTCAACAACATATACTGATAGCTATTTATGAAATGGCATCAAAATGCATTAGGATTGAATACAGCAATGTTCAATAAATATCTTTTTATTAATAATAATTAGCAAGAAACCAATCCGTGTGGTTGTTTGGTTGCCAATCCACATAACCAAAGATTGTTCTTCATACTTGACACATTAATACAGAACTCAGTTGATGTGAGGTCATAAATATATATATACCTTTTTACAACAGCTGTATAAGTGGCTCAAGCCAGTCAGATTTAAGAACTGGAACTGTCTGTCATAAAGAAGGAACAGAACATACTTTTATGACTTCTGGCCTGATGTTTCTGAAATGGGCCTGAAATGGAAGTACTTATACCTGTCAAACACTTCCATCCTATCAGAAGGGTTAATTCATAACTGTTCCGCTTGGCTTCCCAGTGTGATAACAGAATTTGCATGCAAGTGCCACAGTTGGCTTGGTCGCTCTGAGTACTAGCTAAGGATGGTAAACCCCTTGACAAAGCCTGATTACGACTAGAGTTACGGCATGTGACGTAGCAGATGAATATTTTTATACTGAGTGAATTTAAGGAAAACAGAAGACACTGAAAGTGAATTGCTTTCCACTGACTGGATTGACATGTGTAGCATTGGTTAAACAAGGATAAAGTAGGTGATATTGCATCAACACAGTTGCTGTTCCCTCAAATCTCATGAATAGTAGTGAGAAAGTAGTGTGCTGATGTGATATAGTACTGTGCAGAAGTCAGAGCCCACCCTTCATTGATTTAATTTCCAGCCAAAATGGCTGTTAGGAACAGAGAAGATAAGTGGGATCACCAAAAATGTCCCCATTGGCTGAACATAATAGAGCTCCACTCTTGCTTCAGATCCAAAACAATCCACAAATGTTTCTGTCCATCTTTCCACTGCGAGAGAACAACGCTATGGGTCTGAAAGGATGCGTGGCTGTCAAGAAACCTCACTAAGAAAAAAGAAATTGATTAAAAAAAGAAGTAAAATTGTTTCTCAGGACACATTAACACCAGTGTGAATGTATTTGGGATTATTAGGATCTCGAGAAGAAAGGACTTCAACCGACTTCTACGACTGAACTTTGGAGGTATGGAAAAACATCCCTGCAGATCTCGTTGAAAAAAGAAAGCTTCCAAGAAAGCTTCCATTCATCATGAAATTTACACACAATGTAAAGAACGACAGGTATTTGCCATCCTATAGATCTTCAAACTACCAGAATACTAGAGCCCTCCTTTGCTGTAACATTACTTTCGGGCTGAGCAGGCATCTGATCACTGCCTCGAGGGGTAGTGGTGGTGAGGTGCGTGAAAGGCAGGTTCAGGAAGGTAGGAGTAAAGTGAAACCGAAGAGCACGGAGAACAATCACAAGGGCTGATAGGAAAGGGAATTCTCCAAGCCAGGCGCAATGGAGTTTCCATGCTGGGCGAACTCGCGGCGTCTTCCTCTTTTGAATCCTCAGCCGTGAGAGTTCACTTCAGTGGTTTTCGCAGAAACTAAACCCCCCCCCCCCCCCCCCCCCACTCGCTTTGTGAGTGCATATGGAAAGCGAAAAGGCAACATTCATCTCTTACCTAATTCTCTGCTGGCACGGGTAAGTACATTTACGTGACATCACTGAAGGAATGTACTGTGGAGTGCACACTGAGAGGGTTCTTTGGAACAATGCTATTGAAGAACCACATTTGGTTTCCTGAAGAAGTGTGAGCAAGGGACCTTTTGTAAGGTCTGAAAAACATCTGTGTAATAGAACTGCATGTCCAAGCTGAGAACCGACCGTGTAGGCAAAGAGCAAAAGGTCAATACCTTTTAAGTGGCAACGATGAAACAATGAAATTTGGCTACGTCTAAAATGTCAGCGGTTGAGATGCGATAGGCTTATTCATCACTGAGTCATCTCTTTTATTCTAAATGCCCTTTTGTCTGACTTCTGTTTAACCTATACAGGTCTAGGCTTATTATCCAGTAGCTACTATGAATTGTTGGAGACTACTGTGAAACTAATATATACGTAGTCTTGAAACTGAAGCTTGGGCCCACATACAGGTCTAAAGGGTCTAGGAGCTTTCAACCCGTGAGCTGTTGGCAGCATAGCGGCAAGTCTCGCTGTAAGAGACCTTTGCCGAGGCTGGCTTCTGAGCACGTCACTGAGACAGGAGGATGTGGTTGGCCGCGGGAGCGTAACGGAGCAAAGGAAACAGAAAAAGCGTTCTCATCCTCCACAAACCGAACTCATTGGTGTCGAGGACACACAGGTAGACGTGACCTCACCGCCCTCTCTTCCTAATGGAATACCTTCCTCAGCATTTGACGTGACGAACGCGACGCTCCTCCAGCGGAAACTTCAGCCTTATCTCACGTTTGGGGTTGAGGCTTTGAAGAAAGAGAGAAAGAAAGAAAGAAAAAACTTTCCTCCGTCTGCTCCAGAAAACATGTCGCTGACGATGACCACTGGAAACCATCTGATATTTGCATTATATGTTTTCTTTGTTTCAGCTCTTCTGCTTTTTTTTTCCTCTGGTGACTAACAAAAGGAAAGGACAACATTGAACACGCGACAAAATGGCTATCGCAGCAGGTGGCATGAGGGAAAGCACAGAGCTGGGAGAAAACAGACGTTCAAAAACAATAACAGTAGCTGCGCATGGAACACTTTAGTGTAGCGGTGTCTAGACATGCAATTACTAAAGAAGAGTGATGACTACGATTTAATCATAGAGCTGTTTTGGTCTTTATTCAGAGATGGTACATTGGTTATTCACTCATGTTCACTGTTCATGGTTTTGTGGGCAAAAGTTCTGAGGCGGTCTGATCGATGTTTCGTTTAGCCAGTATTCAAAAACGTTTGTCTATAAGAACAGATATTTGTAGCAAATATGCAAGACAGAGTTATAAGGGAGTGGCTCATTTCTAAAAACTTAAGTGGTCTTTAAATAGTCTCATGCTTTTAGTCATTACAGAGAGATTGTTTGTCAAACAGGTACCGGTGGCTTATGAAGGCTGAACAGGTAAACCTGAAGACGGAACAGTATCATGGTTAAAATCAGAAAAACACCTAAAATGCATTCAGACTTACCTTTAGCATGAGTTTAATGTGGTAACCCAACATAAAAACAGCTGTTTGTGCCGTTTAATCCACTTTTTTCTGTTAATAACATTGTTCTTTAGTGGTGCTGGTAAAGAAGGTAATGGTATAGGAAAAGAACATCTAAATATGAGGAAAATTGGGGTGTATTTGTTTTTCAAAACTGAAAATGAGCGCTTACTCTTTCATTCAGAAAGAGTAACAACAGAGGAAACCTTGAGCCTCATTTATACAGTGATGGAAAACACCATTGCACACGAAGCTCAGATTCTATGCACTTATTGATTTTGGGTGGCCAGTGTGGAAATGTACACATAAACTGCTTTAGCAGTAGATTTGAACTAGTAGAAGAGGAAATCACCAAGTCACCAAATGCAAAAAACTGTATGTTGAAGAGAACTTGTAAAAATTTGGAAAAATAAGAGGTTAAGTAACAGAAACCAACAAAACCCATAAGAATTCTGATAAGCTCCCAACACTACCGCACTTGCCACTGTTGCTGGAACAAAACGTCGTATCTCCAGAGTGGTAACTTTGCAGTAGATGGAAAAAACCTATTTTAAATGTAAGTCAATGGAACCAGACTTTTTTTCCAAGTAATTTCGGGCTGTTTCTTTTGGTCCTTTTTTCGTGAAATTTACAAACCGTGTAAAGGGCAACAGGCATTTTCACATTATGTCAAAAACTTGAAAAAAATGGAGATACAAGCTTTGTTCTGACCGCTTGTTTGGTTTGTTGCTGCCTGTTTGGGTTTAAGAAATATGATAATTAAGAACTCTCAGTCCTATTTAACACTTCACAGCCTATGTAGGACAAAACGTATCTGATTTGGAATTATTTTGTTCACCACATGGTGTGATAGTGGGGCTTTTCAAAAATCCCATTCATTTTTTCCATAGAGAAATCCAGCTTAGACCTGGAGTTCCTAATATAGGAATGACGCTGACTACAAAATTATGTAGTAATTTTGGAAGTTAGTAAAGCACCGATTAATGAAAAATATTAGTTCATTATTTTGACCATAGAAAATAGAACTACATCATGTTATTGAACTATTTAGCTCCTTAAATCAGAATCAGGCAGATTCTACTTTAGAGAACCTCTGCTGACTTTGATGGTCTATAATCTTAATACCTAATACTGCAGTGTTATTGTCCAGTATGCTTAAACATGATGACCAAAAGATGTAAGAGCAGTACAAACATACTTAAAAAAATTGACCTGGAAGTAAAACTGGACTGGAAGTTCCTTAGTACTCCTTGTTTCTAGCAGTGACATCCAACGTCACATTTAAAAATTCACAGGTCAACGTGTTACTAGAAGTTACTTTCAATTCCTGTATCCTCTGAGAGTCTCTGGACGTTTTTATTTTTGTGTGTTCACAGCGCCAAAGGAGAAGTCGTGTTACACTCTGCCCACAGTGAAGAAACTCCTGGAGCAGAAGAGAAAGAGAGAGACTTCTTCAGCACCTCCGGCCTGTGCTGCTGCATCCAGTTCCGCTGGTGCCGTCGCACCCGTCCCAGTGAGTACCAACAGACCTTAGTGCAGTATATCATGTGTGGTAACACTACTGAAGGGTAGCATTCGTAAGACGACATGACATCTACGTAAGCCTTTCATGCCATAAACCTACATAACAGTTTATTTCAGACGCTGCATTTATTGAAGTGCTACCTCAGCTGTCGCTCATTATTGTGATGTTTCCTTTGCAGTTCTGATATCACAAAAGGCTTTAATATCCAAATGAGCTCACCCTAATTGTTTGCAGTCGTTGTTCAATCACAGACGGTGTGTTTTGTTGGTGTTGGATAAATCAAGGCATGTGCGCAGTCCAACAAATGAATGTAATTTCCAGACTAATGCAACCTGTGTCACATTCAGGTTCACAATATATTGCAAAGATTTTAATAACAATATGGTATTTTGACCATATTGTGCAGCTCTGGTGTAGTCAGGGACTGCTGAATGGGCGGGGCAGTCTGTCAGTGAATAAAAATCAGATTGTTCCCACACAAAGTATTGCGTAAAATTCAGAGACCACCTTTTCGCTTATTTAATTTCTACTTAGAGTGGCCTTTAATTGCAACTTATTCATTTCTGGAAAGATTAGTCAGTCTACTTGTATAAGGAAGGGGAAAGTAAGAGAAAAATCTCCAAAGCTAGAGGTCAAATTACTGAACATAATAACAACCATTCAAAACCTGGTAGACCACCAAGACTATCCTCTTCAAATAAGCAGTGTGTAAAGCTTTCATCTCTGAGAGAGAGGAGATCATCAAGCTGCTCAGATCTAAAACATCCTGTTTCTATCCATCCTTCCACTGTGAGAGGATGCCTCAGTACTATGGGTCTGAAAGAATGTGTAGCTGTCAAGAAGCCTCAAGATGGAAATGGACAAAAAAGAAGAAACTCTGCAAATCAAAGAACTCAGTTGTTCTCAGAATTAATGGACTGTCCAGACCTCAGCATCACTGAATGTGTTTGGGATTGCTTGAGTGAGAAGCAGAAAATGCAATCCAATCAGGCGGCACTCTGCAAGCTGTGTCAAACCATTATAGGATTCTAGGAGCAGATTAAACAAACTGTGCCTTAAAAGCGAAATAATGTATAATGAGCGACTGCTGTGAAACAAAAACATGAATGCTTGGCCCCACCTATACCAAAATATGTTCTGCAATCCATGAGTCAGTAGCACTTACCATAGGTGGAGCTTATAGTGCATTCATGCCAGCTCAGACTTTACAAGAAGGCCATGAATGAATGAGTTTGGTTACATCTTAACCACATAATTATGCAGAAATTGTTAAAATTCCCCTTTAATAATACAGTTTTTCACATCATAGCTTGATTAATTCTGACACATTCTGCCTAAACTGATGACAAATAATGACTAAACTTTTTCTCCAACAGGTGTCACCATCAGCTCCCTCTGACGGTAAGTGACACATGATCATCTTAGGAGGGAAGCTACATGCACAATGAAATGATGTTGAAAGCAGTTACTTTATATGGGTTATTGCTACAAAATATCAAAGTATATAATCAAGGATTTTCACCTTGATGTCCACTTCTGTAGTGAACCTGTAGACTCAGAACGCACTTATAATAAAAGCCAGTGGGCAGCTGCTGAATTCTGCAGATAAGCTGTGAAATATGTAAATTCTTATATATAAATATTTTTTAATTTCATCACTATGGCCGTGTTCAGTCAGCTCTTTCAGCCCGTCTGATTAGACCAGGACAGATTTTCTACAGCCTTAAGCATTAAACAAAGCCACATGAAATCTGACTTTTTTCCGAATGGGTTCAAGATGCATTTGTAGGTGGTTTTGAAATTCGGTGTTCTGGGCATGTGACCAGTCAGATTGGGCTCCATGCGTTTATGTTGTCATTCAGCAGTTTGTACTCACAAATGACAGCTTTAACACAGAGTAGAAGCTTTAAAACAGACATTTAGGTACAGTATTGTTTAATTTTTGTGCATTGTAGATTACAATGACTGCTTCTTTAATAGATTTGAGCTTGAAGCCTGTCTCAGAATATTACTGGTACAGCCTATAGCTTGTTAGCAGGCTGGTGACCAGGTCATCCTGTAATAATGCCGTAGCTCATAAAAAAGGGAAACCCTTCTGTAGAACTGGACAGGATCACGATATTTATCATTATTGTAATAAATTATGCCTAAATATGCCTTAACCCTCTACTGCACACAGTATGAGCTCAATTAAAAGTAAATAAATAAATATTCAGTTCACTTTTCTTGCATAAAATGGACCTGATTGTGTGTGTAGGGGTCCTTTTGGATTAGGTTGCTTGGGAAGAAATGATACAGAGCTGTGTTCCCTGAGGTGGTGAGACTTGGCTTGTGGCTGGCCAAATCCATTCCACTGCCACACAGTGTTGCTTCTAGGCAACAGACATATTTCTGCAAATTCAAACTCTTCTCTTTATTGTGAACACTATTATTGTCTTTAAATATGCATAATGTTATTGTAAAGTGAGGAAAATGAGTTTGTTGGCCTGAGACTACATTGTGCAATAGAGGGTTAATATTGTAATATTGTAATAATCATTGTTTGAGTATACTGTGAATATCGTCAGCATGTTTGATTAAGGACAGAGCATAATTAGCCCTGTTGATTTGAATTTAGTGAAACGCAGCATGTAAAATATTGAATACAGATTACTATGCTATTAGCATGATTGTATCATTAGTAATATCTGGAAGCTTGGCAAATGATGACCGGTCACTATTGTTGACCGTCAGCGCGTATCATCACATAATGAGCGGCGACGGGAAGGTCAGAGTGATGTAGTGAGAAAATCATTAGTCAATCATTTTTAATAGGAACCAGCTTTTTATTCATATTGTTGGCTTAATATTCACCAGCTTCTTATTCATCTTTTCCGTTCCACCTTAAATGATGCAGCAGTTACCTTATAACTACAGCATACCTTGTAACAACAGCACCATTTAGAATGGAACGGAAAATTTGAACAAGGTGCCAAATGAGAGTCCAAAATTAGCTTCATTGTCTTTTCCACAACTTTCCGTGAAAAAAATATATATTTTTTGTTCCTTGTACTGTTTCTGATCATTGTTTATTGAAACCCTAATCATGAAGAACATCAAGAGTGAAGTGTAGAGTGGTGCAGGATATACTGAAAACAGTGCTAGCATTATTTAAAGCCTGACAACTGAACTTAAGACTCTGCTCCGTTTTACACACACCCCCGTCAAAATGTTCCTCCTGCCAAGAAAACTTAATCAACAGTGTCAGAATTGACTCCAAGCAGTTAGACTTGTTCATTGGCCGGAGTATTTGGAGTCAACGAATCAATGGTTTTACCCTGCGTTCACACCGGCAGCTGCTGTGTCTGATCCACTTGTACAAGCACAACACACTAACACACCACCACATCAGTGTTACTGCAGTGCTGAGAATGATCCACTACCCTAAATGTACCTGCTATGTGAGGGTCCATGGGGATCCTGACCATCGAAGAACAGGTTAAAAGGGGGCTAACAAAGTATCAGAGAAACAGATGGACTACAGTCTGTAACTGTAGAACAAAGTGACCCTATACAGTAAGTGGAGCTGGACAAGGAGGTGGTCATAATGTTAGAATCAATTACTTGTGACTGCCAGTAGTTTGCGGCTGTCAGTGAAGATATGGCAAGAAGCACAATGATCTGAGCATAAACTTCTCAAGTGCAGGAATATGGATATATAATCTGCGCTTGAAAAAGCCCAGTTATCGTTGAAATTTGTGCTCGTAAAATGAAAGATGACGGATTGCCAGTTGAACTTATAACTGGTTTCTGATAACAGACCCTTTTTACCTGCTTTACGCTTTATATTCTTTTTGTAGATTAATATGTTTTACCTTCACCCGAGTAGGTAAAGCAGGCGAACAAAAAAGCTAACCAGCTAACAGGCTAATGCCACAATAATTAGAAACAGGCTTTTATTAGCGCCAGTGTTTTAACGTTAATTTGCCTTATCCCACAAAGCGATCCTACCCCACATATGTACACCAGTGACAGTTTGTGTTTGTAAGTTCAGCCTTAAGTAGAGTGTCCTTATTAGTCCCACACTGGGGAAATTTTATGTCTGCAATGTAACCCATCAGTACAGTGAAACACCACACTGACACACACTAGGGGGCAGTGAGCACACTTACCTGGAACTGTGGGCAGCCCTAGCTGCAGTGCCCAGGGAGCAGTTGGGGGTTAGGTGTCTTGCTCAAGGGCACATCAGTCACGTACTGTTGGCCCAGGGGTTCAAACTGGCCGCCAGGCTGGATCCCCGACCTCCAGCCCAAGACTGGCCCCTATTTGAGTGTATTATACAGAGTAAATGTTACTGCTTACTATTTGACTGAATGATTTAGGCTATCAAAATATCATTTTGACAAGGTAGCAGAATTGTCAGAACTCTGGAAAACTATTCTCTAAAAGAACAATTCTACAGATTTATGTCTCAATTTACAAACACGTCCGACTAAAAAAATCTGTTTACGATGTTTACAAACAGAATTCCGCAGCTGCCCAGTGGCTTCAGTTCTGAGCTTGTTTAGTTCTTTTTCGAGTACAGAGAAAAGTGTTGAAACTATTGTCCGTGCTAATCGGCCATGTGATACAGATTTGGCAGATTAGACTGAGAAATCACTAACCATTCCTTTAAGCTGAAAGCCTTTCTTTCTCTACAGGTACCAGCAATAGTTACTTCGACATGGCAGCAATGAGTTATGACCGGTGGGATGGATTATTGCACCAGCATTCTTCAGCCTTGCAGCCCTGTAACTCCTTCTCTGCTGTGGCACTTGGTTACCCCCAAAGCTTTTCACAGACTGGTGTCTACAGCCACAGCCTGCCCACTGCTGAGCCACAGGCCTCCAGCTACAGCCCACATCAGCTGCAGGACTGTCAGGACGGACAGATCCCACAGAACTTCGTAAGAGCCTAGAAAATCATACTTCATACCCATTCATGTTCTGTCATGACTTCACTGTTTTGCTGCAGGGTGTTAAAGTGCATGCATTAACCTGCAATGATTTTGGAATATTAGATTTAATTAGAATCAATCATAATAGGGGTGGGAATCTCTTGGCACCTCACAAATCAATTCGATTACGATGCAGATGCGATTATAAAACGATTATCGATGCACCTTTTTTTTTATATACAGGACCTCTTTTTTTCCTCACTGTGTGACAACTTGGTACTTTTAAAGCAAAGTATTTGTAATGATCTTTAATGAATTTACTTCCAAAGTCTTTTATTAATAGATCAAATGGAAGTGATGTGGTAAGTGAACCAGAAGACTCTCATTCACTGCTTTTGTTTGGAGCATGAGCATCTGTGATAAAATGCGCTGTGACGGTGAAATAAGATCCGGTGATAATGGATGTCCACGCAGCACATTACAGCCGTCCTGCCCGTTTGATTTAGTGATTTTATAACTCCAGATGTGGTCATGTTCTAGAGAGTCAGGGGTCACTGTGTCAGTAAAATATCTGAGAGACAGGACGTGAGCAACACAGTGCGAAAGCCCCGTTTCTCAACGAGAATGCAGGTCACTTAGCAACCCAGTCTCTCCTGGCTAGTAGCTACGAAAAGGCAAAGAGCGATCTAGCTCAGACGAACCTTTGGAGACGTATTCGCATTTATAATCACCTTAGTTGTTCTGGCAGTAGGGGGTGCAGGCTGGACCCTTACAGATCCATGTGTGTTTCTGTTATGTGCAACAAAATGCTGGTAAAGTTGTATAATGCTAAAAAAACACTTGTCGGTTCATTGGCAACAGGTCATTAATGTGATGCAATATAAAAAGAGCCTGAGTCTTTCTGAAGTAAAGATGAGGAAGGGTTCATCACTCTGTGAAAGACTACACGGGCAAATTGAGCAACAAATCAAGAATAATGTATCTCAATCAAAATAGCAAAGAACTTTTGCTTTTCATCATCTGCAATACATAATGTCATTAAAAGACTCTGAGAATCTGGAGAAATCTCTGTATGCAAGGGACAAGGCCAAAAATCAGCATCTGCTGACAGTTCATCACTGCATCCACAAATGCAAGTTAAAACTCTAAAATGCAAAGAAGGAACCAGATATAAACAGGATCCAGAAACACTGCCACCTTCTCTGGGCCCAAGCTCTTTTAAAATGGACTGAGGTGAAGTGGAAAAGTGTCCTGTCGACCAACAAATCAAAATTTGAAATTTTTTGGAAATCATGGACACTGTTTCCTCTGGGGGTAAAAAACACTTAGCTTGTTATCAGTGCACAGTTCAAAAGCCAGTATTCATGATGGTATGGGGTGCATTAGTGTACACGGCCTGGGTAAAGTGCACATCTGTGAAGGCACCTTTAATGCTGAACAATGGCTACATGTTTTGGCAACATATGCTGCCA
This sequence comes from Pygocentrus nattereri, assembly GCF_015220715.1. Classification (NCBI taxonomy): domain Eukaryota; kingdom Metazoa; phylum Chordata; class Actinopteri; order Characiformes; family Serrasalmidae; genus Pygocentrus; species Pygocentrus nattereri. The sequence continues at coordinate 43,905,752 of NC_051213.1, read as the reverse complement.
TCCAGACGTCTTTTTCAGGGAAGGCCTTGATTATTTCAGCAAGACAATGTCAAACCACGTTCTGCATGTATTACAACATTACAAAGAGTCTAAACTGGCCTGCCTGCCGGCCAGACTTGTCACCACAGAAAGTATTTGGCACATGATGAAATGACAAATACAACAAAGGAGACCTTGAACTGATGAGCAGCTGAAATCTTATATCAAGAGTTTACCAACAAGAATGGTAAAAACATTTCACTTTCAAAACTGCACCAGTTGGTCCACCTCAGTTCCCAAGCGCTTACAGTGTTGTTAAAAGAAGAGGCGATTAAACTCAGTAAACATGCCCCCATCCCAACTTTTTTGGAACATGTTATTGGCTTCAAATGGAAAATGGGTATATTTTTTTCAAAAAACAATAAATTTGCTGAGTTTCAACATTTGATTTATTGTCTTGTTTGTAGTATTTTCCTTTTAAGAATGTTTTACTTCATTTGTATATCATTGCATTCTATTTTTATTGGCATTTTGCACAGCGTCCCAACTTTTTTGGAATTGGAGCTGTAAAAAAACTGTGATAATGTTTACTGAATGTTTACTACACGTACCAACAAAGTTCTGCAAAGAGATGATGTTTACTTCAACCGTTTTAAAAAGGTCGTAATCGTGCTTGGTTTCAGAAGTTATTAAAATGGGAACTTATTAAGATTAAGATTAAGATTAAGATTAACATTAAGTGACCCTTGTTAGTCCCGCAACAGGGAAATTTCACCTCCGCATTTAACCCCTCTGTGAAGTGAAACACCACATACACTCTAGTGAATACACACACACACACACACTAGTGGGCAGTGAGCACACTTGCCCGGAGCGGTGGGCAGCCCAATCCGCAGCGCCCGGGGAGCAGTTGGGGGGGTTACGTGTCTTTATCAAGGACACCTCAGTCATGTGTTGTTGGCTCTGGGGATCAAACCGGCGACCTTCCTGTCAAATTATGTGATTATCATTGGGCTTCCTTTCCTGTGCATTCTTTTTTTTTCACGTAGCCTGGAGCAGAGTGTCCAGTGACAGCAGCTTTGAGTGGTGCCAATGCTGTGACTGTTCAGAGCTCGTGTTACTCCTGGTCCTCGGGGTCCAGGCCCCAGGCGCCTGCAGGACCCTGCAGCCTCCAGTTCAGGACCCAGGTGGACATAGCCAAGCTGGAGGAGGCTCGAGCGTTCCTGCAGGGCATGGACTACAGCAGAACCACCTGGCAAGACGATGACGGAGACACGTGAGTAAAAGAGTTATGTTCTTGCAGTTTAGTTTACCTGCAGCAGTAGCATCCAGTATGTTGTAGATAGGCCAGCTGGAATGAATTCCTAAGTGTGATCTTTCACTCGATTATGAAATAAATTATATTTGAAATGACACTCAAATGGGGGGGGGCATGCATCACAATGTGGACATGGATGATTCTATTCACAAATGTCAAAAATCAATTTTCTAAATTTTAATTGATAAAATACTGTTGACGTCTGTGGCTGTGCACTTAACAAAACCACAAGTGGATGAGCCAGAAATCCCAGCAGCTCCTGCTGCATTAAAATCTAGGTTAGGTCAGGAGTCAACAACCCACATGAAGAGCCATTATGTCCTTTCAACTAAAATCAAACCATCTAAAAATGTCTGTAATTCCTACTTCATTTTTATTAATTGGACCATCTTGCTTGTTTAGGCTCTGCACGTATTGTAGCACAGCATTTATTTTATTGTTAAGTTTTGGTTGGAAACAAAAGGGTTACAATTCTGAAACACCCAATGCAAAACTGTCAAGTCAGATGTTTTATTTTCTCAAACTATTGACTTAGTATATTGAAATAATGATATTTTCCTAAAATATTGACTTAATATGGCAAAATGATGACTTAATTTCTTGATATTTATGTTAAAATAATTACTTTTCATTATTTTATTTTCATTACTCAATTTTTTTTCTGTACCATCTATGTAGATATAGCCAAGCATGCCTTTTGGTTAGGGCTTCAGGATCTAATCTGAAGAATGTTAAAATAACCATTAACATAATTAGGAACTGACAATGAACTCAACCAAACATGCTTTGATTTACAATGGGTGGGACCAGTTTTGTGACCAAAAAGCATGAATCTAAACTTTCTGGAAGTTCTGGATACATCACTGACTTTTAGCTCTGTTTTTTGAATGTCTCTTATGAGCTCAAGTTTACTACTAGAATCCCATAGGGATGCTAGCAGAAGTTAGCTTTACAGAGGTGTTTGTCATTTACATGTATGGCCTGAACTGAAGTTCTAGATTTAAAAGTCATGGTTTACCACTGGTGATATAAACTCACCGGCCACTTTATTAGGTACACCTGTTCAATTGCTTGTTAACACAAATAGCTAATCAGTCAGTCACATGGCCACAACTCCGTGCATTTAGGCATGTAGAGGTGGTCAAGAACACTTGCTGAAGTGCAGACCGAGCATCAGAACGGGGAAGAAAGGGGATTTAAGGGGCTTTGAGCGTGGTGTGGTTGTTGGAGCCAGACGGGCTGGTCTGAGTATTCCAGAAACTGCTGATCTACTGGGATTTTCACACACAACCATCTCTAGGGTTTACAGAGAACGGTCAGAAAAAGAGAAAATATCCAGTGAGTGGTCAGTTGTGTGGACGAAAATGCTTGGTTGATGTGAGAGGTCAGAGGAGAACGGGCAGACTGGTTCCAGATGATAGAAAGGCAACAGTAACTCAAATAACCAAACAAAATCTCTGAGGAACGTTTCCAACACCTTGTTGAAAGTAGGACACGAAGAATTAAGGCAGTTCTGAAGGCAAAAGGGGGTATAGCCTTTTACTAGCACGGTGTACCTAATAAAGTGGTCAGTGAGTGTAACGTTTCCTGTAATAAAACTTATAATTTTGTGACAAAAATGAGTACTGCTGAGCAGAACATTGAGTAACAGTAGGTTCACATAGCCAGTCTAGAGAACAAACATGATGGAAAAGCCTGGCTTTCTGTGAAATAAGCATTTTTGTATGTTTTTTTTTTGTCTTTGATAGGATTCTGCACATCTACACTGCTAAGGGCCAGAGGGAATATGCTTTTGCTGCAGCAGAGAAGCTGCAAGAACTTGGCAGGTTGGACTCAAAGGAGCACAAGGGCAAGGTGATCCACAAAAAAAAAGAAAATATTTTTGCAAAGAAATGGCCTGGCATCTATATTGCCAGGCATTTCCATTCAGATTATGTTGAATTTAAGCCCTCCATGTTATACAACTTTAGCCTAGAGTCTGTAAACAACAACAACAACCAGTATAAACTCCTGTATATACTCCATAGTAACATTTAGCTCATTGGATATCATACCATTATGATGTTCTTATTTTATTCATTTATTTTTACCAATTGTTTGATTGTTGATGGTTTATGTTGCTTCATGTGCTCAGTGTATTCATTCTTATGCCGCTCTGTATCTCAGACTGCTCTGCTGGTGGCTGTGACGGCCAATCAGCCGGAGATAGTCCAGGACCTACTTTCTCTAGGAGCAGATATCAGCATTTGTGACAACAAAGGTCAGACTGCGCTGCACCTGGCGGCTACGTATGGCTTCCCTCAGGTCATGCAGGTAAGACAGAGTCCATCAACATTTTAGCAACATGTGGAACAAACGTACATGTTCAAATCCCTCCATTTGCAGATGTTGCTGTCAATGGACCATGGACTGGACATGGAGGCCCGCAATTTTGAAGGTAAAAGATTGCACATTGTATCATGTCACAAATATTAAAGTAATGGGGCCACATCTTAGCAAACCAGCTTTTCTTTGCTTTTGAAAAAAGAAAAAAGTTGTTTCAGTTTCAATTGTTCTTTTTTGAGCAAACATAACCATTCTACTTAATTATTCCTGATTTCTAGTGTAAAACAAGCTTCTGTTAGCCTAGTTTGTTGATATTTTACCTTCACTGATATGTGTCGCACCCAAATACTGCTCTCTTGAAAATTTACCCAAAATGAAATTGAGTTTTATTTTCCTGCGAGCCTTCATGCTTTATATTTGGTAAACAAGTGGGCCTCGAGGTGCTAAAGGTTAAGAACCTGTGGTCTACAATCTGCCAAAACAGCTTGTTTTGAGAGTAATCATGAGCCATGAGCACATTTACATATGACCAGCTGTTTAACCTACAGCAGTTTGGCTCTGCCCGCTTACACTGCGCTGATGAGGAGTGTTACTGCAGGCAGTCTGTAGCAATTATTGGGCTGGAAGATGTGTAGAAACACAATCCATTTGGACTTCTTCCAGCCCAGTCTGCTTTTTGAACCAGGCATGATGCAGGACAGCCAGTGACAGAGTTAATTTACATCTTAAATGCACAGTAACAAAAACGGCCTGTTTAATTTGAAAAAAAAAAAAAATCATGCAAAAGTTTATGTACTAAAATTGTCCCTGTTACATTACACTGAGCTCTCTCTCTCTCTCTCTGTCCTTCTCTCTCTCTCTCAGGGCTCACCCCACTCCACTGTGCAGTGATTTCCCACAGTGCTACGATGAAGGCCCTCGCTGCCTCCTCCTCATCCTCCACATGGCTACCTGATAGTGGTCTGCAGTCTCAGGCCGAGAACAAGCTATTCTGTCTGCAGCTGCTGCTCGACGCTGGGGCTTCCCCTGTCAGCCAGGTGTTTATCCTACTAATCTATTGCATCAGCCGTAATGCTCCATTGCTACATTGAGCATTGTTCCCTGCTATCTGCCCCCAATCCAAATTATTTTTTTGTGTAAAATATATTCATTTTATTAAACTAAATCTAGAGATTATTTTTTTATTGGAACTTCATTCTGGATATCAAGATTGAGAACTTTGTTATCCATATTCACTATCAGTATTCTTTTCATAAGAACTTATATTTAAGTGTGACCCCTGTAGTCACACCTGCATATTTTAATGCACATTTTTATTTCCTGAGTTTAACATATTAAGGTAAAAATAAAATAGAAAATGTGTCATAGCCTCGGCGCTATTATGTTTTCTTCCCCAAATATCTTAAATCCAGCAGTGAAACTGTTCATAATTGTGCATCACAATATACAGACATACAATAAACTACACAGTAGATTTAAATAGTGTGAACTATATATTATGAATTGAATGTTTTAAAGTTTGTAGTATTTTCTGTAGTTTTAGTAACTTATTTACATTTTCAGTTACATCATCTGCCTTGAGATTTGGTCTTCACTTTTGAACTATGGGGCATTCTGAATATGAATCTTATTAGAACCTCATTCTCAATGTTAATTTATTAGAACTTCATTCTGAATATAAAAAAGTTTGGACATGTCTGCCATTTCTTAATTAGACACCTGTTAAGTTGTAGAGTCGTTTAATACATTTATCTGCAGTCATGCTGGTTTTAGATTACTTGGGGGGGGGCGGGGGACAGATTCTAACCCTTCTGAAAGGTAGCGTGCTTATGTAACGTTTTCGGATCACACTGCATTTCCTGCTGACATACAGAAAGTGAAACCCCCTTTTATACCTCTGCAATTTCTGTATGATACTGAATAGTACACTCAAAGGCTTTTTGTCTATGTTCTCACGCTCGCGTCAGTTTCACTTTGTCAAATCACATGTCCCTCTCTTTCTTAGGAAATCAAAAGCAACAAGACTGTTCTACACTTGGCTGTTAAGGAGGGGAATATCCAGCTGGTGCATTTTTTCCTGAAATTCCAGCTTCCTGACATGCAGGCCTTTATCAACATGAAGGTATCACATGCTGATTGAGAACAGATCTTTACAGTGATACACAGTGGATCCAAACATCTGAGATCACATTGAAAATCTGGGAAATGTTTTTATTATTTAAACATGGAAATAAACAACAGAAAGTTTCAGAATTTTGAAAAAATCTAAGTTTTGAGACGTAAAATTCTACAAAGCCAATTCCAAAAAATTACAGCAGGTAAAATGCACATAAAAACAGAAAGCAGTAATTTGTAAACTGCCTTTTACAGGTGTGTTATTGAAAGGTGTTTTATTCAGTTTTATTGAAAAGAAATATTTAATATTTCAAATGTATTGATTTCTGTACTCAAAATTGATGCCTGCAACATTTTCCAAAAAAGTTGGGACAGGGATAGTGTAAGACTGGAAAGTTTGTGGAATAATCTAAAACATTCCAAATACTAAGAAATTCCAAAATTCAATATTTCAGAGATCTGATCTTAGACTTTTGGACCCCATTGTTTTATGTTTTGAATTATGCAGTGCAAAGTTGAGTTATGGTTAGCTATTACTATAAAAGTCAAGTTATTATTGTCCTTTCACAGTTTATCAGTTTACAGAGTAATTACATTGTCACATAATTGACATAGCTTTTGACTTTTTAAAATTTGTTTCAGTGTTAAATAGTAACAAAAACATGGCAAACATGTATCGGGTTTTTTGTCACTGTACCCACAACTACGACGTGGTAGCAGCTCCTGCATGTTTATTTGTGTTGCCTCAGGCCCACGGGCACACAGCCTTACACATGGCGGCAGGGCTGCACGGAAACCCCCATCAGGAGGAGCTGATCCGGCTGCTGCTAAGCAGAGGTGCAGACCCCAGCATCCGCAACCTGGAGAATGACCAGCCTGCCCACCTGCTGCAGAGTGGTCAGCAAGGAGAGAAGGTGAGGAGACATGCTTGCTGTTTTGATAGCTGTAAACTCTCTATGAGCCATTTTTTGTTCTCTTTGTTCAGTACACTAACATCCAAAAACTGTACATCACCATAATCAATCAGTTCGTTTATTTTAAAACTAGAAAATCAACAATCCAATGACTTTGACCAGAGGCACATAAACGTTTGCATATGCCAATGCCCGTGTGTATATATACACACACACAACAACCAGGCATAACATTATGACCACCTCGTTTCTACGCTCATTGTCCATTTTATGAGATCCACTTACTGTATAGGTGCACTATGTAGTTCTACAGTTACAGACTGTAGTCCATCTGTTTCTCTGATACTTTGTTAACCCACTTTTACCCTGTTCTTCAGTGGTCAGGAGCTCCATGGACCCTCACAGAGCAGGTACTATTTCTGTGGTGGATCACTACCACCACATCAGTGTCACTGCAGTGCTGAGTGTGTGTTGCACTGGTCTGAGTGGATCAGACACAGCAGAGCTGCTGGAGTTTTTAAAAACCTCAGTGTCACTGCTGGACTGAGAATAGTCCATCCATCCATTTTCCAAGCCGCTTCTCCCTCAGGGTCGCGGGGGGGTGCTGGAGCCTATCCCAGCAGTCATTGGGCGGAAGGCAGGATGCACCCTGGACAGGTCGCCAGTCCATCACAGGGCCCAAGAATAGTCCACCAACAGCATCCTGTGGGCAGCGTCCTGTGGCCACTGTGAAGGTCTAGAGGATGACCAACACAAACTACGCTGAAAAACATGAGCTGCCGTCTCTGACTTTACATCTACCAGGTGGTGGACCAACAAGTTAATAGAGTGGACAGTAAATGGACAGTTTTTAAAAACTCCAGCAGCACTGCTGTGTCTGATCACACACTAACACACCACCACATCAGTGTTACTGCAGTGCTGAGAATGATCCACCACCCAAATAGTACCTGCTCTGTGAGGGTCCATGGGGGTCCTGGCCACTAACGAACAGGGTAAAATGGGGCTAACAAAGTACACAGAGAATCAGATGGACTACAGTCTAACTGTAGAACTAAAGTGCACCTAGAATAGAATTCAGAACCAATTTTGTCAACTGTGTTTGCACACTGTGAAATTAGACCTCTGCATTTAGCCCATCCGTGCAGTGAAACACCCACATATATGCACACTAGTGAAGACACACACACACACACACACACACACATGGGGGGACAGCGAGTACACTAGCCCGGAGCAGGCGGTAGCCCTATCCTTGGCACCCGGGGAGCAATTGGGGGTTAGGTGCCTTGCTCAAGGGACTGTCAGCCGAGGGGATTGAACCGGCAACCTTCTGGTCACAGCATGACTGTAACAGCGGATTCTCAGGAACGTGAGAAGGATCCATGTGCAGGTTAAAGGTGGTTTAATAAAACGGGGAAATCCAAGAGGCAAGGACAAGGACAGAAAAGGAGGTCAAATGCCAAAAGGGCAAAAGCAAAAAAATCAGTCCAAAGAGCAGGCAACAGTCCAAAACGCCAAAAACAAAACAAGGGAATAAACAGTGCTTGGTCAGGCAGACACAGAGGAACTCGCAATACTTTGCAAAGCCTGAGCGCAACAGAGGTTTTTATAGCAGAGCAGAGTAGGGTGGAAATGAGGATCAGGTGGGGCTCATTAGGGTTGGTGTGGTGATAGTGTTAGAACTCAGGAGAGGACGACCTCTGGTGGCCAGAAGGGGGATTGCTGACACATTGTTGCTACAAATGAATATTTAGGCGAATCATGGATGAGCCTATTAAATGTGAGAATATAAAGGATTCTACTGACTACCTAGTTATCTCTTTTCATTTTCAGCTGAAGCTCATCTTGAAGAAGAGAAATGCCTCGTCTAGGCGCCGTATCGCATCCTTACAGGACCAAGAATGACCAGGACTGCTTCCAGTCCCACCGTACCTCCCTTTACTTCTCATAGGGACATCGGAAAGTCTGCATTCATTCAAGGGGACACCGTATAAGCACAGGCACTCTTTCAGATATTGGAGGAAACAAAATCAGAGCAGATAAAAAGATAAAATCCCTAGGGGTGGATAATGTGACAATCGTTTTCACAATAATTTGTCATGAAGAAAATGTGTATTTCTAGAACAGAGGTCAATTGTATGTTTCATTGAAGAAAAAAGTTGAAGGGGCTCTGCAGTGGCACAGCTTTTTTGGTGAGATTGCGAATTTAAATCCATAAATTCCCAGTGCCACATATTTGGTGCAAAATCAATGCCAAAAGTTGAAAAAATTTAATAGAAAGATTTAAATAGAACTTTAAATTTAAACTTTAGTTCCTTCTATAGTACAGAGCAAAATCATAAACCTAGCAAACACACCCAAACCTACCTAATGTTGAGTAACTGGCTTGCCAGTTATAAATTTACACATTCTAAAGACAACTTACTAATTTTAACTTAATAATTGTTTTAGAATGTGTGATTGATGTACTCAGTTGGTGTAATATATAGAAGAATGTTTCACCTGAAAAAAACCCTAATTTACTACTTACAACAGATGTTGTTGATCACTAAGACACGTTCAGTGTCCAAATTTTGTTTCTTTAATTTAACACTGGAGCTATGAGGCCAACATTGCTAACAAACACTTGCACTAGAAGTCAATAGTCACCCAAACCTTTCTGTAAACACACCTGCAAATTCTCTCTTGGCCTCTGCATCCAGGTCTTCATTTCAGACTTGCAGTTTGAGCTATAAAAATGAACTGAACTTCACCGTGTAGCTGAATTTGGTTGCCAGTTTAGACATCAGGTGTTGCGGCGAATTCTGACTGTTGTCTTAAGTGACTGAGCGCAGTGTTCAGCTACACAGTGAAGTTTTGTTCAGTTCAATAGTTCATAGTAAGTCATACTCTGCCATAAAGCACATTTACAGATCTGTGCAACTTTAATTGAGAACTTTTTGGGGATGCATTTACAGAAAAAAGTTTTGGGTGACTACTGACTTCCAGTGTTTCACAGCCTCTTAGTTCTAGCGAAGCAAAACAGACTCCAAACATGTCTTTGCTTATTATCAACAGCATCTGAGGAAAGTAAAAATTGTGTAAATTAGAATTTTTTGATGAAGCATTCTTGTTTTGCCATTCGTGCCTTTGCTGTGATAGCAAGAATTGACAAATTTCACTGTTATTCATGGCATTTGACTCCCAAACACCTGTAACTTTTAGCCTTAATAGCATTCAAATATGGTGAAACTCTTACCCAATATCAGAAAATGAGGTAAATATCATGAAAATGCCTTCAAGTATGATGAGATCATCATGTTTGCCATATTGTCCACCCCTAGACACCATGTGGAAGAGTATGGGAATTAGAAAAAAAAAAAAAAAAAAAACACTGAAAAAGTGCCACCAAATCTAATCTAACGTCCCTTGAATGAATTCAGATCTTCACATAGGACGGATTTTTATCTACAGTATCCTCTTATGAGGGTTTTCACCAGTTGCTTCTCTAAATTGTTGTAGAGGGTCATCTAATGTTTCACGTGTACTTTCACAAGCTTTTTCTCACAAGTAAGCGCCCAATATAGCTCATTCAGAAAATGAATATGCCCATATCATGAGCACGTGTCAGAGAAAAAAGAGGCCTCTGCGGTTCCTTTTCTGAAGGAAATGATTTCTGTGAAATCTCGAAGCACGGCCGGGTTCGCTAGTCGAATTTCCTGCCATTTTTTATAAACCACATTGGTTTGGAGAATGGAGGGGCTTCCTTTGCTCTTTCCATCCGTACACTGCATCAGTGTTATAACCACATTTATTTATTTTTTTTCAGTTACACTTAATATGCAAGTGTAATGTGGCTTTTTTATATGTATGTGTATCCACTGTCCTAACAAAACCTCCATAAAAGCAACTTAACATGAATGTATGTTTATGATTTTAAAGGAGAATTCCACTGATTCGTCAACATTTCTATGTAGTTAATCAAGTTGTTTGCAGTGGTGGTGATGGGAACCAGACGTCTGAATAGCTTAGTGCCTCTTAAAAGCTCCCTCAAAGACCCTCCAGGAAATGGTTCTCTGTGATGTCTTGGTGTTTTATGATGTGTTTCGGTCTAAATATGTTTTTAGAAGTACATTGAGGGCAAAGTATGTTCTGATTTCGCATTTACCATTATGAAAGTTATATATATAAAGCACATGTAGATTCACTGGTGGTTTCAGATAGGAAATGAAAGGGCTATATTTGAGTCATAAGCATCATGAGTACAGGTTCCCATCACCACTGTAAAGAAATACAAGTCAGAAAATTTCTCTACAATGAACCACTTTACAGCAAACCACTCTGAATGACTGTTTACATTTCAGCCATTGAATTATGCAGAAATGTTGAGAAAAAGTTGTGGAATTCCCCTTAAATCCAAGTAATTCTGGACCATTTCTATTGGTTCGGTTTGCAACAGTCACAAAACCGGAGTTACTAGGGGACGATGCATCGTCTGATGGTGTTTTACTCAGGAAAATAAACTATTTATATGCTGTACAACATGTACCAAGACAGTTCTCTGTAGAACCTCTAACCTATATAGCTGGGGAAGCTGTAGCAGATGTGTCATCGCTCAAGTGTGAGCACATTCTTATGAGTCATGTGAGGGAGTAAAAATGTCAAACCACTTTCAAAGCATAGCAAGGTTCTCAAATACACAATAAAGACAATGAAAGACAAAATGATCGTCATTCACATTAACTGTGTTTAGAAGCTAGGAGGGTGGTAAAAATGTGGTAAAGAGTTTATGTTTTTGTATTTTTTCTGGTGGTTTCATTCGACTGTGATTTTTTTGAGTCAGAATAGGCAAAATGAAGGAACGGCCAAGGGATTTATCACCTGTGAATCACCACTGCGCCTCAAATACACTGGTAATTCAAATGAGGGGGGGGAAAAACATTATACAGTCACTTCCCTTGAAGACGCAGTGAAATGATTGTAGATTTATAAGAATTGTGAAGCACTTCATGTAATCAAAAAGCAACAGTGTTGACTACTTTTCCTAGGTTTAAAATGGATTAACGCTGCAAACTACCTGTAATGAATGTAATCCACTGACCAACTGAATTGTCTCAGGCTTCAGCAATGGCATTAAAATATGCTGTTAAAGCAGCGTCTCTTCTGTGTATCGTGTTTTTAGTACTGTCTCCAGTCATTTTATGCTTGAACAAGTGATTGTATTTCATCGCTTTATGTAGGAATTGGGAATTTTGTGTTTCATGATGCATGTTATTAGCGGTGGACTTAATTCTAATAATTATAGCATTGATTATATTTATAAAGTCCACCTTGTCAGGGAGACAAAATTGTTTTATTTGCTAAAAACATGAATCCAAAATAAAGATAAATAGATACACATTTTTAAATGAAACTCTTCTCTAACTGAAATCGAAACTTTTCACTTGTACTTTTTCTCAGTTGTAATTGCTGAAGCTTTATATTTTATTGCAAAAATAAAATCTAAATATAAGGCATGACCTTCTATTTTGTTGAAATTTTTTCTCGCAAAATAGCAAATAATAATTATGCTCTATAAAATTGGCTCATTTTTTAAAATCAACATTAGCCAAATGTGCTGAAAAAATGCCTTATTTTTAGCATGGTAACTTACTTTCACATAGAAATTCAGGTAACATACATTAACTGGGGTGTTCAAACTTTTCTACGTGCTTCTGGGCTTTACTAGTCTCAAGAAAGTTGAAACTATCCAGATTACAAAACTGAATCAAATGCTAAACAAAGACCACAACTGCACATCAATCATTCAGAATCATTTATTATTATTTAAATTTATTAACAGCTGTTCACATTTCTTATTGATATACACCATTCAAAAGTTTAGGATCACATATTAATAATTACTGATATTTGATTCAGTAATAATGTGTACACTGTAGTCAGAAGTACGTATAGTATTCTATAGTAGGTATAGAAGTTATTTTGTTTTAATATTTCAAGTGTGCAGTAATAGTCCTCACCCGAGAGGCCACCCAGGTGCTAGTGCAGTCTCTTGTTATCTCAAGGCTTGCCTACTGCAACTCACTCTTGGCTGGTCTTCCCATGCAGGCCATCAAGCCTCTGCAACTCATCCAGAATGTGGCAGCACAGCTCGTCTTCAATCTGCCCAAGTTCAGCCACGTCACCCCACTGCTGCGCTCCCTTCACTGGCTTCCTCTAGCTGCACGCATCAGATTTAAAACCCTAACGCTGGCCTACAAAGCCAAAAATGGACCAGCCCCTGCCTACTTGATGGCAATGGTGAAATCTCAAACTGTACCACGAGCCCTTCAAGCTTCGAGTACAGCTCGGCTTGACCCGCCATCCTTCAAGGCACATGGAAGACAAGCGTCGAGAATGTTCTCTGCACTGGCACCCAGGTGGTGGAATGAACTCGCACTGGCTGTCCGAACAGCAGAGTCTCTTGCTGTCTTCAAACGTAGACTGAAGACTCATCTCTTTACACAGCACTTAAATGAGCACTGAATTATAAGCTGCACTTATTTTTACTGTACTGCACTGTGTATTATAGTTTATTGTATTGTTTGTTATTCTATTGCATTGAATGGCACAGAGTTCTGCGCTCAACTCGGTTTCTTTTTCTGTTGGTGTCTGCAGTGACATCTTGTTTCTAGCAGTATCTGAGCTCAGGACTGTCTTTTTCTCTAAGCTATTGGTAACTAGCAAAGATACTTTCTCTAGATTGACAAAGCACTTCTTTTAAGTCGCTCTGGATAAGAGCGTCTGCTAAATGCTGTAAATGTAAAATGTAAGTCTACTGTTACAGTATATCATTGACCGGCTATCAGCCTTGAGAGTTGCCTGCCATTTATTACCAAACAATGAGGTATTCATTGTTTATTACAATTTTACTCTTTGCGTTATACGGCTTTCTCCAAAATGATCTGAATCATCTACATCTCCGCTCATCATCAGGACACGTGTTTAATTTAAGATAATGCAATCTTTGAATTTAGGCATATAAACAGAATCTTTTTCAACAAACTGGTTTAAACTAACAAAGTCATTCTAAACTTTTGAACGGTAGTGCTGTCGTTTCACTTAGTGATGTATAATATGGTAGTCATCAACACTAGGTTTAAAAACTAGGGCTGGTTCTGTAGACATGGATTAAGCCTAATCTTGGACTAAAATGCAATGCTATTTAATCAAGTCTTACCTGGAAGTGGGGGGGGGGGGGCTAAGCTTACTTCTGGCTGAGCATATCACTGTTGCTAAGCAACCATAGCACTGTAATGGTCAATAAGCTGTGCAAGCTAGCTAACCTTTTAGAAGGGTGCTGCTAACAAAAACGAGCTAAACTAAAGCTACGTTCAGTAAAATCCTATTTACTGCCCAAATTTGGTGGCTCACGTTACCTTTTTAATGCAGCCTATATCTGATATGAGTGAACATATGCATGCACAAAAGAACTCATCCAATAAACACACCTGTCTGTCTGTCATAAGATCAATAAGATCAAATATCGAAGAAACAAGAGACACTAAAACATCTACACTTAAGTCTAACATTCATATTCTGATTGTAGCTATGCTACACAACAATTTGACCCAGATTAAGAGGGTTTCTCAGCCCGGCACAGGCAAATGAAGTGCACCCCTTGTAGGATGTGTCATATTCCTGAATTGTGCACATAACCATAGTTGACGGAAACGCTAATTAATCTACATTTTCTTTTACCAACCTATAGAAAATTCCCTTAAAATTGGTGCTTGAATGGAAACCAGCTAGTGACTTCAGCACTGATCTCTCCTCCATTACAACGGTCACTGAAGGCCTGCTTTACCTTTGATCTGATTGGTGAGCCTTGATGCATAAAACTACAAAAACTACACCTCTCCTGATGTAAACAAGCAAAATGTGCAGTATGAACCCCCTTAGACTTAATCTAGGTCTGCGAAACCAGCCCTAAAGATACACAACATTTCTCTGCATAAACTTTTCTGTTTACAGTTTTACATGCTCATACAAGCCTATGATAGAAGCATCGCAGTCTAAGAGGTTGTGCGTTCGTCGTTTGCGTATTCATACATTCATTTTTCATACAGCTTTTCAAGTGAGGCTGTCAGAATGGCAAAATTATAGATTTTAAAATTACACTACAGTAAGCAATGATGACATTCATGCTGCCGAAGAGGTAATGAAACGAGTGAGAGTGGAAGTGGGGAATAAAGGACGTAGAACAGACGTGCGAGGCTTCGTTTACTAACCACTAGTGAGCTGAAACGCCGCACAGACAGCCAATCGTGATTTTTGGCAACGTTAAATATATTTGAGTTGCATGTGTGCAGCTATATATGCTTGTGGCCACTTTATCAGAAACCCCAACCTTGTACATCCACCTTGCTGGTCTACAGTTAGACCCTGTTTACACCTGGTCACTTGAATCTTGAGTCAGGATTCTATCTATATGGAGATGATCCACATAAAAGTGCAGGTGTAAATGCACCCAAGATTAACTTAAAACAGATTTAAATAAAAAACACTTCAAGGTGGTTTTAGAAGCTTTTCAGACAAACAAAGATGCATCCATCTCTCCCAACCGCAGGAATCTGAAGGTGGACTGCCATTCTGTAGTCAGCGTCATGCCCATATTAGGGACTCCAGGTTGAAGCAAGTTTTATCTATGACGAGAACAAAATGTTTTTTTTCAAAAAAATTAAAAAATAAAAATCACTGTTGCAACAGTGGTGAAGTAAATTGCCCCATAATCGATATGTTCTGTCCTGTGTACACCCCCAAAGTATCACTGAATCCTCTGGATTACGGGTTCATTTAACAGTCAAAATATGATGCTAAAATGCTGCACGGTGGTGGCCTTCTGCCTGTAGCTAGAAGGCCAGAACCCCCTTCTAGCTGTAGTAGGACTGATGTAGGACTGAGTAACAGGAGATGTGGTGGTGGTGGTGGGAATTGTGAACAGGAACGGAAGGTGAGGATGTGAATTCACAATTCAAAGAAGGAGGGGTTTTAAGACACATTTCTCCCCCAAAACATCAATTAAAACAGGACTACATTAAAAAGCAAAACCAGGTTTTAATCCTAACGGTCATTTTTCAGCAGGGCAGTCTTAGGATGCAAGTTCAGTGCACAGCAGTGTTAGCTTGCCTACAGGAATGACCCTGCAATTCAGAGAATCCAGCAACTTCCAGAGGAATAATGTCCATAGGGCAAAATGGATCAGGATTTTAGTTTACAATTTTCCAAAACGCCGTTCATTTCCGTCATAGAGAAAACCAGTTTAGGCCTAATATGGAATATAGAATGACTACATGATTTCAGAGGCCTATTTGACACCTACCTCTGTGAAGATCTTCTTTCTTTGCCTGTTACTCACAGTTCAAAAACACCATGCAAAACTGATTTTCAGCCATCTTTTGAATAGAACTGGAAAAAAATTAGGAACACCACAGGCGACTGAAGCAAATGAGCAGATTAGCTTGGCATATAATGATCAAATTTCAGTCTGGCTAACCGACACATTTGAGTAAAAATCATAAATGTGGTCAAAATCATGAAAGCTTGCACTCCAGATACTAATTGCATGAAACGACCAGGTGTAAACGGGGTCTTAGAGGCTTTAGCCCATTTGTCGAAGCGTTGTCTGTGTTAGCCAACTTTAGCCAGGGGTGTCCAGTCTTGGTCCTGGAGATCTACCACCCTGCAGAGCTTAGAGCAAAGCACCCCTTCTCCAGCCCCTCATAACTGGTCAGTTTCTGACCATAGAGCCACTCCAGGCTGAATATTTTTGGCTGGCAGACTTCTCTCAACCTAGCAGGGACACTGGTGTGTAAAAACCCCAGTAACACTGCTGTGCTGAAAACGGTCCACCACTCAAGTAATATCTGGTCAACAGTGGTCCTCTGGTTAGAAACTAACAAATTAGAATTGCACGTCTATGTAATGGAGCTACAAAGCTGGTGGACCTTATAAAGTGACCAGTGAGTAGAACCACGATGTGAGGTCCTAATGAAGTGAATGGTGAGTGTACAGTCTCAGGTAAAATGACCCAAATAAATAACCAAAGGCCAACAATGACAGACCTGCAGAAAAGGTCAGAAAGCATAAAGACCCACCCGAACTGGACTTACAGGATGAGACCTACAAAGAAAACAGAAGGATGAAAATTTCGGAGTCCAGTGTAGAAAAAAGTGGATATTCACATGCAGCTCTTCCACATGTTCTTATAAGCAGTCTGGGGTATATCAGCTTCTCTCCTGTCTGCTCTGGTAGATGGACACCTCTATACGGTCTGAGAAGGAACTGGAAAGAGAAAAAGGTCAGTCAAGGTCCAATTAGAGGTTTATAAATATCAGGAGTCTAATTCATTTATTAAATTTCCAGTCAAAAACACCATTAACCCCTTACATGGCCAGGACCCACCAGTCAGCCCAAAGTTCTATAACCTAAGAACAGCTCAACCAGTTTGCACTGAAGTGCCTGCAGTTACTAATTAATGAGCCTTAGTATGCAGTAAGCCTGGGATTTTAAGTGGTTAAGTAAAAAAAAAAAAAAAAAAGACAATATATTTAATGGGAGATCACCAGAAGCCTCAACAAATAAATATCTTTTGTAATTTTGTATTTGTGTGTCCACTATTGGCCTTTACAGCATCCACTCTTTTTGACTTGCTTTCAGTTTTTCCAAGAAATCTGCAGGGATATTTTTCCACCCCTCCAAAGTTCAGTCTTAGAAGTTGATTGCAATTTCTGTTTCTCATGATCCAGTAATCTTAAAGAGACGCAGTGATGTTGGACTTTGGGGGTCGGCAACCAAACATTAAGAAGAGCCTTTGTCATTTCAATAAAAATCAAACCACCTTAGGAGCCACAAGATTTTATATCCATTTGACCCTCTTGGCTGTAAATATTTCTCAGTATGTGCTAGTATAAGAAAAATAACGCAGACCTACTTCACTCTACTTTAAGCTTTGGCTCAGCTATAGCCACTTTTCTCACATCTCTGGCAGTAAATATTTCCTCAACAATAAAGAGACTGAAGTCAGTTTCTCATTCACCAGCTTCTTGTTTGAATTTTCATGTTCCACATTAGAAGATCTTAGGCACCAGAATGTAACTTCAGCTTTGTGACTTTTTAAGTGTTTGACAGTTTCTCATAGCAGATTAAACACATCAGGAAACCAGCTGAAGTGATTGAAAAATTGTAACTTTACAGGAGAAGATAAACACTACTTTTAATGTAAGTCAATAGAACCAGACGATGTAAAAAACTGAAAAACGATACGAGGTTTTGTTCGGACAGCAGCATTATGTTACAATGTTCACTGCTCTCCCCTATAAGAAGGGTACAGTCCTACTATAAGCTGATCACAGGTGAAATCCGGCGATGCCAGGAAGTCTGCAAAAGCACAAAAGATTTTTGAGTATGGTGGTATAATACTTTTAGCTTTACCTTCTGTCGTTGGGGGCTGAGGACCTTCCACTGGACTTGAACTGCAGAGAAGAGACCCAAGAGAGAGTGTTATCATGAGCTGACAGAGTAACAGAAGAACACCCTAAAGCATTCCCAGAAACTTCATTCAGTCAGCAGGCATGCAGAGCCACAATCATCTTCAACCATTCTGCATAGCAGGAACTTTCCAGTACTGCTAATTGACTTGTAGATTACCACCATTCGCACCACCACCACCACTTATGTTTGTTTTTTTTCCCCCCAATTTAGTCATCTCCAGTTCCTCCCACTCCCCCAAACAAACGATGCCACCAAGCTGGGAGGGTGAAGGCTAACACATGCTTTCCTGAGGCATGTGAAGCACCACCCCATCTTCTCAAACTGATGCTAATGTAATGTAATTGGACAGTTCAACTTTGAGAATGCTAACTGTTAAGAAGAAGGGTCACTAACTGCAAACTCTGTGACATTGGCTAATAGATGTCCACATTAGCTAGCATCATGCTTGGTGTTGGGGAGCAGGAGGGCCATCTTACCCACCCATAGAGAGTGAGTCCAATTACACCATCTTGGACTCCCAGCCCCGGATGGCTATGGCATCACCGGAGATCAAACTCACAATCTCCCAACGGTACCGTCAACACTGAGACAGCTGAGCCAGTCGGGAGCCCTAGGACGGCAGGTTTCAGCCAACAAATTTCACCCACTTTCCCCCGTACCCCAAATGCAGTCAATCAGCCAAGTCCCAGTGTCTGAAGTCTATACTGGAGCTACAAGTCATGGAAACTACCTGTTAGCATAGTGCAACACTTGCCTCAAACCTTGTCAATAGACTCATGTGGTATCTGACATTTCCCACACTTATCTGTAACAACTAACTCCACATGGTTTGTGTCAGATGCTAACAGGTTGCTTTTAGGGGTAGAAATGGGCCAGAATGGACCAGAACACTGTTCAATCTTGACTTTCACTCCCAGAGTGGTGTTCAGTGCATTATGGCCCATTTCAACCCCATTTTAACCATGGCAGCTGTGCCCACCTGGCTAAGGAACACTTGTCTTGTTATCCGTGAACAGTTCAAAAGCCAGTATTCATGATGGCATAAGGGTGCATTCACATCTGTGAAGGCACCATTAGTACTGAAATACACACACACACACACACACACACACACACACACACACACACACACACACACACAGCCATCCAAACAACGTCTTTTTCAGGGAGGGCCTTGCTTATTTCAGCAAGACAGTGTCAAACCACAGTCTGTATATATTACAGCAGCATTGCTGTCTGGGTGCTAAAATGGCCTGCATGGAGTCCAGTCACCACTGAAAACATCTGGAGGATTATGAAATGAAAAATGACATATGGGCTCCTGAACTGTTGAGCAGCTGAAATCCTATGTTAAGTACGAATGGGAAACATTTCACTTTCAAAACTCTCCTCAGTTCCCAAATGCTTACAGAGTGTTAAAAGAAGAGGAGATGTAACAGTGGTAAACATGCCGCCGTGCCAACTTTTTTGGAATGAGTTGGGCGGATATATTTGAAAAAAAAAAAAGTAAAATGTCTCAGTTTCGACATTTAATATGTGCGTAGTATTTAGGATGGCCTACAACCCGCTCAACCAACTGAATTCTATCTGTGGAATGTACAGCAAAAAAAAAAAATTCCACAATCGATACTAAAAGTAGTAGCTCTATGGTATCAAACGTACATATAAATTCTCAAAAAAAAATTGAACGTAAAAAGTGAGCAAAACAACTTTTGCACAATGAAAACTACTCTTGTGAACTACTCTTGCACAAAATCACACTCGTGCCCGTGAAGACAACTACTTGTGCAAAAGAAAAATTAGCCTGACGCTGAACTGTTCTTGCTTGCCATTAAGCTTCTGCTCCTGCAAGAGTTTAATTCATTTTTGACAGCTGGGGGCGGGTCCTGACATATGCTTGGTTACTGCTGATTTCTGGAACTGTGTTGTGATTGGCTGGCTGTCAGGTGCTGCAAATAAAAACTGGGAACAGGACTTGCACTCTAGAAGACAACCTTCATAGTCTGCCTTACAATGGTGTTAGCCTAAACACTGCCTGTAATTACTGAATTTTATCTTTATGAATCTTCAGTAATCATGATTAATCACTCTCAGCCAGTCTGAAACCAATTCTATTATTGTAGCAACTCCTATCAGATTCAAGTGAGTTAGACCAGCTCACATGGTCTAACCATACTTTAACTATATTATTTTCAAAAGCAGGAAATGCATTAGATTCACATATCTGTTAGCTAACCAGAAAATCATGAGGGATATTTCAAGAAGGCCATTGGCTGGTAGCTTCCATTATTTGTTAGATACATTAGTCTCTTAGCACCAAGGCAAACCCCAGGTAGGTTTCTAAGCTTCAGGCACCAAACATATCTTGGCTGATCCACCACATTTGAGGCAAGAGGTAACAGTTTTAGTCTAGAGAACTAGAGAAGTGTGAGCAGCAGCTGTCGGCCACTTTGTCTGCTGAGGGAATAACATGCTTTGCATTTCAGCGATACAGATCCGCACTGTCTATCCACGTAAAGAGATCTTAAGCTGTCTGAGCTGTTGATGTGACCTTCTGAAAAAGGATATCTGGACAACCAGACGTTCCTGCTGGTCAACAGCTCACATTCAAAACAACAGCTTGGATAAACACATTTCTCTCCAAAATATTGGTGTGTATCCTTGTTTTTCCAATGCAGAGTTCTCAGTTTAGATGGACAGACAGTGTTTGTGTGCAAAACCAAGCTGTTAGACAGTCTGGCAAGCCTTAAACCCCTGGGCTGCATTTGAACAGGTGGTATTTTTGCAGTGAGGTGAGTCTTCCGGGAGAAGGTCCTTTCGTTCCGCATGTCTCCTCATCTTTTCATTCCACATGCATAAGAGCAGGCTGCACGCTCGTGCGGGTGGTCTTACTTGGATGATTTTGAGCATTTGAACTTTTTACCTGCACAAAGCAAGACAACATGACAGGAAGAGAACAGATTAAAGAGAGTATGAAGTTTGAATATCAGCTTCAAGTGACACTTAAGCAATAGAACACAAGAGGGAGTGTGTTACTGTGAAATAACATCACGGCTGTGATATTATTCGCGATAACACACGACCTTGAGTGTTCTACTGCATTTATACAACAGTTCAATAAATAAAGTAATAAATTGGGTAGTGAACGAGGCATTTAATATGTTTTAATGTCAGCAATTCCTTCCGCCAAATTATACTTCTTTAACAAGCAGCTTGTTGCACAGCCAGCAGTTCCTTATCCAGCTCCTTGCACTAAATTCCCAAACTGGTCATTAACACTGAGCACCTTTTTTGTTTTTTATTGGGTCAGTTTTATGGCTCAGTCCAATTTGGTCTGACTGAAGATGAGACGACACGTTTGGCAAAATGGTATTGGGTTCATTTCTGGCTGATTCCAGGTTGTTTAGCTGATCTTCTGTCACAGCAGCCACCTGAAATGCTGCTCAGTGGTGATGACAGTTTGGGAATTTAGTGTAGTCTCATCTTCAGAGTTGGACCACATCGGCTGTTGGTCAAACGGGATCTTAAAAGTGTCCATTTTCTGTTTGTGCAAAAGTAAGAAGTAAAGACATTCAAATGGCTTAAGTGTCTCCTACAGCTGTCAAAGTCGTTGCATAGCAACGGTGTCTTAAAGCGCCACAGTGTTTGTGAAAAACCTGTGAAATGTTATGGCGAATTAACAGCACAGTTAGAACACCTCTCAACCAATCAGCTTGCCAAGCTTTGATTAAAGGGGTATAAAGCCCTCCAGCATTGGACTATGGAGCAGTGGAACTAGGTTCTCTGGAGTGATGGAACTTCATCTAATACCTTTAGGTTGAGTTGGAGTGACCAGAACTGATCATCCAACATCAGCACCGGACCTCACTAATGCTCCTGAGGCTGCAAACAGATCCTCACATCAATGTTTCAACATTTAAAGCCTTCCTAGAGGAGTAGTGGCTGTTAATCCAGCAAAGGATGCCTTCTTAATAACCTTGATTTCAGAAGAAATGCTGGGTGAAAAAAAGTGACCCAGCAGAACAGTGCTGCCCTGCTGTGGTCATTAAGGCTGCAGATGGACAGTTTAAATGGTTCAGCCAAAAATCTAAATTTGCTTGTTAGCTTTTTATACCAAAGATGGGGACTTGAGTCAGCAACTCAGATTTGGACTGGACCTAACTCACATTCTTGTGACTTAACTGACTTACACCTCATCTCAGACTCAGGCTAAACTGCCTTGCAACACAACTTTGACATGTGCTTAACAGACTCGTGCTTCGAGTTCATGCTTAACTGTGACTTTGATGGGCACTTCACTCACTGACTCAACTTCATGGCTTAACTTCCGGGGGCAGTTGTGGGCTGGAGGTTAGGGAACTGGCCCTGTGACCAGAAGGCTGGCGGTTTGATCCCCAGTGCTGACAGCACATGCCTGAGGTGTCCTTGAGCAAGACACCTAACCCCCAATTGCTCCCTGGGCGCTGTGAATATGGCTGCCCACTGCTCCGGGCAAGTGTGCTCACTGCCCCCTTGTGTGTGTGTGTGTGTGTGTGTGTGTGTGTGTGTGTGTGTGTGTGTGTGTGTGTGTGTATATATATTCACTAGTGTGTATGTGGTGTTTCACTTCACGAATGGGTTAAATGCAGAGTCACTTGCGACTCCACTTGGACTCACGCTTAACTGACTTTTTGTCTCGCAAGTCCAATCTGACTTGTGCGTAAATGATTCATGACACGACTCGGACCTGTGCTTAAATGACTCATGATTCAACTTGGACTTGTGGCTCCATTCAGGCATGTGCTTAACTGGCTCACGATTCCACGCGGAGTCGTTCTTGACTGATGGAAGACTACTCAGACTCATGTTTAACTCGTCTCGTGACTCCACTCAGACTCATGTTTAACTCGTCTCGTGACTCCACTCAGACTTGTGCTTAACTGACCTACGACACCTTTCAGACTCATGCTTAGCTTGTCTCGTGATCCCACTGGAACTCATGCTTAAATGACTTGTGACTTGACTTTGACTTGCAATTCAACTCCACGCTCACTTGTGCTTATTTGGCTCATGATTCAACCCAGACTCATCCTTAACTGACACATGACTAAACTCAGACTCGTGCTTAATTTGTCTTGTGACTGGACAAACTGGAGAGTTGCAAAATTTCAGCGGGAGGAAAAGAACATGATCAGTACTAACAATCTGAGCCGCTGATTGTGATTTTGACTTTCAGTTTTAATGTAGTCTTGCAGTGTTGTGGGTTGATGGCACTGCATTATGGGTAGCATAGTGAATCTATACACTGCCTTGCCAAAAAATAGGTCTCACGCTCTAATATTTCATTGGATAGCCTTTAGCTTTGATTATGCCATTTGCTGTGGCATTGTTTCCACAAGCTTCTGCAGTGTCACAACATTTATTTCTCTCCAGAGTTGCATTAATTTTCCCCCCAAGATCTTGACGGGAGATTTGGACCATTGCGCAAAGATTGCACATCCCAAAGATTCTCAAAGGGATTCAGGTCTGGACTCTGAAAATGATGTCTCATTAACTGAACCACTCTTTCACAATTTGAGCCCGATGAATCTTGGCACTGTCATCTTGGGATATGCCCGTGCCATCAGGGAAGAAAAAATCCATTGATGGAATTCCAATGCTGGAATTCAAGTAGTCAGCTGACCTCATTATTTGGGCACATAACGTTGCTGAACCTAGAGCTGACCAACTGCAGCAACCCCAGATCATAGCACTGTCCCCACAGGCTTGTATGGTAGGCACTAGGCATGGTGGGTGCATTACTTCAGCTGCCTCTCCTTACCCTGATGCACCCATCACTCTGGAACAGGGTAAATCTGGACTCAACAGACCACATGACCTTCCTTTGCTCCAATCTTTACGCTCCCTAGCAAATTGAAGCCGTTTTTGCTGGTTAGCCTCACTGATAAGCAGTTTTCTTGTGGCTACACAGCTGTTTAGTCCCAATCCCTTGAGTTCCCTTCGCATTGTGCATGTGGCAATGCTCTTTCACTATTAAACACATCTCTGAGTTCAACTGTTTTCCTACGATTTGATTTCAACAAACGTTTAAGTGATCGCCGATCACGATCATTCAAGATTTTTTTCCGACCATATTCCTTCCTCGAAGATGATGTTTCCCCACTGTCTTTCCACTTTTTAATAACGCGTTGGACAGTTTTTAACCTGATTTTAGTAGTTTCAGCAATCTCCTTAGAGTTACGGGATGGCGGACCCAAGTACAGAACAAAGTCAGCAAAAAAAAAAGGGGGGAGTAAGGAGGTTTACTAAGCCAAAAGAGCATGTCTTTGCAACGATATGGAGCAACCCAGAGGTGGGTTCAAACCACCAGGACGCAACCCCAGTTGAAGCCCTTCAAGGAAGGGAAAGAAAAAAAGGCAGGAACGTTAGACAAAGGAACTAAAGTCAGCGTGCTCAAACAAAGGCTGAGGTAGAAAGTTGAAACAAACGATAATGAAAACACAAAAAACACTGCCACTGTAATTTTGACAGTAAGGCAGACAATTCCTTCACATTTTGTATGGCTTGGATTTTTTTTTTGTCTTTTGTGAGTAACTTGGGGCAATTACTCTCTTTTGGTTTTTCCAGCCCTCTTCTTCTCTCTTTTTATTTTTTGGGGCAATTTCTTCTCTCAGCCCTCTTTTTTGGTTTTGGGGCAGTTTCTTTTCTTTTCTTTTCTTTTCGAAGTCTAAGTACCAAATACCAGTCACTCCTCTACAAAGGTGTGACAAACACTGCCATTTGCCACAGCCTTAAGTAGCGGAGCCCATAGGTGTATCAGGTGAGCCTGATTAGTCCACGGCTCCTTGCTGCCGTCGCCCTCTGCTGGCAGCAGGCAGGGCCGGCTGGACCCTTACACTTGCATGTTTTCTCTGCTTGATGCATGCCAATAACTTGACCCTTCTGAAACAGATTAACATCTTTTCCACGACCGCAGGATGTCTTCCGACATAGTTGTTTAACAAATGAGAAGCTACTCACTGCATCAGTTAGGATTAAATAACTTGCTGCAAGCAATGGGAAGCTCTTACCTATTTGCTTAGTTAAATCCAAGTGGTGACCTTTTTATGGCCAGGCAGTGTATTACTACTTGTTAAACCTGACAGGTGAAGCAAACAATGTCACTGAAATTCTCTACTTAAGACTTAAGGCTCAACTCATGGATGGTGCCACGAATGGTTCCTTAAGCTCTGCCATATGCCCACTTTTGGTTTCCTGAAGAACACTTTTTGTAAATAAGACGTGCGAGTGCAAAGAACCTCTTAAAGCACCTTAATAGAAACCATAAAAGAACCTTAACACAATGTAAAAGTTCATCAATCTAAATGGTTCTTCATCGAACCTTTACATTGTGTGGAGGTTCTTTAAAGCTTTAAGAGGTCCTTTGCACTACTTTGCATGTCTTATTTACAAAAAGTGTTCTTCAGAAAACCAAAAGTAGGCTCATGGCATCGCTTAAGGAACCATTTGTGGCATGAAAAAGTTCTTGACATTCATACATATCATTTACAAAAGTGCTTCTATAAAGAACCATCTGCTGAAAAAGAACCAAAGGCTACATTCACATTGCAAGCCCCAAATCCGATTTTTTGCTCAGATCTAACTGACATGATGGTTCACACTCGTTTAGGTAAGTGATTCAAACCTGTCATTAATGTGAACGAACCGGCGTCCTGAAATAACCCACATACACATCCTACCCAGTAACATCACATGCATAAATAACGGGTGTCATATTCATCATCAGCAAACAAACTAACGAGCAAAACGAGCTTTGCTGTGAAGTTAATTAACTCTGATCAGCTCTGAGCTGTTCATTATTAGAGAGAGACAAAGGCAACAAAGGGTGAGATGTGTTGCTTTTCCACCTTTTACAGGCTTAAACTTGAGTTCAGCGCTGCTGCCAGAGTAACTGAATGATGGCGCAAGCGCGGTGGAAAAAAAACCCCCACAGGAATTCCGATCTGAGCGTCTCATTAAGGTCGCACGGCCATGAATCAGATATGTATCTCATCTAGAACCACATATGAAAGTGGCTCAGGTCAGATTTGAAAAGATCAGATTTGCGTGTCAGCACAACCCTGAAAAGACTATCAGCTATTTGAAATTTCTTCCCTACTAATATCTGGCAAAAGCAGAAGAAAGCCGGATTTCACTTCTGTATTTATTAGGCTCTACATCAGCGGCTAAAACAGCAATCAGGACGTTTATCATTGTGTGTGGGATTCTCGGGCGTGTGACATTTGCATAATGCATGTTGGGTATTGTAGTGAAAGAATATTGATGGACAGGATACAAAACCAGGATTACTGTCAAACTGATGAAGCTAGGAACATGTTGTTCTGTGCTACATAATACATAACATGACATTTAACATGTTAAATGTTAAGGCTACTTTTAGGCTGCAGGTCAATCAACTTACTCAGGGCTATGAGGATCCCACCTACAAACATCACCACTGCCAGAATGACCCCCGTGGTTCGCAACGTCTCATAGTCTAGAGAAAAATCATTTACAAAAACAGCGTGATCACTGGTCAACCACCATCTGAAGCTGGTGGAACTTGGTGTTTTGATATGTAACTAACATACAAATTCAGTTACTACAGTACTACACCATATCAGTTTCATTGTGATTACTGTGTATGTCATAGCAGAACTCAATATGTCTATTAGGTCCCCTATGGAAGGAAACATCTCACATTTTAAAATGTCAGAAAAGAGACCATCAATTATTAATTTCCAGTCAAAACAGTCAAATCAATCAAACAGTCAATAGCTGAATGCAAACTGTTCATTTTTCAGCATCAGGAAAAGCAGAAAACGCATATATACACCAATCAGGCATAACATTATGACCACCTCGTTTCTACGCTCATTGTCCATTTTATCAGCTCCACTTACTATATAGCTGCACTTTGTAGTTCTACAGTTACAGACTGTAGTCCATCTGTTTCTCTGATACTTTGTTAGCCCTCTTTTACCCTGTTCTTCAGTGGTCAGGACCCCCATGGACCCTCACATAGCAGGTACTATTTGGGTGGTGGATCATTCTCAGCACTGCAGTAACACTGCTGTGGTGGGGCTAGCAAAAGTATCAGAGAAACAGACATATGTAAGTTCATTGTTATTTCTTGTGTCCGGTGTTTACCTTTATACAGTTTCAATTGTTTTCAAAAGACTTTCTCTGTTTTTAAAAGAAATCTGCAGGGATATTTTTCCACACCTTTCCAGTCACCTTTTCTGCTTCTCACCATGCAAGTAAGCCCAATTACAAATTTAGACTCCATAAATCCATAAAACCTTACTTCACATTCCAGTGATGTGCAAATCATTTAAACCCTATATTTCATTGAAAATACTACAAAGACATGTCAAATGTTGAAACTGAGAAGTTTTGTGTGTTTATATACACATGCCCTTTTTGAATTTGATGCCAACAACACGTTCCAAAAAACGACTGGTAAAGTTGTGTAATGCTAAAAAAAAACACCTGGTGGTTAATTGGCAACATGTCAATAACAGGATTGTGATTGTATAAAAAAGCATGCCAGAAAGGCAGAGTCTTTCAGAAGTAAAGATCAAAAGGGGTTCACCACTCTGTGAAACACTGCATGAGTAAATAGTGAATTCAAGAATAACATTTTTCAACATAAATAGCAAAGAACTTTTGTTTTTCATCATCTACAGTACATAATAACATTAAAAGATTCAGAGCATCTGGAGGAAGGCCAAAAAACAGTATTTGCTGGCCATGATCTTTGGGTCCTCATTGCATTAACTCCGTAGTGGACATCACTGCATGGGTTCAGAGACATTTCTGAAAATCCAGAAATGCTGCCACCTTCTCTGGGCCTGAGCCCATTTACAATGGACTGAGGTGAAGTGAAAAATGTCCTGTAGTCCAACTAATCAAAATTTGAAATTCTTTTTGGAAATCATGGACACTGTCCTCTGGGATAAAGACCACTCAGCTTGTTATCAGTGCACAGTTCAAAAGCCAGTATTCATGATGGTAAAGGGGAGCATTAGTGCACATGGCATAGGTGACGGGCACATCTCTGAAGGCACCATTAATGCTGACTGATATATACATGTTTCGGCAACATACGCTGCCATCCAGATGACGTCTTTTTCAGGGAAGTCTGCTTAGTTCAGCAAGACAATGCCAAACTACTTTCTGCATGTATTACAGCAGCATGGCTCTGTATTAAGAGTCTGACTGCTAAACTGACCTACCTGCAGTCCAGAACTGTCACCACTGAAAACATTTGGCGCATTATGAACACTCTCCTCAGTTCCCAAATGCTTACAGACTGTTATAAAAAGAAGAGGTGATGCTCACAGGGATAAACATGCCCCATCCCAACCTTTTTGAAGCGTGTTGTTGGCATCAAATTCAAAATGGGCATGTATTTTTCAACAAACAATAGAATCAACATCCAATATGTTGCCTTTTGTTGTATTTTCCTTTAAAATATGGTTTTCATGATTTGCAAATCATTGCATTCTATTGTTACTTACATTCTGGACAGCGTCCCAACTTTTCTGAAAATGGGGTGGTACTTAAAGGCTGTTTTGATTGGAACTTAAATAAATGAAGTGTGGTCACCACATTTGCTTTTGTCGTAGCTTAGGCTTTTCTTGACGTCGAAACAATTTGAAAATGTTAGAGTTGCCGACAGAAAACGAAAATCAATTGTAAATGTAATCAACTATGAAACTATATGATTAACTATGAATATGTACTTACACATGAATACCTGTTTCATATAAATTGAATGTGTAGCCGAATAACAATAACTTTCAAAGACTTTTAGCATTAATTAGCTGAAGAATCGGTTTGAGGTTTATGGTGCTATTGCTCCTGTGCTTTGGTACTTACCATATTCAAAGGCACTCTGATCCACCCACAGTGACTCTGTGAAGACAGTATATTTATCATCTTATTTTAGCACTAAAGAAACTTTACAGCTGTCGTTGCTCTCAGTGGTTCTTCTCTTTCCGACACTGCTGCCCTCAGGGACACTCAGTAGGGATCTGTAAAGCTGCTTTGGGACAATGTCAGCACCATGGATAGAAATTCTGGACTGTAATATATTACAGAGAACTTTTATTATGTAAATGTAATAAAAGACCTCTATTATGAATGGTATGGTGTAAAAAAGTTAGACTAAAATAGCTATTAACTATTTTAAAGAACATACAATCACAAATATCCCCAGAATTCAGGTAGGTTATTTTATTATTTGAATAATTAATAGTGAATAATTCATCTGAATAATTAGAACAAACCATTTTTAATAGAGGTTATGGGAGGAATGTGTCACAACACATGATGCACTGCACCCTGCAACAGACCATGTCAACTAATCCGACAAATCCTATTTCTTTTACATCACGTGGACGGTGGCTATCCTGGAGAAATGTGGGCACTCAGGATGCACTGTGTGAAAAAGACAAGCTGGTGGAGCGAGTGTGATGCTCTGCACAATGTCCTGCTGGGAAACCATGGATCCAGGAATTCATGTGGACGTCAATTTGGCACGTGCCACCTACTTTAACATTGTTGTGGACTGGGTACACCGTAGCACAGTGGCCCTTTTAAGCAGGATAACGTGTCCTATCACACCGCACACCTTGTTCGGGAATGGTTTGAGGACCATGATGAAGAGTTCAAGGTGTTGCCCCAGCCTCCTAACTCCCCAGATCTCAATCCGAGACAGCATCTGTGGGATGTGCTAGAACAAGCAGTCTGAGCTGCAGTGGCTCCGCCTCGCTACTTACAGGACTTAAAGGCAGAGGTGGACAAAGTACACAAATCATGTACTTGAGTTAAAGTAGAGACACCCAAGGTAAAATATTACTCCAATAAAAGTAGAAGTTCCTCCCTTTAGACCTCCACTTGAGTAAAAGTACAAAAGTATTTGCCTTCAAATGTACTTAAGTATAAAGTAAAAGTACTAAAAGAGTAATTCTGGCTCTGATGTCCTGTTATCATTTTTATAACCAGACTGGCTTCATGAACTCATTTCAGGTGAAAGTCCTCCAGCGTCTCTCTTGGTAAACCAGTCTTTTAATAGAACGTCATTAATTAGTAACGCTGACGTCTATTAAAATGATCATAAGCACAAAACACTGAAGATAAACAGTTTCCATCAGGAGAACCGAGTGGCTCTGAAATCACTTTTTACACATAAGCAAAGTTTCAGTTTGAGATTTATTTACAACTTAGTTCCAAGTTTAAGTTGAATAAAAACTGGCTTTAAACTCAGGATCACAGATGAGCTTCCTGTACTGTATTGATCTGTAGGCCTCTGTTCATAAACATAAACTAACTCAAACTCATTTACTATAAAATGAAATGGTGTTTGTAGAAATTCA
Organism: Pygocentrus nattereri; assembly: GCF_015220715.1. Lineage (NCBI taxonomy): Eukaryota > Metazoa > Chordata > Actinopteri > Characiformes > Serrasalmidae > Pygocentrus > Pygocentrus nattereri. The sequence goes on along the minus strand of NC_051213.1, from coordinate 43,875,186 downwards.
GAAAAAAGCCGCGTCAGTCTCGACTGCATATGTGGACATATTTCTATATTGAGCTCTATTTACACAAAGTTAGGTTAGTTCATCATTTATGTTGAACAGACTCTCCCAAAATTCTACGCTGCTGCGCTGACGTTGAACCGCGTGCTGCACTGGGTCGGTATGACCAACAGGTCAAAACCAGCTCTAAACAAAGTGACCGCTGGGCCCTGATTGGTGCTCTGGCTTTGCGCTTCTTTTGTTTTGACATGTTACGTTTTTATACACACAGAAACCAAAAAGAACGACAGATTTCTCAAAATGTGGTGGAGGAAAAAGTCGGATATTAGACTCTGAAATGTAGTGGAGTGAAAGGAAAAAGTCGCCCAGAATGGAAAAACTTCAGTAGAGATACATGAAAAAACTACTTAAGTACAGTAAGGAATGAATTTACTTAGTTACTGTCCACCACTGCTTAAAGGATCTGTTACTAACATATTGGTGCGAGTTACCAGAGGGCACCATCAGAGGCCTTGTAGAGTCCATTTTCTCAAAATACTGTATCTTCAAATACTGACTTATTTACTCAAAACACTGACTTAGTATCTCAAAACAACGACTTACTGTCTAAAAATATTGACTTAGCATCTCAAAATAATTACTAATTTTTGCAAAATTTTGATTTAGTATCTCAAAATAATGACAATTTTCTTGAATAATGACAGAACTTTAACACATTGACTTATAATCTCAAAACGACTTAATTTTTTAAAATACTGACTTAGCACTTCAAAACGACTTAATTTTTTAAAATACTGACTTAGTATCTCAAAACGATGATTTAATTTCTAAAAATACTGACTTAGTATCTCAAAACGATGATTTAATTTCTAAAAATACTGACTTAGTATCTCAAAACGATGATTTAATTTCTAAAAATACTGACTTAGTATCTCATAATGATGATTTAATTTCTAAAAATACTGACTTCGCATCTCAAAACGATGATTTAATTTCTAAAAATACTGACTTCGCATCTCAAAACGATGATTTAATTTCTAAAAATACTGACTTAGTATCTCATAATGATGATTTAATTTCTAAAAATACTGACTTCGCATCTCAAAACGATGATTTAATTTCTAAAAATACTGACTTCCCATCTCAAAACGATGATTTAATTTCTAAAAATACTGACTTAGTATCTCATAATGATGATTTAATTTCTAAAAATATTGACTTCGCATCTTGAAATAATTACTCAAGTTCTGAAAATTCTGATTTATTATTTCAAAAGAAAAATGTACTTATTATTAATAATAATGTCTCTAGATATTGACTGTGACTATCAAAATAATGGTTTTCTCCAATTACTGGGTTAATGAATAAATAATGACTTCATTTCTCAAAACTATTTTATACAGTTTCTTAAAATCTGGAGAAAGTTATCCAGCACTACTTCTTTAAAAGTACTCAGCTTTAAAATGGGCTCCTGTTAACTAAAGCACTTCACTGAGGGTGTGTTCACACACACACACACACACACACACACACACACACACACACACACACACACATCTTAGGTCTGACTTTCAGGCTTGAGATTTCAAGATTCAAAGCGACCCAATTTGATCTGGATGTCTGAACCCGTAAGAAACCACAGCTTCTCAGGACTGGATGGAAATGATGGTCCGATATCCCATCCAGGCTTTTCTGATGCCCATCGATACTCACATTCCATGTCGCGTTATTAGTGCACCACACTTTCCAATCAGCATATCAATAGTACTGTATAGTCATTGGTGTGGTGGGTGGAGGGTTAATCGATGTAGTAATTACTGTGGTAACAAACTGCAACTCCAATCAGCAAAACGTCCTGAATGTACAGCCCTCTTCTTTCAGCAGTCTGGCAGATCGATGGGCTGCAGGGTCCAAGGGGACTTGTGAGCTCAGCGAAAAAGGATGCAGTGCTCTCTGCAGTGTGAGCGCCCACTGATCAGTCGAGCAGAGGCTAAGAAACACTTACATGTAAGCGGCCAAATGGAGAGAACCACTCCAGCACGGGTTCTAGAGCAGCGGGTTCTAAAGCAGCAGGTACCAAATAGAGGCGTTCTAATCAGCTCTAGCTGGAGGTGTATAATGAAGGGATTCCCCAGACTAGCATAGTGAGCTGGGTTTGCTGCAGCCCAGCCCAGACCCCACCACAACACCACTCCCCCCCCCCCCCCCCCTACCACGCGCGCGCGCGCACACACACACACACACACACACACACACACACACACACAGGGCTGTTAGAAACTCAGTTAAATGGTTTAATTAGAAAATGTCGGTTTTGAACAGAAGCTGAGAAGATTGGACGAGGCAGAGGAAGGAATTTACAGCGTGTATTTATTGCTGCCCGTTCCACCTTAAATGGTGCAGCAGTTAGTCGGGCGCTTGCACAGGTGTTTAGATGGAAAGGAAGCTAGGTTAACTTTTCGGTATGTTCTCTCGTGGTATTGGTTCACATGGTGACATAAAAGCGGTATAAGTACAGTTTAAATGTATAAATACAGTTTAAACAGGGATATTTTCCAACACCACTAACCAAAACTGTCTTAGCGTGTACAAACCTTCTGAAGTCGCCATGACTGCGGTGCTGTGTCCGGGATGGGCTTCTCCTCAGTTTCTCTGTCTTCTGTGGGAGTCGGTGCTTGTCTGAGGAGCGGGGCGGAGGAGAGGAGAAGCGCATCTGCTCTTCATATGCAAGCAAAGCCCCGCCTAAACCTGCGCCCTCTAGCGGCAGAGGGTCAAAAGCGCCAGAAAGCTGAAGAAACCGCCCTGCGACTGCTACAAATAAGTGTTTAACTGCTAAACAAGCAAAAAAAGACGTGAATCTGAACCAATTTGAGCGTAGCAAAGAGTGGGGCTTATTTATCTTAGAGGGGGGCTTGTATTTTTGTGTTTATTCTATGTTTTAAAACCCTGTTTACGTTAACGGTGCATTTTCATTCAATCGAGCCGAATCGCTTTCATCGCCCCCTGCTGGCCGCTTTGGGGCGCGTCAATAAAACCCATGCAGGTTGAGGTGCCAAGAAGGAGTGTGTGTGCAGAGTCAATGTGATCATTTCTGAGCCCAAAAGCTGTTTCTTAAATGAAAAAAACGCAACGTTAATCTTTTTTATTTATCAATTTAATTATTTATTAATTTAATTGATTTTTTCGTTATATCGATCTGCCGCTAGGTGTGCGTTAGCGGGAGTGATCGTAGGAGTGATACCATTGGTTAACGCGCCTCACATCAACAATCTGATTGGACGCCACTTGACTCATTTTCATAAACTTCATGCAGAAGAAGAGTCTGCACTCAATGGTTTCTGTTTTTTTTTTCCAATTGGGTTGTCAACTCCTGCCACGTTATAGCACCTCGTGACTCGCTCTGTTTAATGTAAATAATCAAAAAATAAATTAAAAATTAAAAAGGCGAATCATTTTTGCATGACGTCACTGACCACGTCACGCATATACCGCTAAAAATTTCAGCGCCCCTCAGCTTAAAAACACCTTCCCAATTTCCACCTTTTTTGTCAAGAAATATATCTTTTACGCGTTTTTAAAATAATCAATAAAAAACTATTTTGCCAGATTTATTTGTGAAACGTTGAAACTGAAGCCATTACAACGTAAATAGCTTTTTTTTTCATAGGTCATAGAACAAGAAATCAATGCTACTTTTAAGAAATTTCACATGTGGAAGCGAATCATTTTTTTCTCCTCTCTTTCTGCCAGTAGTTTTTCTTAGTATCTCGAAATAATGACTTGTTTCCTCAAAAAAAATTGACTGGCTTAGTATTTGAATAAAAATGATTACGTATTGTAATTTAATAACAGTTCAGCGATGCATTTCTCGAGAAGTCATTATTTCGAGGCAATCAATAAATATTTCCAGAAAAAAGACGAGCTAGATCAGTGTGTCGACACGCTGCTGTCAGAAACGGCTATAAAATAAAATAGCCATTTTTCCTCTACTGGGAATGCGCTTCCATGCATACAACTACAGTCTGAAGTGATGCAATAATCTCCAACAGCTCTGCCTTTATTCTTAGATTAAGCCAGAAAGATCAGAAAACCTGTAATAATATCGGTTGCCTGGGACTATTTTACTGCGCCGCTTCTAATGTTGCGACTAGTGATTCGGTTCTGCGCGTCACCCTTTCCCCGCCCTCTCAGGCGGAGGAACACATGAACACGAGAAACTAGAGCTGTTTGCGTTTTTTTCAGGTATTTGTCGGATTTGTGTGTCAAGCGAGTGATTCTGAAGTGAGACACGACTAAATATATAATATTCTGTAAAGACTCACCGCTGATGTTCTCAAACAGCGGATACTATTTTCAGTTTACAGTAAGGAACAAGAGAACACATGTAATATCGCGTTTAACCAGGGACTATTTTACTGCCTTTTCGCTTTGAACGTCGTGTGGTTGTATTTTTCCTCAGTATCGGCGGAGGAACATGAAATACTTTAAGCGAGTACGGCCAGATCAGATCTATTAGCTATGAAGCTCGTGGGTAAAGAACATCTTTATGGTGAAAAACATCAATAAAAATAAAAAAGCGCTTATTCGTAATTCGCACAGTAGTCTTGAGTGTGTGGTGGTGTTGAGTTGTGTTTAGGCTGGTGGTTGTAAAAGCTCATTCGGACGCTGAAGCTCTACACACTGGATGTTAGTTACTGTCCACCACTGCTTAAATGATCTGTTACTAAGTAAATGTAATTAGTTTCTGTACTTAAGTAGTTTTTTCTGTATCTGTACTTTACGTAAGTTTTTCCATTTTGAGTGACTTTTTCCTTTCACTCCACTACATTTCAAAGTCTAATATCTGACTTTTTACTCCACTACATTTTGAGAAATCTGTCATTCCTTTTGTTTTTGTGTGTATAAAAACGTAACATGTCAAAACAATAGAAGCACAAAGCCAGAGCACCGATCAGGGCCCAGCGGTCACTTTGTTCTGAGCTTGTTTTGAGCTGTTGGTCATACCGACCCAGTGCAGCAGCGTGAAAATCTGGGAGCATCTACATCTACCTAAATGAACTAAGAAATATGTCCATATATGCAGTCGTGACTGACGCGTTTCTTTTTTTCTGAATTCATACAAACACTTTCATTTTATAGTAAATTAATTTCAGTTAGTTATTGTTTATGAACAGAGACCTACAGATCAACACAGTAAAGGAACTTATTTGTGATCCTGAGTTTAAAGCCAGTTTTTATTCAACTTGTAACTAATTTATAAAGTAATCTGAAACTTTGCTTGTGTGTAAAAGTGATTTCAGAGCCACTCGGTTCTCCCTGATGGAAACTGTTTACCTTCAGTGTTTTGTGCTTCTGATCATTTTACTGACTCATGTAGACCTGGAGTTTCCCCGTTATCTGATTAGTCAAGTGCATGTAAACATGCTGATCGGATCACTGACAAAATCTGCTTTTCTGCAGTTATCGGATTTTTGAGTGCATGTAAACGCACACACTGATGAGTTTGAGGCAGGGACGGTTATTAATCTGGACTGTGCGGCTAGAGGGCGCTGTTGTGTAACAACACACATCAGGCGGGCTGCATATGAGCGTCAACAGCTGACCAATCAGTGAACGGTCAGGAAGCGGGGGGGTTGGGCTTTGACGGAATACGGGTGGAAATACAAACAACGCAGCGGAATGCGGTGGTGCTGCCTGTGCTGAAAGCGCCCCTGGAAGGAAGCGGAGGAAACCCCACGGCTCAGTCTGCCCGCGATGTTATGGATGGTTAGCTTATTAATATCTATTAATAACTAAATATCTATCGACATGCCTTATAAACAAAAACTGGGGTAATTAAAGAAGAAACTATAAGATGTATATTCCTGTATTACTCGTTTATTACATTCTCCAATACCTGTGTAATACACTGTAGTAAACTACAGTAATTGTCCGCTTAGTAAAAGAATCCTATAGGAATGTTAAGAGATTCTGGGGATCACCTTGAAGGGGAATTCCACCTATTAAAATAAAACAAAATTCAGTGTAATTCAGTCATTCATAGTGGTTTGATGTGAAATGATTTACTGTAGAAAAACGTGGTAACTTAGAATTCTTTACAGCGGCGATAGGAACCAGGGGTCTCATTGTTCACAGTGCAAAAAATGCCTTTATTTACAAAATGGCCAGTGAACTATGTCATTTTGCTGGTGGTAAATTCATGGTAACCCTGAAACAATCCTATTTTCTTTGGGGATCATTTTTGCCTCACAATACTCCACCATGAATGGCTTTTTAAAAACATGTTTTAGGCCAAACCTTTATCTCAAATCCTACACAAAACAATTTCTCAAACATCAGGCATTGGTAACCGTATAATATCTGAGATTAGAGGTGGACGTCCGGTTCCCATCATCACCACTGTAAATAATTCGGACTAGGTATCTCTGGAACGGAACATTTCACACTAAACCACTCTGAATGGCTTGGTTGACATCTTACCCATTTAATTATGCCCAAATTTTCCCTTTTTAGTCTCTCCTAAAGTTAGTCACACCAATCTCAAACCTTAAAGCGGGAACTTCATCCTTTTGTTTAGGGTAAATTCCGCACCAACAACTTGTTAAGGTGTAAACAAAGTTGTTTAGAGTGGTTTGATGTGAAATGGAGACGGTCACTCCCACTGGCTCTTACAATGCTGATAGGATCCAGGGGTCGCAAAGTCCACAGCGCACATATAGCCATTTTATTTGCAAACCAATATGCCCAAACTGTGTGTCTCTATATTTAATGCTGATTATGCCAGTGGTGAAAAAACGTTTTCATAACCGCTTCATGTAATAACTTTCTGTGATGTAGTTTCAGAGGCTTAAAAAGCCTCAGATTATCACCACTGTGAACAATCCTGGCTGGGTTTCTCATCAAACCACTCTGAGTGACTGTCTGTACATCTAAAGCATTTAATAACGTTGAAAAACTGTTTAATCTGCTCAGAATCAAGTTCAGAATCGGTCCTGGCACACAGTAGAATTTTCACTAGTCTCTTAGCAGCTGAGACAAGTGAGGCCTTTTCTCTTTCCCTTAGTTTTCTTTAGTAATGCCACTGGGCCAAATTACTCAAAGCTAGACAAAGAATACACTGTGCGCCACTCTTTTGGGCCTCGTGTTGAATGTAGATCCGGTGAACACTTTGTAAACAGTGCAGTGTACATGGCTAATCACCTGATGGCCTACAGTTGACCGCAAACATTCAAATGTATTTAGTATACAGTACTGTGCAAACATCAAAATCCACCTTTCATGTATTAAATATTCGGTCAAAACAGCCATCGAGTGCAAGTTACTCAGTTTTCAGGAGAGATTTCTGAGGAGATATAAGATACAAGATGATCTACTTAAACATAAAATGAGATAAAAATAAGGGGAAAAAAACAGGAGTTTCCAAAACTGGAGTTCACAAAAATTTTATTCAAAGATAAAAAGAAAGTAAGTTTAGGGACTTTTAACTACCCGAGCATGACCTGGTAGACCAACCAAAACAGATAAACAGCACTTCACGCTTTCATCTTTGAGAGAGAGGAGAAAATCAAGCTGCTTCAGATCTGAAAACATCCAGTTACTGTTACAGATTAAAAGTGCTGTGTGCCCCTCCCCCCCATTTCTGGTTGGAAATGAGAAATGAAATGACTTTTTGCAGTCCTTATTTTTAGTACCATAGCCTAGACCAGAGGTCTTTAATTAAAGTTCAGTGAGGTCCATTTAAAGAAAAGCCAAGCCAAGGTCCGGAACATCATGTCTATCCTGTTTCATGACTCAGTGCCATATGCTGTAACCTGAAGTAGCCTAGTAGTTATATCAACATCTTATGTAGTCGACAACTGAATATCAAATCAAATAAAGTACAATTCAGGGATTTCAACAACATTTATTGTCAGTTTTCTCTTCTTAGAGCACGCAATGTGAAATAATCTGGCTCACTTTCTTCTCTGACTGCTGTGTCTCGCCTCCCCTGACGAGTTACGCTGATTAAAATAGGACAAATTACATAATTCTCCATAGTTTATTGGTTATAGGTCCAGGTCCACATAGGAAAGCATCTGGGTCTGGGACTCGGACCGTGATCCGCCTACTAGTGACTTCTGGACTAGATCATTTCTCATGCATAGGACTGGCACGACAATAAACCACTGCATATTCCTACTAAAGAAAGTTTATTTGACAGGAAAAAAGTAACAGCTGGTGCTCTCTACACGTAGTGATTTAGCTCAACAGTGAATCACTGCAACAATGAAAAGACTTTACAAAATGTATAAAATGCTACAATTTAAAAGTGAATGCTGCCTGAACATTCTACATGCTACAGAAGTCTAAATAAGACGTAGGTTTTCAGAAAGACGTTTTGCCTCAATCTCTACTAAACCATAATCTCATCTAAACATAGCTAATGATCAGCTGCACATCTGTTCAGGATTATGTGACTAGAAGATGCTGAGGAGAAGACAAGGCAGTGTCCGACAGTGAGGAAAAACAGGCAGAAAAGTGGGAAGTTCTCAAGAACAACAAGAAGCAGATTGTTTATAGCCTTCAGTCATCCGGCTGCTGATCACAAGGGTGCCAGTGTTGTAAGTCTCCCTCTGGTGGCAAGGTGTGCTATCACAAGAAGCCATAAACAAATTAGATGAAGGAATAAAATAAAACGTTTCACAGCAAAAATAAGAGGCATGTCAAACCGAGGAGCTTTAGAGCCAAAATGCTGCAGATGCTCTGAATTCAGTTCGTGAATTCCTCGCTAATTAGCTGGATCAGGTGTGTTTAATGAGCATCGTGCTGAAGTAGAAATAGGCCAACACTGAATGAACACAGCTAAAACTCCACTGGAGTGTTGAATGAAGCCCTACATCAGTGGTCTCCAACCCTAGTCCTGGAGAGCTGCTGTCCTGCAGAGCCTAGTTCCAACCACAATTTGCCACATCTGCTACCCAATCAACCTCTTCCCAAGTCCCTGATTGGCTGGATGAGATCTATTAGACTTAGGTAAGGGGCAAGGCAACTTACTGGGTACAGGTCTGCACTAAACTCTGAAGGAAGGTAGCTCTCCAGGACCGAGATTGAAGACCACATCTTCTTGCATGCAGCCTGATAATCCGTTCGCAATCAGACTAATAGCAAAATCAGAATAGAATACATCCATGTATATATCTCAATCAGAATAGACTAGTCTGATGCCATTCAGAATAGTTTCTATCCAACTGAACGAGGTGGGTAATGCTGTAAATTATCTGTTAAATAGAAGAATAATATCCGTGTAAACTCCTGTATCTGATTACATTCCCTATCAGAAAGTTTAAGTATGTTCTGCACATGTTTGTTCATGTCATAGTGAACATTTATAACGTTCAATGTGGCGGAACAGAAACTGGTCTGCAGAGGAGACAAAAGTTTATGCTTTGAGCTCTTAAAGACGGCGGTGGGACAGACGTCCAGCTTGTGTGTCTCAGAACACGTCTTCCTCTCGGCCTTCTTTAATAAGGAAATGTGATGTTTGTTTTCCTGAGTCTGATATCATTTTAAAACAAAAATACAAGCACAGCTTACTGCTGCTCATCTCACTCTGACTGCTGGCGATGCTCGTTGTCATGGTAACGTCTGCACTATTAGGTTTCCTACGCATGGGCATCATTTTGGATCTGATTACTTGTAGTGAGCATGTAAACAGAGATTTTCCATCAGATTGTTGAGTAGAGTGAGCACAAACACCTCCGTCTTAATCTGTAATTAGAATGAATTTAAAGGGATTGGCAAAAATCTTTGCATGTAACCACAGCCAGTAGCCATAGCTATGGGTAGCTGGACTACGTGTATGTGTCAGGCTCTGGTCCAGGTGGGCCAAAACACTGTAGATTTCAACACACTGCCTTATTAAACACACCTGATTCAGTTCACCAGCTACTTTGCAAGGCCATCATGAAGTGAATTCTGAACACTGGCTAAGCGTGAACACTAACCACAGCAGCACTTTGGCCCTTAAGGTCTCCTGTCCAACATGGTATAGACACTAAAAGTTAATTCAGTACTGGGGATTTTGTGGCTCTTCACAATGAGCACAAATTACAATTCCAAAAAAGTTGGAGCTGTACGTGAAATAGAAATAAAAACAAAAAGCAGTGATTTGTAGGTCAAATTTTAGCTGCATTTAAACAAACAGTACAAATACACTTAAAGACACAGTGTTTTACCTCAACTTTGTTACTGTTTAAAGATATTTAATGTCTGAGAACTTCACTGTATGTGAATTCACTCATTCTGAAATTGATGCCTGCAACACATTCCAAAAAGGTTGCAACAGAGACAGTTTAACACTAGGGACATTGTAAACTGTTCAAAAAACATCTTAAAGAGGTAACGCAAATCATGCTTGGGTATTAAAGGAGGGTCCAGGAAAGTGCTTTATGAGCAAGGATGGTTGAGGCTCGCCAGTTTGCCAAAAAACGCATCAGCGAATAATCCAACATTTAACATCGTTCCTCAATCAAGCATTAAAAACCAGAACGCTTTACGGAATCTCACCACATAAGCTTGTGAAGTCTTTGACAAGCCATTAGGCATTACACACCATGCATCGCTGCATTAACAAATGCAAGTTAAGACCGTACTATATACAGCAGAAGACTTGTCAAGAACATCCAGAAATGCTGCCTACTTCTCTGGGCCCAAGCTCTTCTAAAATGGACTGATGCAAAGTGGAAATGTGTATTGTAATCTGATCAGTCAAACTTTCAGATTGTTTACAGGCCAAACAAGAAATGGACCATCCAGACTGTTATAAACATAAGGTGAAAGCACTTATCAACACTAATGTATACACATTTTGGAGCAACATATGCTGCCTTCTGGACAACGTCTTTTTCAGGGATGTCCAAGCATATTTCAAACTAACATGCTGAGCCACATTCTGCATGCGTGATAACAGCATCGTTGCATCACAACCTTTTTGGAACTGAGGTTTGTATTTAACATTTAAAGAGAATGTATAATGTAAAATTAGTGGCAAATACTTACCTGCTCATCTGTTTTCTGCATATTCAGGCTTAATTTCTACCTGCAATAAAGAAGTCATAACTTTATATTTACTGTCAGCCAATCAACAGCATGTGAAACTACATCAAATCATATGATGCTACAAATCTGTGAGGGTGAAAGCCAGCACATGCTTCCACTAAGACACCTGAAGCGCCACCATAACTCTTCATCCCTTAGCTCACAGAACACCACGGACAGCTCAACATGCTTGGAGGAGCCACAACAGCTCCTTTGCAATGTCTACAGATCCACTGGAGAGAGCTGCTAGCAAGCTGATTAGGTCAAGGTATGGCAGTGCCACTGAAGAGGGTGGTGAAAACTTCCCAGCACATCACAACTCCGTTTCATCCTCTGCCCACGGACTGACCTTGCTATTTCACAATGATGTGAAATGCCAGCTACATTTTACACAATTTTTGAAGAACCAACCAGTAGAAATGGTCCGAATGTACTTGGAATAAAAGCTTGTCACAATAACGTTCATTAAAGTCAAAGAGGAATTCCAGGTGGAGATGGAGATGAAGTAAATCAGAAGGGTTTGATGAGAAATGCTCCAGAGAATCAGAATCAGCCACAGTAGTAGTGATAGAAATCAGACATCTGGTTTTAACGCTTCCAAAAGCTCCACACCAGGAAGCTTTGAACGTGTAGGTTCACTGGTGGTTTTGTATAGTAAATAAAATGTCTGTATTTGGTTTCTGATTCCTATCACCACTGCTGTAAGGAAACCCAAGCTAGTGAAATTCTCCAGAATGCACCACTCCACATCAAAAAAGAAGATAAAAAAAAAAAAAAAAAAAAAAAAAAAAAATCAATGGAATTCCCCTATAAGAAGTTTTCTTTCTTTTTGTATAAAGTTTCCAATTGGGAAATACAAATTATGATGAAAGCTATCAAATGTACTTTGGTAATGTACACAGTCATGCATTGCTTCTCATCATGCTGAGAGTGAATGAGCATTAAGTGTACGCTCAATGACAAAACAATGAAGACCTCTCACCCCTAGCTGCTTCTGGGTCGGAAACCCCCACTGGTCCCACTGGCCTTAAGAGGGGGGGGAAAGAAAGAAGACCAGCTTTAGAATAATACACAGATACTGTTCACAAAATTATGACAAGCCATGCACTTTACACTGTCTTTTAGCACGTGAACAGAAGAAAAAAAAACGATCAGCTATAAAACAAGCAGCTTTTCCTCCTCGACTCACTTTGACGACTGGCTTCCTCTGCAGCGGCACTTTCGGCCTGCAGGAAACGCAGAGAGAGAGGGAATGAACAGGAAGACAAGACAGTAAAACCTGACAGGGGATATACAAGTTTGAGAAGAGAAATACAGCACTGCAACAGTCAGAAAACACCATTAAGTTATAAGAAGATATTTCTGAGATTAGATACGACAACCCACTTGCATAAGGAAGGGAGAGGTCAGATGGAAAAAACAACAACAAAAAACAGCTAGAATTTGAAAATGATTAAAACAATACAGTGAAAATGAAGCTCCTAACAACCACCTGGAAGACCTGGTACACCACTATTCTGTCACCAACGCCTAATTAGTAAAGCTTTCATCTTTAAAAGAGAGAAGAAAATCAGGCTGCTTCAGATCTGAATAAAATCCACAGTCCATCCTTCCACTGTGAGAAGACAACTCGGCGCTATGGGTCTGAAAGGAGGTAGCTGTGAAGAGAAAAGGAAACAGACAAGAAAGCAAATCGAACAAAGAAGCTGCTGGTGTTCTCTGAACAATGGACTGACCACCCCAGAGTCCAGACTTCAATATCACTGAATGTGTTTGAGATTGCTTGGATTGGTGAGAAGCAGAAAATGCAACCAACTTCTAAGACTGAACTTTGGAGGTGTGGAAAATATCCCTGCAGATTTCTTTGAAAAACTGAAAGCAAGCCTCCTGAAAAGAATAAAAGATATCATTTCATGTTTTCTGCTTTTTTCCTTTATGCTGCAAAACGAATGGCCTTTTTGGCTGGAAATTACATAAATGAAGGGTGTTGTCTGACTTGTACATAGTACTGTATTTGTTTTATTTCAAAAATACATACACCTTATTTGAATACTGGATGAAGTAAACAAATTCAGATATTTGTATATAATAAGCAAATCAAAAATAAACCCACCCTTTAATGAAGTATTTGCCGTGATTAACCTTAGGCCTTTTGGGTCATTGGACCTCGTTATTGGCACTGCTTGCTGAGCCCATTCATCAGGAGCATGACTAATTTATAGGCTGGTGTGGGTTTCAGGCCTCGGCTGTCTGCCTGGCCCCTGGTTACGGGCCTTGAGTGGGCCAAGGGTCTCTTAAGGTGGGACATGGTATTAAGTATCTCATAAGGTGGTGAGAAGCTGTCTTGCAGTCGAGCTATTTCAAAAGCATGTCCCTCGTCTTGTTTTTCTCGACTCGGTGCATGTGCGGTCAAGCCCTGCATAAGGATAACCCACATTAGGAAGCTTATCTATAGTGCTAGGCTACAGTGTATAGTGCCTATGTATAGTATCACTAGAGATGAGGCAACACCAACTGTACCACAGTATAGATATTTAAACCTATTAAAGGAAATAACTACCAAGTTGTAAAATTAGCTTTAAAAAATAAATAAAAAAATCTAATCACTTCACTAAAGACGAGCATCTAAAACTACATTTGAACTTCTCAAACACCCTGCTCACCCCACAGATTCACACATCTAACTCATCATCACACAGTGTGAGTGCAATTTCAGGACAGATTTGTTACAGGACTGGATCAAATTCATAATTTTTTTTTTCTACTATATCCAACCAAGTCTGCTAATATTGTTTTTTGCATTAATAAAGTTAATAAACTGAATACTGTTACCTCCATTCTAAAAGCATTACAAACCATACGTAGCTTGTACTGATTGACCAGACTGTTCTCCTAAAATCACACAAGGATTTATAAAAGAAAGAACTCTAGTTTTTTAGGTGTCCTTTCAATAATGACAAACAGTGTTCAGAGGTCAGAGACCACCCTTCTTTTACTTAATCTACAAACAGCCATTTAGTACAAGTTATTCATTGTACAGATAAACTTACCCAGAAGCATCAACAATTTAAATAATTTTTTTTTCAGTATTTAGTATATCCAACCATGGCCTTTCAGTTTTTCAAAGAAATCTGCAGGGATTATTTTTCCTCACCTCCAAAGTTCAGTCTAAGAAGTTGGTTGCATTTTCTGCTCCTCACAAAACAAGTAATTAAACACAACACATTCAGTGATGCTGAGGTCTGCACTCTGGGGTGGTCAGTCAATTGTTCTAACACCAACAGCTTCTTTGTTTGATTAGCAAACATTCTTCCTTTTTATCCAATTCCTTCTATTTCCCCATCATCTTTGAGAGCTACACATCCTTTCAGACCCATAGTGCTGAGTTGTCTTCTCAGCGGATGGACAAAAACAGATTTTTTCAGATCTGAAGCAAGAGAGGAACTCTCAAAGATGGAAGATTTAAAACTCTTTATGGTGTGGGAACAGTTTTGGTGGTCTACCAAGTCTTGCAGGTGGTTGTTAGGAATCCCATTTCCTTTATATCTTAACTCCAGCTTTGGAAACTTTTTCATTTTTTTCTTTTAACATTCCCTTTCCTTATGCAAGTGGATTATCCTTTATGGTCACAGACATCTGTACAGTACTGTACATGATTTTGCTCTCCATCAATACCTCTAGAACTAAAAATCAATATTGTTGTGTGACACCAATAACAGTCCACCAATGTACCGATGTACCAAAGCACCACGTGTGGTTTCAAAATAGTGTAACAAATGTACTTATAAATACACAGCCAATTACTTATTATAACACCCTTCATTGCAGAATCTAAATCTAGAGCTATAATTACCTTAGCTTGTGAGGCACACACCCTGTCCAACCAACAAGATTTGCATTTGGTCAGCTGGGAATTCGTTAAGATGCTCCAAGGAGAAACTTTAGCAGTTGCAAATGATTTATAATGCTTGAATAAATCACCTTAAGATTTTATATATAAATTGTTTCAGCTCATTATAAAATCATTGGTTTCAGCAAAGAAAGGGTTTGGGAAATGGTTAAAACAGAATTTTGGCATAGTCTAGGCAGTGGGATCCAAATAACTGACCTAGACCTTCAGGCATTAGCCATTCAAGTGTATTGGGGCAGAATGTTTTGGTTACACATGGATCAGCTATTCATTTTTTTCACAAAAGAAGCCCTTCCAGTCATCCAACAAACACTCACTGATGACAATAAAGATCCCCATGAGGAAGAGCACTGCAGCGAAGATCAAACCCCCAATCCGCACAGATTCATAGTCTGAAAGGAGCAGACAAACGAGTATATCAACATTACCACAGGAAAATGCATCTAAAAAGTTAAGGATGTGGAAATTGTGCCATGTCTTTTTCAATGTTTGTTGCTCGAGAAGGCATGAAGGAAAGGAAATGTGGAACTGGAGGTGATGCACGTTAGACTACAACATAACATGACGTGTTATACAAATATTCAGTTATATTTGACGTTATGTTGCAAATGATAAACTGACTTTCAAAGGCCAAAATACAGTCTGTAATCAGTGTTTCCACAAAACGGACTACGCAACCTGTTTAATCATGGATACTTAAACAACACAAGCCAACTGTATGTGCATTACAAAGAGAACATAATTAGTCTTGTTTAACTCGAAACCCAATTTCGAAAAAAGTTTGAACATAAATAAAAACAGACAACTCATTTGCAAATCCTTTAGGATCTGCATTCAACAAAAAAAACTGTACAAAAACAAGATATTTTGTGTTTAATACAATTGAACATTTTTGGTTTTGTGTACAGATGCTTATTCTAAATTTGACGCCTGCAACATGTTCTAAAAAAGTTGGGACAGGAGCTTATTTACCACTAGATTACATCACCTTTGAACATTGTTAAAAGCAGTGACCATTTGAGAACTGAGGACACCAACTGTTATAGTTGTGAAAGTGGAATTTCTCTCCAATTCTTCCTGAATATAACATTTCAGCTGGGGTCTTGTTGTTTATTGTATTTCATAACACGCCACACCTTCCCAATGGGAGACAGGTCTGCCTGCAGGCAGGCCAGTCCAGCACCTGCACTCTCTTACTATGAAGCCATGCTGTTGGCTTTCTATGAAGCGATGCAAGTTACTCACTGACCCACCCTCATACAATAACAGACTGCTGGTAACAATGAGGATGGTTTCTTCGTCTCAGATGAAAAGTCAATGGCATTCTGGGCTCATTAGCCATGTTCAGAAACATAGCTGACTTCTCTACATTCACTCACGAAAGCTCTTTTGTACTCGTACTCATACTGCTGCAAAATTGTAGACCCTGTATCATGGGATGGCCATGCTTATTTCAACATGACAACACCAAACCACATTGAGAGTACAGGCGCTAAACCGCACATTATGTATGTATGTATATACATACACATACACACACACACACACACACACACACACACACACACACACACACACACACACACACTCTCAATAAATGACGACAACAGAGACCCAGAACTGAGGAGCTGAAATGTCACACCAGGGAAGAATGTGGAAAAAAAACTCAATTTTCAGAACTACAACAGCCGATGTTCTCACTTCCCAAATGATTACTGAATCCAGCTTGGTTCGGAACGTGTTGCAGGCTTCAAACCTGGAATGAGCATATTAACATCAAATATCATATTTTGGAACTGTTTTCACTTTAAATGGTACATGTCAAAGAGAATTTAATAATCACTGCTTTCTGTTTTTATTAGCATTGTGTTCTAACTTTTTTTACGAACTGAGGTTTGTACATACGTGTAAGCATGTACACATTTAAAGAGGAATAACAGCCGGTTTCCTCCATTTTCACCTTTTCTCTACTCAAAGAACATGTTTACATGCACTTAATAATCTGATCATAATCGTATTTTGGCAGTTATTTGAAAGTTCAGGTGGTCAGGTAAACAGCATACTTTCTAATAAGGCTCACCCAATTGGAAGACCACTTAAGGATGTATAATGAATCAATAATAAATTACTTTAAATATAATTAATTGCAAACATTCTAGTGAATCTTACATCCCACTCATACAAAAGTCAATATTTATATTTGTATGCAACATTTATGTGCATATGTGACAATTAAAAATGCTAAACTGAGGACGCTGATGATGGAGTTTGGATATCTTTAACAGGCTGTACAGAAGCATGGCCCTGGGGTGAGTGTTTTCCATCTACTTTAGGAAAACCGATGGAAAACACAAACCCTCACTGACTTCTCCAGATGTTTCCTGAGAGGGGGTCCTTCATCGCAACCTCCACATAAGCTCAACACCTCCCAATACAACAAACACAGTGTCCACATAGAGTATTTGGTTTCGCCAAATCATACCCATCCATCAAGTTCATGAGTCATGCATACAACCAGCAAGTGACATTCTCAGAAAGTACTTATGCATCAAAAAAAATAGCAGGTGGAGAAAACTATACTGAAACTGTGTGGTGCCTCTCTGTGTCACCACACCCTGTCCATCAGGACATTGAATCTCCTCTTTCCGCTATACCTGAAGATTCTCTAAATAGATGTAATTTATCCCCACTTACCATAATGAAATGGGCTGTCGTACTCTGGTGGGAAAGAGAAACGAATAAAAAAAAGACTTGAGTCTAAACGCTGAGACCCTGCACCATATTCACATGGCTACTAAAAGCAAGATGAGGTTCTACATACACATAGAATATCTCAAGTATTAGAAAGACATAGACTTCATGACTTCCAGACCTACACAAATATGCAAAGACAATGTGACATATATTCAATTCTGAGGAAGCCTAGCTTTACTTCTAGGCCTGATTTTCCAAAACCATCATGGCTATAAGACTTGAAGAAAAGGTGTTCAAAAGAGTCCAGAGTGACATTCCTTAAAGGAATAAGTCCATAAAATCGTTTTCTTCACCTGTGTTCCTTATTTTGCTTCTTTAGTTTCACACTGGAGCGGTGAGGCTCATGTTCAAAAGTCAGTGACCGCGCCTCATTTGTTTAATTTACAGTCAGTAATCAGAATTCTCAGAGCATGTGTACTCTTACTCGGATTTCTTTCGCATTTTGAAGCAATGATAAAACCTACTACGTGCCTGATGAATTGAAGGATTTAAATATCCTTCATATTCTAGATGATGTATGTTCGTAGTTTCAGATAAAGTTGGTGTGATGTTTATTAAAAAGTTTTAAAAGTTTTACATTATTGTAACATAATACATTATTCCATTACTTCCTCTGTGAGGCTGGTTGCAAAGCAGAAATCCAATTACTTCCTGATCCATGTGGACCAAGTGTTTTCCCATTATCTGATTACTCAAGTGCATGTAATCGCAATGATCGGACTACTGTCAAAATATGATTTTCTGCAGTTATCGGATTAGTAAGTGCCTTTAAATGCACTCACTGATTTCTAACATCTGATTCAAATCTGGTAAGGCTACCACTAATACTCGCAGTCATTGACATAACTTCCAGAAAACCTAGAGTGATGTTTTTTTATTCCCTCTCAAAATAGTTTCTACCTAGATAACACAAAGAAGAAAAGATAGTTTAATCATTTGTTTTCGTTTAAACTTACTAAAATAAGAGAATTACTACAATGCTAATTTAAGTACACAGTTTGTGAAATGCTGACTGGTGCTGTCTCTTACATTAGGTACCTTGTAGCTCCAACGCAAAACTAAAGTCACCTTAGATCACTAAACATTCTACATTCTGGATAATGGAGGAACTATTCAGCTGTGACGATTTGACTACAATGCCTTCAGTAAAACAGGCCTTAAGTATGTACACCTACCATCTAAGGAGTTTTCACACTTTCTGCAGTGCCCCTGACAGTGCTGGGCCTAATGGAATGCACTCTAAGAGGATAACAACTCGCTACAAAAGTGACCAACATTTTCCTTCACCTGCTGCGGCTCAAGCCCTGCCGTCTCAAACTCTGACACATTCTGGTTCACTTCAAACAGAGCTAGTGCTGGCCTGGCCTCGCAGGAACACACTTTCAATTGCTTCCGAAAGCAGTGCTGAATTAGTTCAATGTAAATACATGTGACGTTAAAAGATTCTTACCATGGATGTCATCCATTGTGGAGGCTAGACAGAGAAAGAGAGAGAGAAAAAAAGGGATCATTATAGAAATGCTGGAAGATTTTCACTGCACTACAATAATCTGTTGCTAAAGTTATACTACTGATAAACAATTATGCTGACAAAGCAAATTTTTTTCTGTGAATAGATGTGCCAGACCTGCATATCTGAGCATTACATAACAACAAAATGACATTTTCATGCACTAAATTGTGCACATACACACACGTATACAAATGCACACATTCCTTCATTGCTATTATGTTTATGTATTGCGGTCAAGCCGATCCAGGCATATTTTAAAAGGAATTTCCAAAATGTTTGATTGAAATGTTCAAGATTAGAGTAATTTGATGCAAAATGCTCTGTCAGCTAGAAATGAGGTACAGTGGTGGTGACTGGAACAAGACGTCCGAGTTTTATTGCTCTAAGAACTACATCACAGAAAAGCTGTTATATGAAATTTGCAGTATGATGCCCAAGACAGTTTTACTAGTAGGTTTTGGCCTAAATCATATTTTTAAAATCCATTCATGGTGGGAGAGTACAGGAGGCCATTCTAAGGCCCAAAAACATGCATTTGTTCAGATTTACCACTGTTAATACACAAGACACACATGGGATTAGTTATTATTAGTAAACAGAATGACTATTTGTGTGGTAGACATCACACTCCCTGATTCCCATCACCACCGCTGCTTAGAAATTAATTAGTTGATCACATCAAACGACTTTGAAGGACTTTGTTTAATGGCTTGCTCAACCATTTAATTATGCAGAAGTTCTGAAAACATTTGGACTGGATATTTTTTAAAAATAGACCAGCGTTTTGATTGTGCTTCAATTGTGGTCACAATTCATGTAAACTAGGGCATGTGGCTGGAAGCCCAGTGGTAAAAGAGGTGCGCCAGCAAACGGAAGTGGACACTGAACAGCTCCCAGACTGAACACAGTTGCAGAGATAAATGACAAAATTTTCTTTTAGGATCAATAAAGTATAAACATAATACACTGTAAAATAAGAGCAACATACTTTAGTTTAGTTTACATTAGACAGTAGGTTAAATGCAAATAAAATAAAAAGCAATGACTTGTAACCGTTTTACAGGTATTAAATTAGAAACAACAGAAAAAGGAGATATTTCATATTTTACCCAATCGACTTTAACGATTTTTGTAAATATACGCTAAATTGGATGCCTGCAATGCATTAAAAAAAAAGTTAGGACAGGGCCAATGCAAGACTGGGACGACCAAAACCAAAAACACCTTTTTTGGAACTTTCCACAGGTAACCAAGTTAATAACTGACACGTGGTGCTATCATGATTGGGTATAAAAATAAAAAAATAATTAATTATTAATCCATAAATGCTCAGTTCCCATTTTGTGAAAAACTAGAGAAGTGAATATTTCAACGGTTAAAGAACGTTTCTCAACAGATGACTACAAGGATTTTAGGGATTCACCATTGTAAAGGGCAATGCTGAAAAACAGTACTGAATATGATTCAACGCCTTCAGAAAGCACTTCACCAAAACCGGACATGTTCCTGGAATAAATATAACCACATGGGCTCAGGTCTGATGAGTGCACTTTTCAGATTGTTTTTGGAAATAATGGATGTTGTGTTCCCTGCGACCCTGAGGGAGAAGCGGCTTAGAAAGTGGATGGATGGATGGATGGATGGATGGATGGACGGACGTACGTTGTGTTCTCCAGGCAAATGGATAGAGAAAAGAAAAAAAAAAAAAAACACCCATATTGTTGCCAAACAGCAAGTTAAAAAGTCAGCATCTTGGAAGGTGTCAATAATGCTGAGAGGTGCAAATGCATTTTGGAGCAACATATGCTGCCATCTAGACGACGTCTATTTCAGGGAGACAAGACAATGCCAAACCACAATCTGTACACGTTACAACAGTGTGGCTTTGTAGTAAAAGAGTGCAGGTGCTAGGCTGACATGCTTGCTGTCCAGACTGGACAACAGAGATCCCAGACTGTTGAGCAGCTGCATTATATCAAGCAAGAATGGGGAAAAAATTCCAGTTTCACAACAACCACCGTTGGCATCCTTAGTTCATAACCAAATATCACACATTGTTAAAAAGAAAGGTAATGTGGCCCCTGAGTGGCACAACTATCTAAGTTTTAGCCCCATCACCAGGAGGTTGCGAGTTTAATCCCTGGTGATGCTACAGCCATCCTTGGCTGGGAGTCTAAGCGAGCACAATTGGCCTTGCTCTCTCTGGATGGGTAAGATGCACCCCCATCTCTTCCCCCAGTCAGCCAGTGCAATGCTAGTCAGCACAGGCATCTGTTAGCTGATGTAACAGATTGAGCGTGTTCGGGTGTCCAATGACGTTGCATGAACAGGAGTTTGAAAAGATGAGGTGGTGCTTCACAGGTCTCAGGATAAGCCTCTGCTAGCCTTCACCCTTCTAGTTGTAACCAGGGTGGTGAAATTGGAAACAACTACATTGGTGAGAAAATGGGGTAGAAATAAAAGATGTAATACAGCGGTAAACAAGCTTTTGTCCTAACTTTTTTGGAATATGTTGCAGATACCCATTACAAACAATAAGACTAATTAGTTGATGCATTAAATATCTTGTCTTTGCACTGGTTCTAGTTGAACATAGGTCAAAATGGACTTGCGAATCACTGCCACATTTTTTCAACTCTTCCAACTTTTTAGGACTGGGTTTGTACGTAAGGGGGCAATACAGCAGAACAGACTGAATAACGGCAGTGGCTAAATCAGGTAACCTCAAGAAAGCAACATCCACAAAAGTCACAACATGGTGCAATACACAACATACAACAGTGCAGGTAGCATTTCACAGCAGCACAACAGCAATGCACAAACAAAACAAAAAGCCCCCCAGAGTTCAAAACATTTCCTGCTCACGCTGACAGTGAGTAAGCATCTGTAACCAACTAAATAAATACTAAAAACTAAATAACGTAAAGATAACAGATTACATGTTGGAAAACAGAATGTCTCTTGGAAGTGAAGAACATTTCAGTGAAGTCAAATACGGTGTAGTAAAATAAATGTCATACAAAGCGTGCAAATCTATTCTGAAATGGCTCCAGCAAAACAGCGTCCAGTCATCTCATGCAGGATAAAAGTACTGCACGGATTGATGTTAAATTGTTTTCAGATGTTATCGGGTTGATGAAGTTGTAAAATACGTTGTCAAAGTCTGTAAAAATGCTGTCATAAAGTCGCAAATGTACCATTTGTTCATGCCACCCATAAACACAGTGTTTAATGCGGAAACCTTCAGCTAGTGACATACGAAATGTGTTACCCAGGCAAATATTCCCTACTCAGAATCATATAAACAGCGACAAAAATGGGAAACTAGATTCCAGAATTGAGAAAACAGGTAAGGTGATGGGTAGAACCATGAAATAGCTCTTTCGTGGAATTTTACCTAACAGCTTCTGGTCATTGTTAACCGCCACTTTGGCACTCTAAAGAAATCTTCATTGCACGGCATGCAATTCTGAAGAGCCGTCCATATAAAGTAAACATTCTGTAGCAATTACAAGGTTAGCAAGGGGTTGATGGTATAACAATAAGGTTTAAGCTATTATATTTAAAAATTAACAGTATTTCAAAATTTTGAAATACTATTTTACGTCTGAACAGGCAAATAAACATATTCCACCCATGTACATATTAGAGGGTCTTACTGATGGGGCTGTGAGAGATCACTGATAGGAAGAAAAACCCCAGAAAAATGAAGCCTGACAGAGCTACACACACACCACAGAACACATTCAGTTTCACCTTTCGGGCAGTCTTACACCAGTCCCTCGACTTTGCGCTCAGTTTTCTTCTGAAAGCGTGTTTTAGTGTCAGTTAAGTGGAACCAAGCATGTGCTGTGTGGCGTGTCTGGCCTGCTACACAAGCTTTCGTTAGCTTAGCCAAAATCCCACAGTCCAAAACATCACCGAACAGGTTTGATATTGGCCTTCTGTCAATCCAGCACTGGTCACTCGACTTCTTGCTCTCTCAGACATGGGTTTATCATCTAAACTTGTGTCAGCAGAGCAGCAGTCAGTCAGAATCAAACCTGTACTGTGGTGTGTGGCTCAGTTTGGCTGTGTAGCCTGCTTACTAAGCTAACATTGAGTTAGCTAATCAGGCTACGGTCCCAAGGATCAGAGGTTTAATTTCATCTTTCCGTCACTCCAACACTGGTCATTCGACTTCTTGCTCTCTCAGGCATGAGATTATCATCTAAACTTGTGTCAGCAGACCTGCAGTCAGTCAGAATCAAGCCTGTACTGTGGTGCCACCCTGTAGGCTGCTCGCTAAGCTAACGTTTAGCAACTCAGGCTACAGATTTAAATACCACAGAACAGATTTTTTTTTAATCTCTCTCTCCCTTCAGCACCAGTTGCTCAAATTTACTCTCAGATTTCAGACAGGATCACCTAAACTTGTGTCTGAGCTTCGTAAGAATCAAACACCAAAATTACTAATCGCTAGCAAAGCTAATACTAACCAGCTCCTCTCTCCTAGTTAACAGCACTGCTTAACATTTAGCAACTATTACATGGTTTGACAATTATTTTAAGATGCCTTAAAATCATGTTCTTACTTGGTGACTGTGTAGACCAAGTACTCTTTTTGTTTTGCTGCTGTTATTAAACTATCGCAGGAATTTTTTTGGTGTAAAATGGGCTTAAAGCTACATGCCTGCCAATCTAACAATCTATCAGGTGCTGCTTGTGAGCTGATTTGGTCCATTTTGTCATCACAGCCCTTAATGCATTTACTGAAGATTTTCAATAACAGAATGTCAATAAAACTACGATTTACTGTGCAGCCCTTAAGTCAGATCAAAGCGTGCGCTTGCTGGAGCCCTAAAATAAGTATGTCGCAAAGGTCAAGTTGTTCTCAGAAATCCACCGAGACGGCAACATACCGTCACAGGGCCGCTTGTGAGAGGCACAAAAGATACTTTTGTGCACTGCTCAGAAAGGTTTCTCAAATTGCCCATAATCTTGGTCATTTCACTTATGTTAGCACTTTGAACACTTCTGTTGGCTTTGATCAAGGGCTCTATTTATCAGAAAAGTCTCATCATTTTAAAACCTTTTCTACAGAGAACTTCATATACTCAAGACTGCACACGATTTGAGCTGATTTGGAAGAGAGAGAGAGAGAGAGAGAGAGAGAGAGAGAGAGAGAGAGAGAGAGAGAGAGGTGTCTGATGATCTATTCAGAAAGGCATCATCAAAGGAAATGTAAATATAAGCTCATTTGCATAAACATATACTGCACAATATACCATTATTTCTCTTCTATGTGTTTTAAGCGAAATGTAAATAATTGGAAAATGAAAGAGTGGAGTCTCATACCTCATTAGCTTGAAGCAGCTCACTCACAGGACTTGTCATTTGAGACTTATGTTGAAAAAGTACTCATTTCTTTCTTTTCAAAAGCCTGCTTTTGTTCATCTTAGCGCAAACTCAAAACACTCCATTTCTAGCAGCATGAGAAGACTTTTAGTACTTAAGTGTGTGGGACAAAACAAATATTGCACCATTGTGCTACGTGAAAAACATGCATAATGAAGAGCTAAACTGCAGAGGCAGGGTGGGATATAATGATACCTTTTTAAGCGGTATACTTTGCCGTCACTGACTATCATTCAGTGGCACTTTATATACAAATGTGGGTGTTTTGTACAATGTTTAAAATAACATTTTGAAAATACAGAATAATAACTAGCAATTTAATCTGAAACCATAGAAACTATATAAAACCAATCCCAAAAAAGTTGGGAAAGTATGTGAAATGCAAATAAATACAGAAAACAGTGACATTCAAATCCACTTGGACCTGTATTTAAATGAAAGCAAGACATATTCAATGTTTTAGCTCATCAGCTTCATTGTTCTTTTGTAAACATATGCTCATTCGAAAATCTGAAAACATCCAGATAGGGAAATTTATGGGTTGAGGGTCTACACTTTGCCAAAAATGCAAGTTCTATAACAGAATTTTGCAGGGATTGTAGGTATTTCAGATGCAGGGAAACAGTAGAGGAACCGCTGCGAGGCCAAAAATTATGACTGAATGCCTTGGGAGTTATTTAATAAACAGTCAATAAATAATGTTTGCTGCTGCATCCACAAATGTGAGTTAAAACTGCACAGTTAAGACTGTACTAAGCATGGTGGAAGCCAGAAACCAGAACCAGAAATGCTGCTGACTTCTCTGGGCTCAAGCTCATTTGAAATGGACTGTACTTTGTGGTCTGATGAGACAACCTTTCAGACTGTTTATGGACATAATGGACATTGTGTTCATGGAGTCAAAGATGTAAAAGACCATCCAGGCTGTTATCAGCATAAAGCTCAAAAGTCAGCGTCTATCGTATGGAGGGGGTGCATAAGTGGGCAACCTGTACATCTGTAAAAGAAACATTACACTGCAAGATACATATATACACTCTGAAGCAACGTATCCTGCCTTTTAGACAACGTCTTTTTCAACAACTGCCATGTTTATTTCAACATGACATCACCAAGCCACATTCTGCATGTATTACAAACAGTAATGGCTGTCTCCTATTAAAAACATGTGGTGCATTATGAAGGGTAAACAACTGAAGACCTGTGTGAAAAATTTTGATTTCAAAACAGGACCAGTTTGTGTCTTCAGTCTTCAAACATTTATTAAGTGCTGTTAGAAGGAAAGGTGATGTGACACAGCAAACATGCTCTTCTTGTCCATACTTTTTAGGAATGTGTTGTAGGCATCGTACTGGGAATGAGCATATATTTACAAAAGAAAACGTTCAAACAATAAAACATCAAATAATGTTAATAGTTGTGTATTGTTTTTTTCTTATAGGTCAAACAGAATTACCCGTTCACTGCTTTCTGTTTTTATTGGCATTTCACACCAACTTTTTTGGTTTGTAAATGAAGTATAACTCAAAGAAAGGGCAGGGCCTCATACTTCATAAGCTTTTAACAACAAGTACAGTTTGCAGCTCGTTTATGTTATTATTTTTGCATGAATGTAAGTGACTTCTTAAAGCACTCAATTCTTTCTATTCAAATCACTGCTTTTATTCATCTATCCCAGCTGTTGTCAGGTGGAAGGCAGGATACACTCTGGACAGGTCGCCAGTCCATCACAGGGCAGCCAGACAAACACACACATTCACTTACGCTCACACCTTGGGGCAATTTGTGTGTCCAATTAGTCTGACTGCATGTCTTTGGACTGTGGGAGGAAACCGGAGTATCTGGAGATGGAGTAGAAACCCACGTAGAACCAGGGGAGAACATGCAAACTCCACACAGAAAGGACCCTGGTCACCTGGCTGGGGAATCGAACCCAGGCCCTTCTTGCTGTGAGGTGGCAGCGCTAGCCACCGCACAGCCAAAATTCAGAGTAATAACCAGCAATTTAATCTCAAACCATAGAAATTGTACCAAATAAGTGGTCGATAGAATCTATCATTTTTTTTTTATTAAGGGACAAAAAGTCAAGTGAATATCTTGCAACAGAGACTGACACTCATATTATTATATTTAGATGTTCATTCATGTTGATCTATTACAAATTATTTTGATTTTATTTACTTATTTTGTTTAACCATTCCACAATGCTTGAAACAAATTGGGATGTTTATATGAAATTGTTCATTGTTCCCACACAAAGGGTTCTATATAGTACCAAATTAAGGTTGTGACGGAGTTTTTGAATAAAAATTCCCTTAATCAGTAACCAAATAGGATAGATATTGTAATCAATAACCAAACAGGTAGTATTGGCTAACAGAGACTATCAATTTCCTCACAAAGGGTGGGCCTTAGTCTGTCTGCATAGGAGATTCTAGACATTAGAAAGCCTCTGGGTTCAAAGACAGACCTGTGTGCACCTACTGACCCAGTGAAGAGAGGTACAAGTTGACCTTGATAGGTACAGCAGACTGGTAAAAACCGGCTGAAACCAGTTTTTAGGAGTGAGCTCATCATGAGCTCAAATTCTCACAATTTGAGAAGGTGAAGGTGGGAGGACATAAAATTATCCCAGATAAAGGGTCTATAAACTGTTGTTTGGAACACTGTATGTGTGCAGTTGGGGTCTCTTGAGACTCTGTGCCACTTAATGCTGAAATAAAGCCTTTTTCCCCTTCTTTCCACAAACTCAATGTCTGAAGACTCTTTCCTTTTTCACATCTTTTGAGAACTTAGACATAAAACAGTTATTAGTCAAAGTGTTTAGCTGATATTTCTTTTTATTCATATTACGTTGGAGGCCTTATGTTGTAAGAAATAAAACCAAAATATACATATGCCATAAAGTATGCCGTGACTTTTGCAGAGGCCAGATTTTATGTTTTGTGTAAAATAAACAGCAACAGTGCATTGACATGTGCAGACGTGCGTTCTCTGTAGAGGATATTTTAACTTATTCCCACCTAGAAAATCAAGTGCAGCAGCTTAATGCTTATTTAACTTTACATGGATCTGCAATTAAGAAATTAACTCTGCGGGCTTTCAGCGTAGCCCGAAGGACAGGATGGAAACTACAGAGCGGATTCCCACAGCGAAAACATCAAAACAGCGATGCAGAACAAAGCTTGGCCACAAAACAGCAGAAGAACCTGAAAGCACACAAATTAACATGTGCCACATCTAAGCTTCAGCACACTTACCTGGCATTTCCCTGCCAAAAGCTGACCCTGTATACATACACACACACATATAGGCCAGGAAAACACTGTTGTTAAGGCTGCTCTCCTACACAGATTAAGCCTAGCCTTGAAATTAAAACACCAAGGTTCACAATGGAATCACTGCTGATAGTGCAATGCATCCCAAGAGACTAGGTTTACTCTGGTTAAAGGAATAGTTTGGAGAGAGAAAAAAAAACAAACAAAAAAAAAACAAACAACAACAACATTTACAGTTTTTCCTCAGGGCAAATTCCCCATGTAGTCAATCAGCCAAGACATGTCCAATGTCTTGAGTTTGTTTCTTTAGGTCTGCATTAGAGCTACAAGGCTAATGCACACTGTAAAAAAACTGTCAAAGTACTGTAAAACTGAATGGTCAATAAACTTTTTTTGAAAAAGAAGAATAAATGTGTGTAAACAAACCACACGTATACTGTATTTCAATGTGTGTTTATTTTAACGGTTGTTACTGCTATTATTATGGAAATTATACAGTACTATGACAAGACAGGGCAATTCCAAGAAAAAACTAAAATGGCTAGACAAAGCCAGTTAAAACAGTTACAGTAATCTGTTAATTGTTTTTGATAACTTAATTAAGTCTATAAAGTAATTCCAGGTATGATGTTGCTACAAGGTTTCTATGGTGTTCCAGCTTGATGTTGACTGGATGTTGCTATGGTATTTCAGATGGTTGCCGAGATGTTGCAGGGCCATTATTATTGTATCCCAGGTAGGTGCTAGGGTGGTGCTTGGCCATCGCTATGGTATCCCAGGTGGGTGATAAGGTGTTGCTAGTATATTTGTATAATGGTGCCATAAGAGTGTCTAAAAACATTTGGCTACACAGTGTACACTGACTGTGGTGGAATAAGAGGTAGTGGTATAAGCATATTAATTAATTAAATTAACTTAAATTGACCCTTATTAGTTCCACAACAGGGAAATTTCACCTCTGCATTTAACCCGTCCGTGAAGTGAAACACCACATATACTCTAGAGAGCACACACACACACACACTAGGAGGCAGTGAGCACACTTGCCCGGAGCGGTGGGCAGTCCAATCCACAGCGCCCGGGTAGCAGTTGGGGGTTAGGTGTCTTGCTCAAGGACATGTGCTGTCAGCTCTGGGGATCAAACCGGCGACCTTCCAGTCACGAGGCTGGTTCCCCAACCTCCAGCCCATGACTATGTGGAATGACTCATTACCAGGATATTAAACATTCTCTAATTTAGTCCCCCGGAAAAAATTCAAGTGTAGTCTGTCTACAAACAGACTGCAAAATGTCTGTAATAAGTTTATTTTTATTGTATTTAAATCATCAAACTTCTTGTGTTTAAAATCTCCAATTATTTGTGCGCTACTCTCATTTCATTTAAAAAAAAAAAAAAGCTTCCAAATGCTAATTATAGAAAAGACTACCAA
Source organism: Pygocentrus nattereri (assembly GCF_015220715.1). Taxonomy (NCBI): domain Eukaryota; kingdom Metazoa; phylum Chordata; class Actinopteri; order Characiformes; family Serrasalmidae; genus Pygocentrus; species Pygocentrus nattereri. The sequence continues at coordinate 43,845,831 of NC_051213.1, read as the reverse complement.
CATAAACTAATATGCTATTCAAAATAATGAATTCTGCTTTAATGAATTCTAAAATCGGTCTCAATTCTCATCTTACAGCTGCAGTTGTAATGTTTACCATGATGCTCAATCTAAAAACATCATGGTTATCTTACTGGTTCAAGACAGAAGGAACTCCACAGTCTTCTTAACGGAGAATCAGGTGTTTTTGTGAGGTGTCGTTCTGTTCGCTAACAGCACATGCAAATGAGCCAAAAGGGGGCAGTAGAGCTACAGATTATGCAAATGGAACAACAGGCTGGTAATCCTTCTTTACGAACGAGAAAATGCATCAGTGTCTTTGCAGTACGGTACAACTGGGAGTGCATTTTGCAAAGTTGGCCTTATATGTCTTGCCTGATTGACTACATTTGGTGTACGGAGAAAATCATGCAAACTGAATGTTTAACCAAACTATTCCCCGAAGGCGAGGCTGCCCCTGTTTCTAAAAAGTGCTGTGGTTTGAATGTATGAAAACAGGTTACACTGGGTAGAACACGAGCTTTAACGGTTTCAAGGCTGCAGAGATTGCAAGCTGTAACTTCAGAAGAGTTCTGAAGGAGATATGTAGAACCATATGTCAATAAAGCTTATTAGGATAGACTGTATATAAATGGCCATATTGTATGAGGAGCCTGGGAACACTCACCCAATGCTGGCGCTAAGAAGGATGAACAGAGCACTGCTGCTGCTAAGGATAGATCCATCTTGCCTGGAAAAGAGAAGGAAGAGCGAGAGAGTGTGAGAAACACACAATTCTTGGAGTTCGTCCAGGGCGGTCATGGCGTTCTGCTGAATTTCACACATCCACTTCAGGTTCTTCAGAGTGTATGAACCTTGCAACTTTCTGCAGAGCAATATCAGGAAAAACTCGATCTCACTTAAAGGCAGTTTGTAACAGATTATAAAAGTAATTTACATGTTTTCCACCTTAACACCTAACCTAACCAGTAATAGAAGCTTATGTGCAACCAATTAGCACTGTGCAAACTGCATGCCACAGAATTTTAATATTTTTATAGATATGTTGTCAGAAGAAAACCTCGTCATCTCCAAAAAAATGACTACTTAATAATACATTACTTTTAATTGCAAGTCAATGGAACCAGACTTCTGTCAAAGTCTCTTTGGGCTGTTTGAATTTCTCTTACAATCCTTTATCTCCACTAAGATGACAAGACACCATCATCCAGACCCCAAATTTGGGGGGTAGGCAGACAAGTGAAATGACCCCAACTGTCCTGTTGGTGGAGCTACAGAGCAAGACTTTAATTTTTGGTCCATTTCTACTGATGCAAGAGACCTTCAGAATAATTTCCCCAGACTCCTTGGTCCAACTCATTTAGCTCTTTTTCACATACGTAAAAGTGAAACCTACTTTTTAAAACTAGTCTTAGGTTGTTGGTTTTTTTTTAAGTTATAATATTGGCCTCAAAATCTTAGCAAGAATCTGAAGGTTAAGATTGATCAAAAAAGCAAAACATTGTCGTCAAAAATATGGCATCCACTTGCCAAAGAGTCCTTTCGGAGTGGAGGTTAGCTCACAAAAGTGTCTTAAAATCATGAATCATGTAGACAGCTTCTCATGAAACGAGATGATTTGTTAGAAAAGGGTTTGCCTTAAGATCAGCAGGTTTGAAACTCGGGACAGTAGCTAATGCCAATATGGAGCATCGTTGCAAAAGCTCTGTGCAGCACAGATGTTCCTCAGAGATCCTTCATGAAGAAAGATAACAACTGGAGGCCTTTCGCTAAACTCCAACTGCTAACCATTTATCTTCAATCTGCAGAATGGCCCCATACTGGCACACATTGGCCTTACTGTGCTTAGACTATGAAAATAGCTGCTTGTAGTTATTGTTTTTTGTTTGTTTGTTTTTGCTCCTTGATAAAAGGGAGTTTTACACAAGTAGGTGGGCCACAATAAAACTGTAATGCAATTTTCCAAGTCTATATTTCACCACTATATAAATACAGTCTTGAAATAACTGTTCAAAATAATTCTATGATTAAAAAAATGCTAAAAAACAATCAATCAAATCAATTTAAATCATGTTGAAATTTGAGATTTACATTGAATAATTCACCCAATTTTTCAGATCCACAGATTTTTCACAATTTCACGGATCACTGAGACGTTCAGAGTTGTTTAATATGAAAATGTTTATTATAGAGAAACTCACTGCCTCCGATTTCTTGACAGTGGTGGTGATGGGAACAAGCGGTCACAACTTCTACAACAGAAATTTAGCCATTTTATTTACTATCAAAAATAACCAGTGAACCTACAAGTGCCTTATAAGTTTTTTTTATATATAATGTCGATAATGTAGGTAAAGTAGTGGTAAATAGTCTTGGAGACAATTTTGCTTTACAACAGAAAACAGCGTATGACAACACTTACAATGTCTCTGTACCCATTTTATGTAATAACTTTCTGTGAGAGAACATTAAACTCCTTGGAAGTCTGGTTCCCATTACTACTACTGTGAACAATTCTGGCTCTTAAGAACGGCACGCTTCTTATTTCTCTGATTAAGTTTATTTACATGTTAATGAATTCATTATCTTTATTTTTTTGTAAATATTGATGGACTCCCCCTTCCACAGCTCAAGAGAACTGATATGATCAATTTTAAGTGCTGGGGCTTCTGATGGAGAACGCTGCAGACAGTAGGTTAACCCCACTGTAGCACATCACAGTGTGAAAAGATAACTGCTGTTTTTAAGCTGACCTCTGAAGCCTTGAGTTTGTGTCCTTATCAGCCAGAGCCTGCCTGTTTTTGGAAGTTCACTTGTATAACCCTCAGCAAGCTCCTGGGCCTTTCAGCTAAGAAAGGCGAGAGGTATCTATTTCAAGCCCGGCACCTCAAGAATGATGGGGCACCAGGCAGGCGGGCTACGGCATGGAGGGGTGGAGTGTTGGAGAGTCGCGCTGACGATATTTGGTCAGTGGGTTACACACGTAACTAAGTGTTTCAACTGTGACTGAAGGCCACGAGGCCAAAAAAGAACACCCAGCACATACCAGACTAGTTACATTTCTCACATTCCCTCACAGTCAATAACAACAGAGCCTCGTTCCCAGCAGAGAACTTTAACCTAAAGGAGACAAATGCTGTTTTGCTCACTTGGAGGACCTCTTGAGGAATGTGTTACGTTATGTCAGCTGCAAAAAAAAACTATAAAGACTATATGTTGCATCTGAATGTGCTACAAATGTCTGTCTAATCAGACGACATCAGGCGGATCTGATATCAAAAAGATTTTTAACCTTATTGCAATGTTGCCTCAGGGCAACAAACTTTTTTCCTCAATTTACATTGATATATATATATGTGTAAATGGAATGCTTCACAGTGAAGGGAATGGTTTGAATAAACCAATACAAACTTGTATTTGGTCACAGTCTAGGCATTTATAAACCTCTTTCTGGCACAGTGCCAATTGTGCATGAAACACGCCTGCACTCGAAGATTGAAGAAAGGCAAGTTTGTTATCGAAAGTCATCTTTCAAAAACATGTCTCAAATCTGCAGATCTGCACATCTGAAGTGTAGAGTTCATAAATACAGTACTGAGCAAAAGTTAAAGACCACCGTTTAGTTATTTAATTTCCAAGCAAAACGGCCATTATCTACTAGCTATTTACTTGTTTAATCAACTGGAAAAAAGAACACATCTTTAACAGAACAGTGCCCAGACGGTTTATGAACTAAATATAATATCAATCTTTTGCCTTTTATTGCAGCTTCGATTCCTTTCAAGGAGACTTTTTAAAATAAACCTGCAGGAATGTTTCCACACCACATCAAGTTTTCATGACCCAAGTAATCCAAAAGACATTCAGTGACGTTGTACAGCCCATTGTTTTGAGAAACACCACTGGTTTATTTCTTTAATCTGCAAAAGTTCTTTTTTATCCTTTCAGACTCACAGTGTTGATTTTCTTCTCACAGTGGAAGGATGGACAGAAACAAAATTTCTCCATTTTTTAAACTCTATTCCTGTTTTGTCACTTATTTTCCTTTCGTTCTCCTTCCTTATGCAAGTGAATTACAGTATATCTAATCTACACAAGAATATCTCCTGGGGAAAAAAATGAATAACTTGGATTTAGCGGTCATTTTGACTAGAATACATATATAAAGGACACTTTTGCACAATACTGCACATATGTTGCCTACAAGCAACACTGTGCGACTGTGGAACCGATATAACCAACAGCAAGTGGTGTCACTCATGCAACCATTTGAGAGAATACTGTAGATATTGTTTCAATTTTCACTTAGAATATTATTTACAACCATTTTGTTTATTTACTAATTCTACTAATACCACTTTTGCACAATGTTGCCTTTAGGCAACAAACTGAAAAAAAACGACCCTTGTTTATATCATTTCAATAACCAGTTATTTCAGGCAAAACGCCTGTTGTTTAGATCTCTTACCACTTTTTGCACAATGTTGCCTTTAAGCAACAAACTGAAAAAACGACCCTTGTTTATATCATTTCAATAACCAGTTATTTCAGGCAAAACACCTGTTATTTAGATCTCTTACCACTTTTGCACAATGTTGCCTTCAGGCAACAAAACTGAAAAAACGACCCTTGCTCATATTATTTTAATAACCAGTTTCATGCTATGCAAGAACACTGATGTTTTCAACACATTTCTCAATAGTTGAACCTTTATTTATTCATTTTTTACTTCATTCATTTCTAACCATGCTGAATTTATGGCAGTCCAGATGCTCAGGCTATAGGTTTGCCAAACAAGCTTGGGAAACGTAATATGATACAGCTGGTCACGGGCTGCAAAGTAACGTTACCGCTCCTAAAAAGTGGAGCTATTTGTTTCGGAAAGCTCCTATATTCGTTTCCAAAAAAGGTCCCAACTATGTCCTAAAGGCGTACGAAGGGCATTTTTTTCGTGAAGCTACAGCAAAAAGCGCACACGCTGCTGTGCAGACGACGCTTAAGTTTGACAATTTTTCCGTTCCACCTTAAATGGTCCAGTAGCTCAAGCTGCACATTCGACGGAGTGGTTTTAAGGCGGATTTCGAACAGCCGCTCCAGTTCTGTGGTAAATCAAGTTTTTTGGGTTTTAAACAAGAAGCTCGTCCGAACCCGACAGGCAGACTAAACAACTGGTTTGGGGGGAAAAAGCAAAAGTCGAAGGAAATCTTACCAGTTAGTGCAGCACCAAACGCCCAGGCGGGTCTGGTAAGAAGTCTGAATCTGGTGGAGGAGAAAAAAGGAGGCAAATCACAACATTTAGCCGAGTTACCTCAACTTTCCTCGCGCTCGCTATTAACCCCTCACACTCTTGTTGGTGATGGGTGTTGAGTGCTCTCTGCAAAACCTAGGAGCAGATGAATTAGCTCAGTTATTCCTCAGTACCTCAAGGCTCGACTGCTAACGGCGCTGCAGCTCCTTCGGATCTAGTCCAAGCAGTGCCCGGCGACCCCGGAGAGAGGGAGAGAGAGAGGGAGAGTGAAGGGGGAGAACCTGTGCGGGCAGTATGCGGAAGTCTGCTGAGCCTGTTTTACCTTATGTGTGCCTAACGAGACTGAAATGTATGGGAGCTCGTTTCCGCTGCTGGAGAAGAACGTGTAGCTCTCCAGTAAGTTAGAATAATGAGGACTTTCATAACTATAACAGTATTTCCTAATTATGGCGTAGCATATCATTGTAGTGACTTGGCATCTCATAATTATGAATTAGCATCTCATAACATGGACTATGTTATAATTATGACTTAGAACCTCATAATTAAGACGTGGCATCTCATAATTGTGACGTGGCATCTCATAATTGTGACTTGGCATCTCATAACTATGAATTAGCATCTCATAACATGGACTATGTCATAATTATGACTTGGCATCACATAATTAAGACTTGGTATCTCATAATTATGACTTGGAATCTCATAATTATGCCCTCGTGTTTCATAATAATAAGAAAGTGTCTCAACATTGACTTAATATCTCATAATGAAATAATGAGAAAATGATGGCATAGAGTTGCTAATGTATAATTATGAGATGCTAATTCATAATTATGAGAAGGTAAATCGTAATAGTGAGAAAGTTAGTCGTAATTATGAGATGCCAAGTCATAATTATGAGATAGTAAGTCATTATTATGAGATACTATGTAATAATTATACGATGCTAAGTCTATTTTGAGTTGCTAGGTCATAGTTATAAGAAGATAAGTTGTAATTGTGAGAAAGTCATTAATATGAGATGCTAAGTCATAATGAGGAGATGCCAAGTCATAACATAATCCATATTATTAAATGCTAATTCATAATTATGAGATGTTAAGTCATAATTATGAGATACTGATTCACTATTATAAGATACTGTGTCACTGTGTTTGGGGCAGTCGTGGGCTGGAGGTTAGGGATCTGGCCCTGTGACCGGAAGGTTGCCGGTTCGATCCCCAGGGCCGACAGTCCATGACTGAGGTGTCCTTGAGCAAGACACCTAACCCCCAGTTGCTTCCCGGGCGCAGTGGATAGGGCTGCCCACCGCTCCGGGCAAGTGTGTGCTCACTGCCCCCTAGTGTGTGTGTTCACTAGTGTGTATGTGGTGTTTCACTTCACGGATGGGTTAAATGCGGAGGTGGAATTTCCCCGGTTGTGGTATCAAAAAAGTATCACTTAATCTTAATAATTATGAGATACAAAGTCCATTATGAGATATTAAGTCATAATTATGATATAAGATCTCGTTATTATGAGATGACAACTCAAAATTATGAGATACTAAGTCATAATTATTAATTAGTATCTCATGATTATGGCTTGGTATCTTATAAATATGACTTACGTTCTCATAGTTATGACCTAGCATCTCATTACTTTGTATAACCATATAGCATCTTATGATTTAGTATCCAAATGACTTATTTTTTTCTTAATATGTCATGTTTGTGAAAGTAAGTCATTATTGTGAGATATTTAATCACAACTGAAAAACTTTCTCATTGTTATGACTTACTGAATGAGTATATATTTTTATCCAGTGGCAGAAATGAGCTTTTATAGAACTGTAAGCTAACTTACCGTAACTAAATGCGTTGAGTTCACTCTTCAATTTCTCACCACTCTTAACCCTGTAAGGCCCAACACAAGAAATAGCGATGAAAAAATTCCAGTTTATATTACTGGATAATATATTTTTTAATTGATCACATATCATACAGTAGGCATTAGTTCACTGTATAGATTTTCTTCCACGTTGTACACTGTATACTGTTCAATGTTTTTAACAAATAATAGTTAAATATGATTTTTACTGAATTACAGGTAATGAAGAACTACCAGTGTATTACGATTGCGCTTGTTCTTTGAACCACAAGTGTTTTCAATCTGTTCTTCAATCCAAACATGATTTGATCCAAACCACACCTTATGGACCCCAAAGCAGTGCATATCTCAATTCTGTTCCAGTTCCCAAAACATAGGAACCTGGTAAACAAGTGTGTTAAAAGCTGGAAAAGAATGAAAATATGGAATGCATTGGGATGCTTTGTCCTGTATTACAGTAGAAAAATGGTCTTCTGATTTCTTTTTCCCCCAAATCCTCAAATGAAAGACTAGGTTTTCCTCTACTTTATATGTTCTACCACACTTCTTAGACTAGCAGTCACCAGCCCTGCTCTTGGAGATCTCCCATGAGGCAGAGTATAGCTTTAACTGTAAACCACCAAAAGAATTAGCTGTCTTCCTAACATCTAACAGAAATCATAATAAGTTGAATTTTTCCTACAACAGTCACTCCAAACTTCTGTCAAAATATTTACTGTACTCTACAGTTTGGCAGAGATCTAAGTGTTTACCATTTATTTTATAGATCACGCAGCGGGTAGCGCTGTTACCTCACAGCAAGAAGGGTCTAGGCTCAATTCCCTGGCTGGGTAACCAAGTTCTTTTCTCTGTGGAGTTTGTGTGTTTCCTCCCACAGTGCAAAGACATGCAGTCAGGCGAACTGACTCATTGGCCATGAGAATGTGGATGTCTGTGTGTCTGCTGGACTGGAGGTCTAGCTTCACAATAAGAGTCTTAAGTATCCAATTGAAATTCTTATAAAAAGAAACTTCAAGCACTGTCATTTAAAATGTGAATTACTGGAATTTTGCCTTCTCTGAGAAGGCTTCAGTAGGCTAAATAAATAAGTATATAAATAACTATATCGGCTGAACCCACCATCACCCTTGAAAATGTTTTACAATACAGCCACTGTTACCAACTGTGCAACACATTCCATGCATGAATACCCTGCCTAAATGCATTTCTATTTCTGTCCACTTGGGGGCACTCTGAGACCTGAGACCACCTTGGATTGTACAGTCAAATGCAAAAGTGTGAAATTACATGTTTTGTTGATTTTCTAAGTGATAAATAAGTAGACATCCTCTATAGAGAACACACTTAAATATACCATTTTCTGGTAGTTTCAGTTGTAGTTTCAAATGTGCCATAACATTTGCACATTTAATGCTTTATTTTGTTTCCCGATATTTTAAATTCTGCATAAAAACAGTAGTTGTGCCTTAAAATATGCAGCAGCGTGTTATCTGTAGAGGGGCTAACTTATTTTCATTTAGAAAATCAACAAATCATGTAATTTGACTGGAGCGCCCAAACTTTTGCATACAGTTGTATATATATATTTTTTAAGCTAGAACCACAAAACTTTGCAGGCTCTTAGAGCCTGTACAGGAACAGCGTGCTTGTGCTCTTTGGACCATATGCACATATGGTTTGTATACAGCATTTGTCCAGACACTTTTTTTTAATCCCATAGGAAATGAATGGTGAAATGTTGAGAACTACCACAAATGATGTCATACAGAATCACATACATACTAGAACACACACACACACACACACACACACACACACACACACACACACACACACACACACATATTAGCAACCACCTGGGATACCATAGCAATGGCCTAGCAACACATTAAATATGTTAGTAACCACCTGAGATACCATACCAATGGTCTAGCAATGCCTTAGCAATCTCATGGGACAACATAGCAACGACCTAGCAACATATTCAGCATGTTAGCAACCATCTTGGATTTCATGCCAAAGCCTAGTAACATATATTAGTAATCACCTGGGACAACACAGCAACACCTTAGCATCCACATTATAGCAATGGCCTAGTTATTACGCCATTGCCATGGTTTCCCAAGTTATTGTTGATGTGTTGCTATGACGTACCACCTGGGATTTCAGTTTAACAGCCCAAGTTTCTTTGGGGACTACTAAAATACATTTTATGACAAAACTATCATAAAAGAATGTGTCAGACACCAGGCTTCACATATCTGTGAGGGAGCTTTTAGAGGCATTAAACTCTTCCGACGTCTGGTTCCTATCACCACCACTATGATCATTTTGACTTGGCAAGTTTCTTTAGAATGTAGCATTTCACACCAAGCCACTCTGAATAACTTTGTTTACATCTCCACCATTGAATATTTTTTCTGAAAAATCAGTGAAGTCTTGTGAATTCTGTTTTTAGGTGCTACAAACTCTAATTAAAGCATAAAGAGGACGAGTACAGCGTCTGCCTTTGTTTCTTGCAAATACGTTTTTGAGAACTGAATTTGAAAACAAACTTTATGTATGTTCTTTGTAAATCAAACAAATCATGTATCTTTTACAGTATGGTACAGTTTTTGTACATTGACTTTTTGTCCATTGAATCTGGTCATACATTACTGCATTGGCTGTTTAATAAAAGTGGTTCCACGAAGTTGAGATGCTAGCAATTGTTGCAACTGGGTTTCAGAAAGTTGCATGCAACTTTTGTTGCTTGGAACTTACATGAAACTAAGTTGCACTTGAGTTGCAGTCTGCTTGACATTATATAACTCAAGTGGAATTCAAAGCAACGAAAGTTGTATGCAAGTTTCACCGTGTAAAGCAAGTCTAAGAAGAAACAGAAGCACTGATTTACACTTCAGATTTAGGCTTTGTTTCCAGGTTGGAGGAGAAGGTCAGTGTGGACAGTGAGCTGCTCCAGAAATAGGCTGTAATCACAGGGTGAGGTGAGCAGGTGTGCTTGTCAGATGCTGGAGCGAGGTACAGATGGGTGTGTGTGTGTGTGTGTGTGTGTGTGTGTGTGTGTGAGAGAGGGAGAGAGAGCACACTGGTCCAGTATAATACAAGTACCCACTGAACTCTTGGTTGAGTTCTCACTGTAAAGTGTTAAATAGAGCATTCTTTTGACCTTTTACGCTCACATGAAATATTAGCCTATTTCGTACAAGAAAATAAAAACTATAAATCCACTCGGATATTTTAAATAAATATAACCAAATTAATTATTTTCCTTGTTACCAGGACTGGCATCAGGGGGTCATGTGACCCACTAACTAATCTTTATGCTGCACCAAAAATTAATTTTTATATGCTTTTACAGCAGCACACAGCTAAAAACAAGGTGAAAGTAAACAAAAAAAAACATTCATTAACACTGGAGGATTTGCTTGCATCATTTTATCTGTATTTTACAGATACACTGCATAGTTGCAGAAGATACAGATGTAGATACAGTACATTTCCTAAATGGGCAGATCTTTCGTGATTTGCTGTAAATGTGGCTCTCCTGAATGTGTGACCATTTAGAACTGATCTACGTTGCATTTATCATCCCTTAGTTTCCTGTTTTTTGCCCATCCATGCTCCAGTGCCCCACCCCTCTTTTATATTGGGCCTCCCAGTAACCCCGTCATCAGCTTACACAGATCAGATTTAGATCTCTGTGTGAAACGTTAAGCTATGTTGAGCTGCTAGTGAGCAATGATGGGTTAAATTGGGAGAGAAACTGTAAATCATCAGCATCTTCACTGAAATATATTCCATCATCACTAATAAATGAAAACAACAACATTGAAAAACCAAGGGACCTCCAACATAGTGAAAAAATTGGTTTGATCAGGGTTTCAATATGTCTATTGCTATCAGAAAGTAAAAAAGTGCTCTTGTGCCTTCTCAAGAAAACATTACAAACCCAATAAATCTGATCTGTTGTTATAGTGGTACGAAATCTGTTCTAAATCAGGTTTATCCTACTTATCATAGAACTACAATGAAAATCTGCCTTAAAGCCATTGTGACATTGATAGACAGGCAGGAGGTCTTCATGCCAGTCCCTGCTGGCATTAACCGAATATAGAACAGCAGCACTCGGAACATATTTTGACATTATATACCATCTATTCAACATAAAACAGTTGCCTGCATAAAGAGGGATGCCTTAACAAGATTTCTCTGCCTGGGATGCAGAGGGACTAGTTTGAGATGCATGTGGACGCAGTGACCAGAAGTAACAGAACTTATGTAACTCAGAACTGGGATGTGGAAGAGACACATGCTTTAGTCGCTCAATGGGCAAAATATTCCCTCAAGACCACTTCCATTTTCTAATATTTGGAAAGGAAGCCTTCTGAAAGGCTCTGACCAAATACTCTGGATTTTTTGTGTTGTTATGGATTAGTCGTACGGCATATTGAGGTTATTTGGAATAAAAGATGAAATTTTTTCCATTGTTTTTGCTCTTTAAACAAAGTCCACCCTTTATTTTTTTAATATCCAGTCACAATGGCCATTATGCAGAGTTGGGTGGTATAATGGTAAAAACATATACTGCAGTCTTTGAAAATAACAATAGTATTTCAAAGTAATGGTGCTATTTTAAAGTATGACGTCAAGTTTTTATTTGACATTTTAACAGCCAAATAAAGTAGAAAAACCAGCATACACCAGCATGGCCGATCACCAAAACCAGCTTATGTTGTGTTTAGATGCTGGTATACTGGTCAACCAGCATGACCATGCTAGGTTGACTAGCTAAACCAGAAGTATAGCAACACTAGACCAGCATACACTGCTGTTTATTTCAGCAGGGCTTCCACCCAAAAATATTTTAGAGAGGCTCATCGATCAATGATGTAGGACCTCATTGATAGAGGGGAAAATCAGAACTACACACACCACAGAACACATTGGATTTCAGTTTTCTGTCACTGCAATACCAGTAACTTGACTCTCAGATATCCTCCAAACGAGTCATTTTAACAACCCAACGTTAGCTAGAACCACACCCATGCTGTGGGCTGTGTGTAGCACTTGTGGCTTTTTCTCTGTCACACAGAGATTTTTAATCAGCAGAGCAGAACTGTGTATGTCACTCTTTGGGTCTGTAGCCTGCTTGCTAAGCTAACACTACACCAGCTAATCAGGCTACAGATCCAAACACCACAGAACAGATTTCATTTCACCTTTCAGTCCTTTCAGTGGCAGCTGCTCAACTTCACTCCCTCAGCTTTCAATCATTATCATCTAAACTTGTGTGGGTGCTTTAAATGTTCTGTGGTGAGCAGAACTGTTAACCTACCAGCTAAGCTAAAGCTATCTAGCTTTGCTGTCCTAGTTAGTAGCACAGATATACATAACTAGATGGCGTCTTGTCTGTTGTTCTCTATCTGAGGCGATACATCTGCACGTCCACCATGTTGGCAAGGTCAATACCCACTTGTTACTTGAGAGGTGGTGAGTCTCAGGATTAAATCAGCCACAACTTCCTTATTACTCAACCAATTTTCTCCAAAGCAGTTTTGTTATAATCCTCAGACATTTATTAATTTGGCTGCACAGGTAGCTTTTATTGCTTTATTAACTGATCGTGCTAATCAGCCGTCCGGGCCAGCAGGAAAGTATTCAGTCTGCCCCTGACAGTAAAAAGAGTTTAGCGCAAGTACAAGAATAATCTCACTGTAGCATGGCATGCCATCTCTGTTCCCTCTCGGCTCTTTTTAAAGGCGCTCACGCTGCCAGTCATATCAGCATCAGCTGGCTCTCATTAAGGGCAGTGAGCACCCAAGCCAAGAGGGAACGAGAGCTTGCCGCTCCGCCTCCTGGTTACCGCCCCCAGATGGCAGCTCGGCCGCCCGGGTCGAACGTGAGGTGTAGTGACGCGGCCTCGCTGCGTAACAGAGGGCAGGACCCGGGTGGCAGAGCTCATGGCTCGCTCCTTCCTCTGGTGCCCCTCGTAGCCAGCACCAGCGTCCTTGTCCTCCTCCTCCTCCTGCCGTCACTCTCCTGTCTCCTGTTCCCGTCCGGGGAGCTCGGGAGCAGTGCCCTCCACACTCTGGGCTCTCTCCCTGGCGTGATGTTGACCGCGCCAAAATGGTGGCGCCGTTGACGTGCCTGGCTGGACCCAATACGGGATCTAGGTATGTATATCTATGGTTAGCAGTACTATTTAACATTTAGCAAGTTTTAGGTCAATGGTTTGAATTTTATCGACTGATGCCTTGAAAATGTTGCACTGTATTCAGTATTTTGGTGACCTTGCAGACAAACTCCTCACACAGGATGAGGTGTCAAAAAAAAGCATCATAAATAGTCGTATGACACATGATACTTATGATATGACATGAAAACAATACACACATCTCCAAAAAGAAGCATCATTCATATGAAATAATATTGTACCTCCACAATAAACATGATAAAAACAGTTACGATGGAAATCCAGTTCACTTCCAGGTTTGCATATCATAAACATTTCCATCATGTAAATACAGACCATCAACACGAAAATACATTGCCTAGTTGAAGCGAGAGAGCTCCAAAAGGGGTAAACGATATGAAAGTGGTAGACACTCAAAACTGACCATCCCAGAGTCCAGATCTCAGCATTACCAAATATATTTGGGATTATTTGGATTATGAGAAGCGGAAAATGCAACCAACTTGTAAGACTAAACTTTGGAGGTGTGGAAAAATATCTCTGCAATTGTTTTTTGAAAAACTGGAATCAGGTATGGCAGGAAAGAATGGAAGAATAAAGGCAAAGAGGCTCAATAAATACCAAATCATTTTGATATTATCTTTAGTTGTTGAGGCTTCTGTTTAACCTTCTGTTAACCTCTTACTCTCCAGGGTATCTTTTGGTTTGTCCATCTGAATTTACAGGACCAAATCGTAAGGCAAATCAGTAACTACATGAAATTAATGTTAATGTTTATTTTATTTATTTATTTTTTGGAAGCTCCTCTCAAATGAACAGAATGTGTTTTATGATCACACACATTGCTATATGCTTACAATTTACTGCTGAAGCCAAAAATCTCAGATGCTCTTTGTATTATTTTATAAAAATTATTTTTACAGAGCAGATCACTGAAGAGACGCCGTCTGTTTATAGTTTATAGCCCAGATTTGTGGAAAAATGGGTCGACTTTCAGTAGAAAAAAAATTGTGAGTTCAGCTTCTTTTATTATAAGGGCATAAAATGACATCACCATCTACTTGATTGGAAAGAGGACAGTTACAGCCTCATATGACACCCACCTCTCATAAGAATGTAGCTTATGAAATATAAATATGAAAGTTATAAAGAATAAAACGAAGTGCATTTTGGAACCACTGGTGGTTTCAAGGATTTGAAGAGGCTACATATTTTTTCTGCTTCCTGCTTGACAATAGTGACTGTCGGTGTATTTTCCACAGTACTATACTGTATATGTATGGATATGTGTGTGAAAAATAATAGTACACTTTAAAAATAGTTCTTGTAAGTAAAATGAAAACAGTGCAAAAACAACCGATGAGCTAGTTTTTGAAATAGTGCAAGGACGCAGCGGTGGATTTGGCTTTGCACTCCAGTCCTTGAAGTATTCCTTGTATTCCTTGGCAGCTCCTTGTAAAATTACTGAATAATTGAACAAAAATCCACAAAACCTTAACAAGACATGAGACATCCAGGCCCCAAGGGAGCTGAAGAGTCAAAGCATGAAATGAATATTTCACCAAGCTCTGAGATCAGTAAGAATTAACACCACCACCGCAGAGAGATTGGTGAGATGGGAAATTCGGGATCACAGACACATCCGAGAAAAGAATCATTTCTTTGAAGTGTTTCCATTTGTCTCTATGGGTAGTAGGGCTTCTTGCTATCATGCAGGGCTGCTTTGCTATAGTTAAGAAATCAGGAACATCTACTGTGCAGATAATGAACTCCTTAAATTGAAAAGGCCTTAAAATTACAAACACAGGCTTCTTAATCACAAGGAATGTAATACTTACTACCGCCTAGATGGTTCTTCAGGTCTTCTTTAGTAAAGGCAATGGTTTTATGTAGAACCATGAGTTCTATATAGAAACATTTTATGCTTAAGATAGTAAAATGGTCCTTCAGATTGATGGAGAATGTGTTTTATGTTGTTCTATATAGAACCTTTTTGAAAATGGATCTATATAGCACCAAAGATCTTTCATTTTTATGATGTCAAGATTGTAACAACAACAGAAGAACCATATACAGCAGATCCTCCGTCAATCAGTTATTCAGATGAATGAAGGCCTATACACTGATCATTTCTACACTCATTGTCCATTTTATCAGCTCCACTTACTATATAGGTGCGCTTTGTAGTTCTACAGTTACAGACTGTAGTCCATCTGTTTCTCTGATACTTTATTACCCTGTTCTTCAGTGGTCAGGACCCCTATGGACCCTCACAGAGCAGGTACTATTTGGGTGGTGGATCAGTCTCAGCACTGCAGTGACACTGACGTGGTGGTGGTGTGTTAATGTGTGTTGTGCTGGTACGAGTGAATCAGACACAGCAGTGCTGTTGGAGTTTTTAAGCACTGTGTCCACTCACTGTCCACTCTATTAGACACTCCTACCTTGTCAGTCCACCTTGTAGATGTCAGAGAAGTCAGAGACAACAGCTCATTTAGCTGCACAGTTTGTGTTGGTCATCCTCTAGGCCTTCATCAGTGGTCACATGACGCTGCCCATAGGATGCTGTTGGCTGGATATTTTTGGTTGGTGGACTATTCTCAGTCCAGCAGTGACACTGAGCACTGCTGTGTCTGATCCACTCAGACCAGCGCAACACACACTAACGCACCACCACCACATCAGTGTTATTGTAGTGCTGAGAATGATCCACCCACTGCTCTGTGAGGGTCCATGGGGGTCCTCACCACTGAAGAACAGGGTAAAAGGGGGCTGACAAAGTATCAGAGAAACAGATGGACTACAGTCTGTAACTGTAGAACTACAAAGTGCAGCTATATAGTAAGTGGCATTGAAACAAGGAGGTGGTCATAATGTTATGCCTAATCGGTGTGTATATGTATATGTACGATTCTATGTTTACTGCAGGCAATCAAATCCTCACAACAATGTTCCAGCATCTATTGTAAAGCCTTCACAGACAAGTAGAGGCTTTAATTGCAGCAAAAGAGGAGAAACACTCTATAAGCACCCTTGGTTTTCAAAGAAATGGAAGATGAGCTTAGATGACACACACTGTGTGGCCAGAAATATGTGGACGCCCCTCCTAATGCAAGAATGCTGATAATGGTGTGAAGAAGAAAGTCTTAATGACACAAGCACTGGTAGACCTTAAAATCTTTTAAAATGTGGAAATTGTTCAATCAGCTTAGCTGTCAGTTACTGGGCCCAAGGGACTGAAGCTGGGAGTCCACTCTGATGTCCACTCTTCTCTTGATGCTCTCTTCGTGAAGAGATAGGACGTTTTTGGCCGTCAGCCCCTTTCTGTACTGCTGATGTCAACGCTGTTGCATAATGCACGCTCAATATTATCTGCAGTGATGCACACATGAGCACTGGTGCTGTGATGCTGACTCTTCATGATTAAGTGCATTTTTGAGTGGATCATTTTTGCACACTGCATTGTTTATGGCTTTTGTGGATTCAGTGTACATTTGCATCTGTAGAGCTCCGTTATTAAGTTGCTCAGACGAAGCAGTTTTCGAGCTAGAACTACAAAACTTTGCAGGATCGTAGAGCCTATAAGGGAATAGCATGCTTACACTTTTGGGACTGATGTGTGTTTGCCTTTTGCATAGCATTTGCTAAAACACTTGTCCCCGTGGCAACCTAGGCATGCGGGCCAGAATAAGGACAGATCCTGGACATCTTCATAAGGTTTTGCCACATGTCTACATTCACAGGACAACTCTGGTGTGAATGTTGTGGCCCAACAATGTAGCTGGGCCAGATTGGGGCCAAATGTGGGCCATATCCTTTAGCTCTACTCATTTTACAGTATGTGGGCCAGGACCCAGCCATATATTGGGCCAGAATAAACCGAGGATGTGGCCCACAAGTGGGCCAGACAAATTTTGCTAACTGGGAAACGAATGCCAAAATGTTAAGAAAGTTAAATCTAATTGCCACAGATGATGTTACAAAGGACATCTCTCACACTACCACTCATAGACATTACATCCAGACTCACATGCATACTAGCATACATATGGACCAACACACACATATTAGCAACCACCTGGGATACCATAGCAATAGCCTAGTAACATCTTAGCAACCACCTGAGATACCATAGCAATGGGCCAGCAAAAAAAGAAAAAATAGTACACTTACTTAGCAACCTAGCAATACCTTAGCAACCACCTATAATACCAGTGGTTTAGTAAAACTTCAAACTTAGTGAAACTTTTGAAAGAAAACCTCATATCTCTAAAATGGTAACTTTACAGGAGATGGAAAAATCCTACTTTACTTTTAATGTAAGTCAATGGAACCAGTGGGCCAAATAGCTGCATACTGGCCTAAAACTAGCATTTAAAATGCTATTGGTTATATCATGTAGTATTTTGTAAAGCAGCTCCTCAGCCTCATCAGTTTGAAGGACTTCATGCCTTTGTATCCTTTCTGTGTTTTCATACATCTTTCACTACAATACCCAGCATGCATGCAAATACGTCACACAACCCTTGGGAACCCTTACAGGGATCAACTGATCTTGAGGCCAATAAATACATGTGGTGTTCAAAATGGTCCTTTGTGGATTGTTTCAGATCTGAATCAAGAGTGGAGCTTGATTTTCTCCTCTCTCTCAAAGATGAAAGCTTTAAGTGCTGTTTATCTGGTGGGCACTGTTTTGTTGGTCTACCAGGTGTTGCAGGTGGTTGTTAGGAATCCCATTTTCTCCATATATTTTAACCATTTCATAAATTCCAGTGTTGAAAACTCTTTTTGCTCATTTTCCTTAAGCGGATGTTATGTCTAATCACTTCAGAAATATCTACCAAAAATGAATAGCTTGTACTTAATGACTGTTTCAACTAGATATTAAATAAATGAAGGGTATTAAGACTTTAGCACTTTAGTGTATATGTAAAAATTTCCACAATCAATTAGCTTTTTATGCAATGATACTCAGGCCTTTAAATGGCCATGGCCCACGGGGCCCAAAGTTTTATTATACACTTATCGCTGCTGTCAGAATAAAACCTTGTATCTCGAAAGTGGTAAGTTTACAGGAGAAGGAAAAAACCTACTTTATTTTTAATGTAAATCAATGGAACCAGAATTTTTTCAAAGTCATTTTGGGTCGTTCCTTTTAATCCATTCATCATGAAATTTACATACAATATAAAGGGCTAACAGACATTTTCAAATTATGTCAAAACCTGAAAAACGTCAAAAATGGTGATACCGTCTGTCTTTGGGGCTGTCAGGTTTGGAGATTTTGGAAAGTTCTACGCCATTGAAAGAGAAAATTTCCTTACTTTATAGTGCCTTGTTAGACAACCATAGTTCCTCTTTGACGTCACTTAAGAGAGTGTGGCAGAAAGATTTGGGACACTATTTGCCAGAATGTCTTCATCTCATTGTCTAGCAATAAAATAATTGAACAGAACTACAAATTCTTACACAGGATGTACTTCACCCCAGTTCGTTTAAACAAAATATACCCTAACTCATCCTCCAGATGTCATCGTTGTAAAACGTGCTTAGGGTAATTTATTCATGCTTTTTGGTTTTGTGGGGCAGTAAAACATTTTTGGAAGGAGATACATGACTTATCTGTTACTGCTCTGGAAATCCCAATACATTTTACACCTATATGGTACCTATTTGGTACCGATCTGGACAGGAAACTGGATCCCATGTCTGTCAAGAGGATTGGCTTAACATCACATATAGCAAAGAAGTGTATCCTGCTCAACTCAACAAAGGCCTGCAGCACTCAGTCTGTTAAAAAACCTATGAATGAAATATAACAATTAGAACAGCTTACTTACTGTCTAAAAGATAAAGGATATATTTTTCAGAAAATATGGGAACCACTTATGGACCTCTGACTACTTTATGTGGCCAGCGCTACCTGTTGTGTTTGAGTAGTTACAGGATGTGTATTGTGACCTTTTTCTTTTGTATTTCTAACTTACATCTAAATTTACTTATTTATTTTGCATGCAGTGCCGCCATTTATTTTATTTTATTGGATGGGTTTTTGTTATGAAAAAAACATAAATATGATCAATTAAGAATTCTATATATATATATATATATATATATATATATATATATATATATATATGGGGCAGCAATGGAAAAAAATGGTGATAAAAGGTTGGTCTTTTTATATAACCTATATTATATAACCTAAGGAGCTCAACTAGTTTGCATTGAAGCTTTAGCATGTAATATCCCTGGGATTTGAAGGGGTTAAAAGGGTGTCAGAAGGGAGTGACAGAACTGTGCCTGTGCAGTGTGATCTTTTTTTATAATGAACAAAAGAAAGTGTTTCATGCCAATATGCACTTAGATGATCTATTAATATCTGAGTTCCATTTTCCATGATATGTCTTATATATCATACAGCTTTGTGCCAAAGCCAGTGAGCTGGCCGTATCTTCTGAGGGGGTCCTTAATCCCATTTCACTCAGGTCTCATGCTGAAAGACAACGTAGGTGTGGAGAGACATGGTGCCCAGTATGAAGCCAAGCAAGATGGATTCATCACAGGGATTACCAGGAGGTGCAAAACACGCTGCCAATGCCAAAGCAGAAGTTGCCTGCACATACGTTGAAGACTTATATGGACAAAAGTATGTGGACACCCTTGCGTTCAGGTGTTTAAGTCACACCGAGGTAACAGGTGTATAAAATCAAATACATTGCCAAACAGTACATAGACAAACACTGGCTGTAGAATGTCATACTGAAGAGCTCAGTAACTTTTAATGTGGCATTTTCATAGGATAATTGAGTTCCACAGTTTAGAAGCAGAATAACTGAAAGAGTCTTTCCAGAAGGAGTTTTCAGAAGGCCAGTATCTGCAGATCTAAGATCACATGTTGGAACATAAACAGACACTCTGTGATGTAAGTGGAGCTTTAAGATCAAATGGAGTCTTAAAAACGAGTAGCAGAACTTTCAAATCTATCTAAAAAGATACAAGTAGCTGGTGCAGTTCTTACTAAATGGGAGTGATGCGATCTCTCTGTTTTGTTTTTGTTAGGATCTGTGCAGTTGTAGAGGATGGATAGTTTTTCTAGCAAGCCCAGTAAGGAGAGCATTACAGTGATCAACTCTACTTGTAAGAAAATGCATAAACAAGTTTCTCTGCCACTCTGGGATAGAAAATGCTAAATAAGAAGCTAACATCAGCCTTGATAGATTACCGTATCAAATTCAGTGCAACAGTGTAACTCTGGGATCGGCTGACATGACAGGCAAAAATACATTTCCAATGTAATTTTCATGGCACTGAGAAAGCAGAATGAAAAAGCTACTAGAAGGATGAGGACATATCCGAGCAGGTGGGGACTGAAAAATGCTGATCTTAACTTACTTAGCTAGCATTAGTTTGTAGCATGCTGAATGTCATGAATATGGCACATTTAAGATAAAGGTTTTGACCAGTTTTCATTTTATCACTAGCTGGTCATCTTGGTTGCAAATCCACCAGAGGGGGATAGAGTAGCCCACCAATGCTCATATATATATATATATATATATATATATATATATATATATATATATATATTATAAATAAAAGTAGCTGACAGGCCGTATTGAAGACCTGCCTTAAGAGGAGTCAACTTGACTTTCTGCTACTAGCCAGAGATGTTCAGAAGTCAGCCAGGAACAGAAACAGGCTACAGTGGGCATAGGCTGACCAAAACCGGACGTGGCAGGATGGGAAATTGGTAGCATAAGTGTGCAGCTGTATAATCTGCAAAAATTGCAAGCGGTCAAGGTGGACCAGAATCTCTAACAAATGTTTCTAGCACCTTGTTGAATCCCGACCATAAAGAATTTAGGCTGTTCCGTGAGCAAAGGGTGGAACTCAGTATTAGAATGGTGTTCCTAATAAAGGACATTCCCTATTTAATCCAATGACATTATTCCAAAAAGGAATGTACGCTGCACTAAAATCCAACCTGACCTTTACTTTCCTCAAACTAAGCCATTATCCAAATGCCTTAGTCTTAAAGCCCCAAGGAATCTAAGTCCCTGTTTTCTTTCTAAGTAGGTTAATCTTGTGTTCTTATGGTCACACAATGTACACATACATATTGTTGCTGTCCAAAGATATCTCCAAAATGGTAACTTTACAAGAGGCAAAAACGTTCTTAACCTTAAATGTATAAGTATACAGTATTACAGGGGTATTCCTAATCTTGGATAGGAATTATGTGAGTGGTCAACTCATCAATCACAAAGCTAATGTGGTTTGTCCCGGCCACACAGCTTTAACAAAGCTACGGTCTCTCTGTGTTCGAGTCATAAAAACGGCTAACAGCCAAGCGAAAGCTTACCCACAGGCCCGGATCATCAAGTTATCAGCCACTGGGCACATGTTTGGTGGGGCTCTACCTGTCTACCATTGTTGTCAGTCAGTGACATTTTTATAATATTACAGCAGGTTACACAAGGCCTATGTAGCTCTACAATGGCAGCACATTAAGAAAAGACCGTTTTAGTTACATTATTCCTATAAGGGTGTATTTTTTTCCAATCACGACAAAACAAATAGCACGATTACGCACACATTCATGAAGGCATAGGTTAATAAAAACCCAACAAACAATGTAACTTTTCCCTATATATTGCGTCTCCCCATACGTTATCCCATCTCTTTACAAGCAACACATTATCCCAATATACACTCACTGACCACTTTATTAGGTACTAAAAGGTTGGACCCCCT
Organism: Pygocentrus nattereri; assembly: GCF_015220715.1. Lineage (NCBI taxonomy): Eukaryota > Metazoa > Chordata > Actinopteri > Characiformes > Serrasalmidae > Pygocentrus > Pygocentrus nattereri. The sequence continues at coordinate 43,823,758 of NC_051213.1, read as the reverse complement.
TTTGAAAATTCTGGTTGGTTGTTTGAGTTACTGTTGCCTTTCTATCATCTGGAACCAGTCTGCCCGTTCTCCTCTGACCTCTCACATCAACAAGGCATTTTCACCAACACAACTGCCGCTCACTGGATATTTTCTCTTTCTCGGACCGTTCTCTGTAAAGCCTAGAGATGGTTGTGTGTGAAAATCCCAGTAGATCAGCAGCTTCTGAAATACTCAGACCAGCCCGTCTGGCACCAACAACCATGCCATGTTCAAAGTCCCTTAAATCACCTTTCTTCCCCGTTCTGATGCTCGGTCTGCACTTCAGCAAGTTGTCTTGACCACCTCTACATGCCTAGATGCATTGAGTTGCGGTCATGTGATTGGCTGATTAGCTATTCGTTTTAACAAGCAATTGAACAGGTTACCTAATAAAGTGGCTGGTAAGTGTATATCCTGATGTTAATTAAAAGATGCTGAAATATACATAAAGACAGTAAACCACAGAAAACTTAAAAACCCGGCAGACTGCAACGGCAGACATGGAATTTCATTTTTCATTTCTATTTTACCTTTGGTGACTTGCTTTTTCCACTGTGCTGCTAGTGAAGTTCTCATTGTGAGTCAAAATAGCTGTTTAGAATTTTTTTATAATTGCTCACGGGGCCCCTCTAGTGGCTCAGGCCCCTGGGCACGTGCTCATAAAACCCATTGGATGATCCAGGCCTGCTTAGCTAGCATGCATAACTGAGCTAGCTCACCTGTCTGCCTGTTGTCTGTCTTTTGCTTGGCTGTCTATAGGTGCATCCATCCGTTTGATCGTTCATTCAACCACCTATGCTGGCACTCCATGGATGCACGTCCAGCAGTAAAACGAATAAGAACCTTACCCTCTGTCACCATTTAAAAGTTGGAGAGTAGTTTGGATACAGTAGGATCTACAACACTACGTGTATATGTAGAGCTAGTTTTCCCTTATGGTGTTGTGTTTAGTGTTACTTCAGTGCCTTAGCGGGCTGGCACAGAGGGAATCATGGGTATCATTAGGACCACGCCCAGACAGTTCTCAGCTGTTTTCTTAAGCTGTGTTATTATATTTGTCTCATTTTTTTTCTGGATGTTTAATCTAGAACTTATAGTATCATATAAACATTTTTTTTATATTCTACACTACATCCCCTGTGACTTTAAAGGTGGTCTATCGTTTTGCTGCAGAATGCTCTCGTTGCCAACGCACACTCACCAGGTTTGACCTCCTGTGAGGCTTTGTCACATCGTGTAAAGGAGCATGGGGGGGGGAAGAGGGAAAGGGATGGGGGTCACGCTGAGCAGGGAGACAGGGTGGGCAGCTCGCAGTGTGTCAGACTGTGGTAGACTCTGAGTCCCGCCACCAAGCCGGCAGGCTGCTCTGAACCGGTTGCCACGGCAACGGAATTCTAATGACGGCACCCGTGGCCTTCGCCTTGACGAATAGGGAATGATGCTGCGGACTCCGGCTGCTTCCTCTGCAGCCTGTTTGTATATTTTCATGTGTGCTTTGTGCAGATATAGGTGAACAAAATGCAATGACAATGATAGAAATGGATGTTTTCCAGCATCGTGAAGGCAACTACCATTGAAGTCATACCTTTCCTTCCTCTCCTTCTCGCCCCATCCCTTCCCCCATCCCTCCATCCGTCCTGCTTGTGCTCCCCCTTTGAGGACTAGGCATGTGACCAATCCAAGCTGTTCATTGGCTGGTGGCACAAAGACAGCTGCCCTATCAGCAGCATCCTACCGTTCATATAAACATTAGCAAAGCTGCATGCTTATGAATCAGAACTGTGTCTGGATGCCAATGAAGAACCACTCTCTCCTCACTCTATCTTTCTCTCTATCTGACCACACTTCTGTTGCCAGCTGGCTCCCACTTCTCCTGCGCTCAGTCACCAACGCTCAGGCCATTCTACCCTCCTCATCCTCTAGACGCATGTGATCACAGTGCTGGCGGGGATAGGATATGGCTCTGACACTGGCATGTAAGTACAAGCCTCATCTTTATTGGTCACTATATCTACGTATGTATGTATAATTAGAAAATACTTACTTCTTCCTTACTGGAGCGCTGGACCTGAATAAATTTCATTTATAGTCCTTAATTATTGTCCTTATTCAATATGACATGTTAACACTGAGTATATTGTTGCCAGGGCCATTACTGGCTATAAGAGTAATATACAGCCACTTAGGACTACCCCAAGCCACAAGGGGCCCCTTAATTGGTTGTATCTATCATGATATTAGCATTAAAAATATATATTTAATGCCTTTCCTGCATTCCTATTTCTTTTTTTTATTATTCCACATTTTTTTGTAGCATTTTCACAGGCCTCAGTTGTTGAGCTAGAACCACAAAACCTGGACTGTAGAGCATATTCAGGAATACTGCGCTTTTGGGACCAATCACACATATGGTTTTCATACAACCTTCGCTCAAATCCGTTTTATTTTCGTTTTGTTTTGCCAGAACGCTCCAATCTGACTGCCACAAATCAAGTCTCAAAGGATCTCTCACACTGACAATCACAGACATTGCATACCATCTCACATGCTGTACATACTAGGACACATACACACACACACATTAACAACCACCTGGAATGACACAGCAATGGCCAAGTAACATCTTAGTGACCAGCTGGGATACCTACAGGGTTTGGCCTAGCAACACGTCTGAAACCAACCGGGACATGTTCAAGTTATAATTTGTATTTGTATTTATCTTAGTCACATAGCCAAATTAATAATTTATGGGTCAGTTTACTGGACAGGGATTAGGCCATTCTGAATGGAGATTCTCCACTGAAAGGAAAATGATAGCCCAAGACTTAATTCCAGTCAGGTACATCAAGCCTAAAGATTCTATTTCCCTTGTGTAATTCATTATTGCTATGTTATGTTTATTTCAGCAATTATTACACTGTGTGATATACTAAGTATAGTTCTTTTCAGATGCGAAGCATCTCATGGACCTTGTTTGTAACTAACTATATGACTGACTGACTTATGTAATCACATTTAGCAGGTTGAAGATTCTCTCCAAGAGGGTGAATAATATGACTGGGGTGGCCCAAGTTCAATGTCACTTAGGTTCCCCAAATATTCAGAAATGTCCGTCACTTCTATCTCTGAAATTGTGGTTTTCCTCTATTGTTTCTTATATGTATAATGACTTTTCTCTGGCTTTGATTGCATCACTGTGCACCAGTGGACACCTATCATTGAGATAAAACCCTCAGCCAGCTTATAGACCCTCTCTGATATGTTTCACTCAGAAATACACTCCCGTGCAAAAAAAAAAGGGGCCCAAATAACCAAATATTATGCCTTTAACGGCCTCAACAACAAATCATCAAACACATAGATAAAGTAACTTACTATGGGATTACGGGTTTAGTGATAGCAAAGCAATGCACAAGATTACTGTTATCTGATCATATATTATTCGTCTTGGTTCAAATTTTGCTGTTTAACTTATCCACTTACCAACACTGTGCCAGCGTTCCAGCCAGTCTGATCGGAAATGCTGTGTTTGTATACAGCTTTTTGATCAGGTGCACGTTTTTTTCCCCATAGGAATAAATGGGTTACAAAGGTTTGAGCACCCAATTTGTGTCAGGTTGATACAAGTCCATTTGAAGCACCCTATTAACCATGTGGGGAACCATAGAAACCACCTAGCATCACCCTAGCAATCACCTGGGTTACCATAGCAACCACATAAAATACAGTGGTAACCATTCAGAACACCTTAGCAGCTACTACCCGTTTGGCAACACCCTAGCAACCACCTGGGAACTGCTTACGCTGTGCAATCACTCTACATTTTCCTCAGGATATTGAAAGCTTCAAGCAGTTTAAAAACAAAGCTAATTTGTGTTTAAAGTGAGACCTAATATTTTCCATAGGTTTTAAATGTGGACCAGCCCTTTGCACCAGAGTGTACATAACAGTACATAATGTAATTTTCAATAATCTGACACATTAGAAATATCATTTATAGTGGACATTTGAATTTGGGTGCAGTTGTTACACATTTGACACTATGGTACAAACAAAAACAATGTTTTGAAGCCAAATCGCATCTTATTTTGCTCAATGTGGTGTTCGCTGAACATTTGAGCTAATTTTCAGCATAATTCAAAAACATTGGCCAGTACATGACTAGAAAACCCAGCTTTGACCAGCTGTATACAACTATATAAAAAAATCATGAAAAATCTTTACTTAATTGCAGAAAATGTTTTGCTGGTGACAATTCAGTTTGAGACAGTCACCTCCCAATAGAAAGCACCCTGTAAATGATGATTTTGTATACATTTAGCTTATTACTATCTCTATTAATGCTTTCAGTTTATCTAGACCACAACATTACCCTTGTAACTGTCCAAAAGGTCTGAGAGGGAGATTATTTTTCAAAATAAAAAAATAAACGAATTCATATAATTGACATGTTCATCATTTAAAAAAATCTGTAAATTTGGCCAAAAGGTGACAAGTTTGCATATCAGCGTGTTTGGAGGTGGTGGGTGACAGCAGAGGACCTAAAGAGGCCATTTCAATTTTAGCTAAGGGCCAGTGTCAGTGCAGAGGATGCACTGGATGCACCCCAGTTCTACAGGTAGTAGAGCGCACTGTGTAGACGCATCTTTAGCTTCCTTTTTTGCTAGCTAAATTGAGATATTCATCATTTGTCTTCTGAATTTCCTCCTACATGTACATCATTCTCTTTTGTTCAAGAGGAAGGTAGTGTTGTTTGGCACTTGCACTGATAAGGAGCGTAAAGGTTGCTAAGGGTCTGGTGCTCTTAAGATAAGGCCCTTTCTATAAACTTTGAGACATAAATGAACTGTTCTACCAAACTAGTTCAAACTGCATTCCCACATTAAAAATAAAAAATAAAGAAATTCAATCAAAGGCATTAATTAAGATAAAAAAAATAAGATAAATATACACAAAATCAATACTTATAGGGTACTTTGTATTGGGAAGTGTCTGACCCAATCCCTAACCCCTGAATTTCAACCTATTCTCGGGTTTCGCTTGACATCGCACTGTATAGTCAAGAGACGGTGAGCTTCTGTGCTTTTAAATGCTTTGAGAGACTCGCCAGAACAGGGAGGGGGTTGTGTATGAGATAAACATAAATATTTCAGGAAAACACAAATTTGGTGTCTTTCTGGCAGTTTAAGTGGGACCAGGAGTTCAAGGCAACTGTATAAGGATCATAGCCTATTTTATTGGTTTTGTCAAGGTAACGTTCTTTTTTCTTCCAAAGTGAAGTGAGTCATTTTATGCCTTCTTTCACCTAGTTACATTAGTCACCTCTGTCCCAAATATGGTGGCCACAACTGAAAAATCATGTGACTGTATGTAACACCGAGAAGCGATGATGAAATGGATGCATACGCTGAGAGAAGCGAGATTTATTAGGGGCAAATCGGTCCAGGGTCGGAGAGCCAACACGGATAGATCGAGGAACAGACATGACAAAAAGAAACACAGACTAAACACACCATGGAAATCAGAAGAAACAAGACCAAACAACATAATACATACAAAGAATACACTACAAAGACCAGCAGACAACTAGGGAAAAACACAGGGCTTAAATACAGAGACAGTGAGGGTTAATAAGACACAGGTGATAAACACAGGTGGTACAATTAAGGGCAGGGTCTGGAAACAAGGGGGCAGGACCGGGAAAAACTAGGAAGCAAAACAAAAGCACATGGAGGACTGGGAGGGGCCAATTGTGACACTGTAATCGTAACCATATCATAATATGAGAGAGTTTGATTTATTATGAATTAAATTTTTAATTAAAAAAAAGTTGTCCCATGTTTTTATGTCACTACCAAAACACAAAGAGTTCTAGTACAGAGGCAGAGCCTTATTTTAATCCATTGGATCTAGGGGTCCACGTTGTTTTGAAGTAATTGTGTCCTGAAGTCTGAAAATGAGTGCGTAACATTAAAAATCACCACTGAAACATATTTAGGTAAACTTTTTTGTTTTTTTAAGAAACATTATGATTGTATGTGTGTACAACTGTCTAAAGCTGGGTTTGCTAGTCATGTGCTGGCTATCGTTTTTGAGTTTTGCTCAAAATTCCAGTGGGATTCTGCGGGGATGCGTCACTATGTATCGACTGATCAGCAGCAGCTCATTAGTCTGAGAATGGCTTAGCCAACAGTTTCTCTCTGAGTGAGCAAAACAAACCCTTAAAGCACACCATGGTGTAACCAGGTGACGTACAGTACTGTACAGATTCATTTTTGGTCAAACTGCTATTAATTCCATATTCTTCATTTTTCAGTGTCAGGAAAAAAAAAAGAAACCATTTAACAGAAAATGACACAGAACATGTTTCCGCCCTTTGCTTTTATTAGGGGTGTTTTCCACACCTCCGAATTTCAGTCAAAGTCAAATTTGGTTGTTTTTTCTGCATCTCACATTCCACGTAACCAGAAACACATGATGTTGAGGTCTGGACTCTGGAGTGGTCAGTCCATTGTTCTGAGAACACCAGCAGACAGTCAGTGAGTCAGTCAGGTAGTCAGAAAGGCAGTAGGTGAGTCAGACAGCAAGTCAGTTAGTCAGCCAAGTAGTCAGGAAGGCAGTTAGTGAGTCAGACAGTCAGGTCGTCAGTAAGCCAGTAGGTGAGTCAGACAGTCAGTGAGTCAGTCGGGCAGTCAGGAAGGCAGTTAGTGAGTCAGACAGTCAGGTCGTCAGTAAGCCAGTAGGTGAGTCAGACAGTCAGTGAGTCAGTCGGGCAGTCAGGAAGGCAGTTAATGTGTCAGACAGTCAGTGAGTCAGTCAGGTAGTCAGAAAGGCAGTAGGTGAGTCAGACAGTCAGTGAGTCAGTCAGGTAGTCAGAAAGGCAGTAGGTGAGTCAGACAGTCGGTCAGTGACTCAGTCAGGTAGTCAGGAAGGCAATTAGTGAGTCAGATAGTCAGTCAGTGAGTCAATCAGGTAGTCAGGAAGGCAGTAGGTGAGTCAGACAGTCAGGTCGTTAGTAAGCCAGTAAGTGAGTCAGACAGTCAGTGAGTCAGTCGGGCAGTCAGGAAGGCAGTTAGTGAGTCAGACAGTCAGGTTGTCAGGAAGGTATTAGGTGAGTCAGACAGTCAGTGAATCAGTCGGGTAGTTAGGAAGGCAGTTAATGAGTCAGTCAGTCAGTGAGTCAGTCAGGTAGTCAGAAAGGCAGTAGGTGAGTCAGACAGTCAGTGAGTCAATCAGGTAGTCAGGAAGGCATTAGGTGAGTCAGACAGTCAGTGAATCAGTCGGGTAGTTAGGAAGGCAGTTAGTGAGTCAGTCAGTCAGTGAGTCAGTCAGGTAGTCAGAAAGGCAGTAGGTGAGTCAGACAGTCAGTGAGTCAGTCAGGTAGTCAGAAAGGCAGTAGGTGAGTCAGACAGTCGGTCAGTGACTCAGTCAGGTAGTCAGGAAGGCAATTAGTGAGTCAGATAGTCAGTCAGTGAGTCAATCAGGTAGTCAGGAAGGCAATTAGTGAGTCAGATAGTCAGTCAGTGAGTCAATCAGATAGTCAGGCAGGCAGTAGGTGAGTCAGACAGTCGGTCAGTGAGTCAGTCAGGTAGTCAGGAAGGCGATTAATGAGTCAGATATTCAGTCAGTTAGTCAGTCAGACAGTCAGTGAGAGGAGAGAAATACACGGTTAAAAATGCTGGAGTATTTCTTTAACAAGAAAAAAGGGAAGCACAGTTGTGCCACAGTGCATTAAAATCTGAAAGCAGTTTCTCCAGAGCCTGGAGAATTGCAGGCTATGAGAGCTATGAATGATTAATAATGTTTCAAAAGCACATGCATGTTTTTCTTGAGGAGCAGTCCAGCACAGCAGTCCATAAGACAAGCACATTTCACAAAAGAAAGAAAGATTTGAAATATTCTTGTGCAATCATGCACAAACTAAGCAACACTGGTGTTGTGCAAATGGTTCAAAGACTCTGTACAGAAGCAAATAAATCAATTTTATAAAATGCTTCTAAAATCTGATTGGCTGAGTCACGATTGAAGCTGCTGTAAAGTGGAGCAAGAGGCTGTGCATTACAGTGATGTTACCACTGGCCAAGGGGGCAAGAGGAAGCTGGGACTTTACAAAAAGAGTAACAGATGCTACAATGAGAATAAGATGCTAACTTCGGCTTTAGCTAATCTCTGTCCACTGGACAAGACTCAATTACAGTCAGCAAACCAGGGCTGCACCACTTGAGGTGAGGGCTACTGGGTTAACCCCTAAATTACAGATACCCTTGGATGTAACATTTCTAGTTGGTCTGAGAGTTCTTGTGCTTATAGATGTGACTTTATACATCAGCTCATACTGACCGGGAACACATTCAGCCCACTGGGAATTCTCCCAGAATTCTCCCGACATTCCAGGTTACCCACTCCAGCACTGTTTGTAACTTTGTACATAACAGCATATCCCTGTATCACATGGTCATGCTGGTTGACCGTTCACACCTCATTCAGCTCAAAAAGGGATTAATTAGCTAATAATATCATGTATTTTAAGCAGGGAAACCACAGTGCAGGGTTTGCAGGACTGGTATGGGAGGCAAATCCAGCCAAAAAAGAAATTAAAACAATAAAATGTAAATGCAAACCTCTTTTTGTCATTTCTTTTTCCAAAGATCTGAGCAAATATCCTGCCAAAATTGAAAGTGAAATGTCATGACGGTGTTTTTTCTCAAGACTCGAAGACGTTTATTTTGAGGAATGATGACGATTCTGATGCAGACGGCTGAGGATATCCTAAATTGCACCCTGTAGCCCCGCCTAGTGCTAATTAACATATATTTGCATGTTGGTCAGTTTGAAAACGAAAATGCAAAGCGGAAAATGAAAAGTGAATCTCCAGCAGGTGGCGCTGATGTTCGTTTACATTTGCCTTTTCATTCTGACAGTTAAAGCGCATCCGAAAACTGAATCACAAACGGTCACTATGCTGTTGATTTATTCATTTTGCATTTTGCATTTTCATTTTCTCAGATATGCAGCTGATTGCTATGAAAAAGAAATAACAATATAAACCTTTTTGATTTTAATTTTGACACATATTCTGCATTTTATGAAGAAAAGCCAAAGTAAAGCTTGGATTTTCTTTTCTCTATTATAAATGTAGGTATTTCATTTCATTTTCATTTTTGGCAGGATATTTGCTGAGATGTTTGGAAAACGTAATGGCAAAAAGAGGTTTGCGTTTACATTTTATTGTTTTCATTTTAATTTCTTTTTTGGCTGGATTTGTCTCCCATAGACTGGAGCTGAACTTTGAACTAACTAGCACTAACTTGCACTAGCAAACTTACAGAATCATGTGTGTCGGAACATGACGTAGTTTTCCGACCCACGATAATCAGTCTTATATTTAACGTTTATATTTCTCCATTCAAACATCATTTAAATCTCCAGCAACATTAGCTAAAGTGATCTAAAGGCTAGTACTGTTCACATCTGTGTTAATTAGTTGATGTGGCCTTACCCTCCTATGATGACAAAGAGTTTTATCTCCTCTTTAAGCAACACCATTTAAGCTTTAAGCTTTACCCACCCTACCGTGAAGAGCCGGTGGGCTTCAGTGCTTTTAAATGCTGTGAGAGACTCTCCAGAATAGGGAGGAGGCTGAATATGAGATAAATATAAATGTCAGGAAACACAAATTTGGTGGCTTTTCCAGAGACCAGGAGTTCTGGGGAAACTATATAAGTATCACAGCCTATTTTATCGATTTTGTCGAGGTAACTATTTTTTTTCCAAAGTAAAGTGAGTCATTATGTTTCTAGTTATGAGTCTAGTTATGTTTGTGTGGAGCAGCAAAGCCAGAAGTTTAGTCCCAAATATGGTGGCTACAACAGAAAAATCATGTGACTGAAACCCCAGGATACTACCTAATGTAAAATTACATAAGATGAGCCCCAAAACAGCCCAACACAGAAATGAAAAAGCTAATTAGCTAGCTAACCAACTCATTTATTTCTGTTAGCTAGCTACAGTTTTTGTGTGAGTGCATGGGAGTATGGGGAAAGCAGAAAGGGGTGGGGAGTGGGTGGCAACTTCACAGTGTCCCCCCCCGAGTTAAGAAACCAAAACTATGTCATTGAGTTTGACTTAAATGCATTTAATTTCTCTGTGCAGATGATGATGATGTAAAGACGGCAGCTCATCCAGACTGTGACAGCGAAGTCTGAACAGTGGACAGAGTCAGAGTTCCCCTCAACACACTCCTACGGAAGATGATGAGCCAGGATGAGTCAAAATCACGCCCAATGCAGTGAGAACTCTCTCCCTCTCTACATAGACTCCATACATTCTACATGCTGGTAGCTCAAAATATGGTTTATACTTTATCTGAGTCTATGAAACATTTGGCATGCCTGCTCTATCCTGGCCAAATGTAAATTAGGATCATAAAAATGCTTGTAATTGCCAGCTGTTTTGGGTCAAGAACCACAACAGTGCTCATTTTTTAAGCATAAATTTCCTGTGTGTATTTGGAATAGCTCACTATCCAAAATATGCAGATTTCATAGCTGTGGAACATGGCTTACTGATGAGGTGAAAGGTGGTCAGATAAAGGGCACCTGATTGGGAAACTGTCTGGGTGTTGGCCTTCTCATTGTGGGATCCCAAGTTCAATCTCTGGAAATTATGGCTGGCCCAAATAATTTTAAAAAATCCAGTTCTTTAGGTTGGTATTCAATTCGCTGTTTAGTCAGAAGCTTGTATTTCTAGACACAAAAAGCATGAAGAACACCACACACCATCAAAGGCCTAAAGGAAACAGTTACTGTTCATGTATGGAAAATCTTACAGCTAAATAAATTATAGCTGGTTCACTTGAATACATCATAAATCCATGCTGGGCTCCCACATCACCTTTGCTTTTGCTTTCACCTTTGCACACTTTTGAGTGGTCAATAAAGAGCAAAGATGTAGAATTTTGAAATTATGAAAAATCTTAGCAAAAGCAATAGGGTTCCATACACCTACGGTGCTTGGACCCCTAATTAAGAAAATTGCTTAGTGCCAAATTTACAATAAGGGGCACAAGAATTTTATAGACCATCTCAAATATGTAAATATAGTAATTGTTATCAAGGTACCAGTAGTCTCCGGTGAGGAGGGGAGCACAGACGCTACTGATCTCTTGGGTGTTCCCAGGAAGAGGTGACGGGCAAACTATCCAACTAAAAAAAACTTGATAAAATAAATAAAAGCAACTAATTATAATTCAAACTAAAATAACGGTGGCGATAAACAACATGATAATTCTAATTTATTACACACGTAGTGTCTACATCACTCATAAAAGCTGTAGCTGAATGAGAGGGCTACAATTGTGGCTTCTATAACAACATACAGCACCTGAGAGGCTGGGCTTCAGCCTAACTTTGAACTACAATCTCAGAAATAAATGAAATAAACTGTCTCTGAGGCAGTAACCCTTTTGTCACTGGGGTGGAACCCTCAAGGGTACATCTCAGTACCTTTATTCAGGGAACATAACTGTACTATGATCCATTGAAATGATATTTTCGAAATTATATTGACTCCACACACCCCATCTTGTCTACAGGCTTTTATTTTATTGAGCTGTTGTAAAACATTAGATTATGAAAAAGTACAAATATGTTCTTTTCCACTGGGAAAAACATTTTAATGTTCACAATTGGGCTTTTAAACCACTGCTGTACCTTTAACATTTACACTGTTTGTACCTTAATGAATGAAACATACCTGCACAGAAGCTTTATTTCTAACAGTATGACGATTATTTATGAAACAGACACATTACTGGTTTTAAGGCCAGGAGGCCCCAGAGAGCATAATTGACCTTACAATCTCTTCCCCTACATCATTTAGTGCAATGCTAGCCAACACAGGTGTCTGTTAGCTAACTAAATTGGCAGTTAATGTGCTCCTCCAAGCATGTTGAGCCTTCCAATCACATTGTATTAGTGATAGGTTGTACATATTGAGATTCTTCAAACTTTAAAAAGATTCTTCACACGTTCATGTCATTTATTTTTCAACAAGCATCTACTGAAAAGTTTAACAAATCAAAAGGTGTTTTTTCTTTAGCTTTGCTCCAAAGAACCCTTTTTTTGAGGTGTTAGTTAGATATCTTCAATGTTGTCCATTCTCAGTGTGCCCTGTCTTCACATCTCTGTAGTCACACAAGTATTTATGGCTGTGCTTTAGGGAGCTGCGGGAGAAGCTGCAGCCGGAGGTGGCCGAGCTGATCAAACAGCAGAGACTGAACCGACTGTGTGAAGGCACCTGCTTCAGAAAGATCAGCACCCGCCGCAGACAAGGTGAACCACCTGCCAGGATCATCCATGCATCACCATTACACCACCGCTAACCACATTCTGTCTCGTTGTACCACAAGTAGAAATAATGTAGCGATGCACAGCTTAGAATGTGGACCAGCGACCAGACATGGTCTAAATAAAATTTCTCATTAATACTGAGACATTAATACAAACACATCACATATGCAAATATGCTATGTTGCTTTTAGTGATGTCGTGCTTCTCTAATATAAAGTGGACTTTCTCATAACAAAGGCTACGTTCACATTACACGCCTCCTTGCTTAAATCTGATCTCTCTAACAGGATGGTTCCCACTTGTTTAGGTAAGTCATTCAAATCTGTCATTAATGTGAACGAACCAGCGTCCTGAAATGACTCATAGGACTCAGTAACGTCGCATGAATGAATCGTATGCATCATCAGCACAAACAAGCAGAATGAGCTTTGCTGAGAAGATAATTAACTCTGAACAGCTCTCAGCTTCATTAGAGAGAGAGAGAGAGACGAAGGAGAAAGAGGTGAAATATGTTTCTTTTCCACCGTTTACAGGCTTTAACTTCTGTTTGACGCTGCTGCCAGAGTAACTGAATGATGGCACACGCACACAAAAAAGCATATGAACTCTGATCTGAGCGTCACATTGAGACCACGAATCAGATATGTATCCGAACTAGGACCACATATGAAACTGGCAGATTTGAAAAGATCAGATTTGCATGTCCACACAGCCCTGAAAACATCAGATGTGAGTCATATTAGGGCAAAAAATCAGATTTGTGCCACTTTAACCTGGTGATGTGCACGTAACCTAAGGTCACATGGCCACGAATCGGATACGCGTCCGATCTAGGACCACATATGAAAGGCTATGTTCACATTACTAGGTTGAAGTGGCACAAATCCAAAGTTTTTTTTGCCATAATGCAACTCAGGTCTGATGCTTTCAGGGCTGTATATATGGTATTAGATAATAAATTGGATACGTATCCGATTCGTGTCCATGTGACCGTAATGTGAAGCTCAGATCGGAATTCATGTGCTTTTTTTCCACTGCGCGTGCGCCATCATTCAGTTACTCTGGCAGCAGTGCTGAACAGAAGTTAAAGCCTGTAAATGGTGTAAAAGAAACACATCTCATCTTTTCTCCTTCATCTCTTTCTCTTTTTTTATAATAGAATCAGAATCAGAATGCTTAAATGAGATGAAAATTAATAGGTTTACAGTAGTTTTAAACAGAATATGTCTAGCTTGTCAATTTAAGAGCTTTGTTATTGTTGTACTCTCAAAATTTATAAAACTCAGTCTTCCTCTATGTTTGGCAGTTGTACTGTAGCTCAAAATCTCAGTCCAGCTGGTTTTTACGAGATAGTGGGGGGGATGAAAGAAACGGCTGCAGGATTAGACAGATAAGCGCTATCAGTATGTGCTTTTGCTCTTCAGAGTTTGCTGGCTCCAGCTTGGATATGAAGGAGTATGAATATCAATGGGTTTCTGAGGGAGGGATAAAAGAAATGCAGTCGTGCTTCAGGTCATTCAGTTTGGTGTTTGGAGCTCAAATATAGCAGTGAAATCAGTGGGTTCCAATCAGAAAATTGAGCAACATAAAAGGATAAAATGCTAAACAAATTATATTAATATAATGTGCAGTTTGGGTCGGCAATCCACTGATTTTATTGGCTATCTAAGCTAATCCATTAGAGTGGGTGAGCTAACTTAGCTGGGGAACTCAGCTAACTCAGCTAACTCAGCTAACAGGATACTTCTTAACTCAATTAGCTAGCTAACACTGGGGTGACCACACACGTCCTTTTTTTGGACCTAAGAAACATCTGGCTGGGATATCTGAGTTACCTAAAATGTCTAAATGGATAGCCAACATGTATTCACAATTGCGCACCTCAGAGTTAACCTAGCTAGATAACACTTTCTTACAACTGGATACTTCTGAGCTGAATTAGCTAGCGAATACATGCTAGCAACAGAATATTTATCCGACAACAAAAAATGGTTTGTGTCTTTGTTATTTTGAAATTAAAAAAAAAAAGAAAAAAGGATACAGTAATTATTTACATAGAAAAGATTAGTTAGCCATAATCAGCCAACAATTTTATCAAGTTGGAAGCTGAGATTTATTTTTTTTATTTAAATGACATTTTTTTCTTGAAAAAAGTCTAAAAATGTATTATTTTATAATAAAATCAACTCACCTTTTATTTATTCATGCCCAAAAGTACTGTTAAATTGAGGCAAAATGAAGCCTATGAGATGAAAAGTAAAAGAGTGAATAAAAAGAGTGTAAAAACAGTTTTTCATTTATGGTCAAAATGGTAGAACTGCTGGTTGTGATTTTGAAACTGTATAAAATAGTTTTACAGGAAGAACGGCAGGTTGGCAATGTGTAACTTGCATGGTACTAAATACACATACTACACCCTTAATTGCAGTACTGTACTTATCTCAGAAAGGGACAATTCTGGCTTTTATATGCGAATGTTGACCACCGAGCAAATGTTAGATATACTGGCCAGAATAAGACCAAATCCTGGACAACTTCATACGATTTTGCCTTGCATCTATTTTTGTGGACCAACAGTGTAGTTGGGCCAGATTTGAGCCACATCTATTAGTTTTTCTTACTTTACAATGTTAGGGCTAGATCTGGGCCGAGGACTCAGCGGTATACTTGACCAGAACAAACACAAGGATGTGGCTCACGAGTGGGCCAGACAAATTTTGCAAACTGGGTACACATTGATCATCCATTACATTAAAACCACCTCCTTTTATCAGCTCCACTTACTATATAGGAGCACTTTGTCATTCTACAATTACAGACTGCAGTCCATCTGTGCCACCACCATGTCAGTGTTACTGCAGTGCTGAGAATGATCCACCACCCAAATACCACTTGCTCTGTTGTGGTCCTGTTGGGCCCTGATCACTGAAGAACAGGGTAAAAGGGGGCTAACAAAGTACACAGAGAAACAGATGGACTACAGTCTGTAATTGTAGAACTACAAAGTGCACATAGAAACAAGGAGGTGGTTTTAATGTTATGGCTGATCAGTGTATGTCAGCATGTTGTATCTTTCTCTTTCACTTTAGATAAATTTTGGTATTGCCGTCTGTCGCCGAACCACAAAGTACTGCACTATGGAGATGTGGAGGAGTTCTTACAAGGGCAGATACCCCATGACTCTCTACCGGAGAAATGTGAGTCTCTTTGGTCTTGTTTGAGTAATCACAAATACACTGTATGTATTTAAATAAAGAAATGGTTTTGCAAATAAATAAATTTAAAAAATCTTCTTTACCCAAGTGAAATTGATCAATACATGCTTGGTGTTTGGATAGTTTGCCTCTTAATCACTGCATCTACTGGTTTGTGCAAACTATAGGCCTAAATCATCACATACTTGCCTCAAACTGTGTCAAGTGGTTAAATAATCTTATATAGACCTGTTCATATGACTTCTGACACAGTATGACACTGGATAAAAGTGCTATTGCATAACTAAAAACGTTTGCTTTTACTGAGGACCGAATTTCGACCATGCTTTTGTCCAGTTCTACAGAAAACAATATGTCATACAGTGTCAGAAACCACATAAGCAAGTCTGTTGGATGGTTCTTAACAACTCAACACAATTTGAGGCAAGTAATGATTTAGGCATGCAGTTTGCATGAGGTTAATTACTCGTTAGCTACATTAGCCTTACAGCTCCAAATATGTCTTAACTGATTGGCTACTTTTTGTGCAAGGATAAAATTGTGTCAATTAGATTTTTGGCTGAACAACCGCTTTAATAAGCTTAACACAAGTTACATTGTGGGGACTTGAAGCTTTCCTCATTAGATTTTTTAGATGCTATCCTTGCAGTGTGGGATTCAAAGAGAGCATGCATATAGAATGTATAGTATGTGGCGAAAAGTATGTGGACACAGCTCCTAATTACCAAATTAAGGCGTTTTAGCCACAGCCATTGCTAACATTGTATAAAAAAATAAAAGCATAGCTTTGCAATTTTTGCCATAAATCAGTTTGGGAAGTTTCTGCCCAGCTAGATCTGCCCCAGTCAACTGTAAGCACAATTTCTTGTGAAATAGAAGCATCTAGGAGCAAATACAGCCACAAAGCGGTAGACCCCGCAAACTCATAGAGAAATGCTGCCGAGTGCTGAAGTGCACAGCACACAAAAATTCTCTGTAACGTCACTCACTACAGTCTTCCAAAGTGCTTCTGGAAGCAACATCAGTAAAATAATTATGCATTGGAAGCTTCATTAAATAGGTTTCCATGGCCAAGCAGTTGCACATGAGCAACTAAAATCACTATGTGCAATGCTAAGTTTCGGCTGGAGTGGTGTAAAGCACACCACCACTGGACTCTGAAGCACTATTTTTCACTAGGTTTATGAATCAGACTTCACTATCTATCATTCTGATAAACGAATCGGTGGATGCCAGGAGAACACTACCTAAAGGAAAACATTGTTCCAACAGTAAAGTTTGGTGGAGGAGGGATAATGAGCTGGGGCTGTTTTTTTATGCTTGGCCTTAGACCCTTAGTTAACCAGTGGTCGACGAAGTATACAAGTGATGTACTTGAGTTAAAGTAGAGATACCAAAGGTAAAATATTACTCCAGTAAAAGTAGAAGTTCTTCCCTTTATGCCTCCACTTGAGTAAAAGTACAAAAGTATTTGCCTTCAAATGTACTTAATTATCAAAAGTAAAAGTACTGAAAGATTAATTATGACTCTGTCTTGTTATCATTTTTGTAACATGCTTCATTAACTCATTTTAGGTGAAAATACTCCAGTGTCATTCTTGGTTCTCCAGGCCTTTAATAGAGTGTCAGTAATTAGTGATGCTGATGTCTATTAAAATGATCATAAGCACAAAACACTGAAGGCAAACTATTTCCATTAGGTAGAACTAAGTGGCTCTGAAATAACTTTATACAAACAAGCAAAGTTTCAGTTTAAGTTCCATCATTTATGTTGAATGGACACTCAAAATTTTATGCTACAGCACTGATGTTGAACAGTATGCTTGCACTGGGTTGGTATGACCAACAGGTCAAAACAAGCTCAAAACAAAGTGACCTCTGTGCCCTGATTGGTGCTCTGGCTTTGTGCTTCTTTCGTTTTGACAATTTTTAAAAAAGTTTATACACACATAAACAAAAAGGAACGACAGATATCTCAAAATGTAGTGGAGTAAAAAGTCAGATATTTGACTTTGAAATGTAGTGGAGTGAAAGTAAATAGTCGCCCAAAATGGAAAAACTTCAGTAAAGTACAGATACACAAAAAACTACTTAAGTACAGCAACCAATTACATTTACTTAGTTACTGTCCACCACTGCAGTATACAAAGACAAATAGACAATTATTACTTCCAACTTTGTGGCAGCAGTTTGGGGAGGCCCTTTCTTCTTCCAGTCTTCTTGACTGTGCCCCTGTTCCCAAAGCAAACTCCATAAAAGCATGATTTGACAAGGGGAGGAACTGGAGGGACTCCAGTGGCCTGCGCAGAGCCCTGACCTCAACCCCACTGAACACCTTTGGGATGAATTGGAGCTTTGACTGTGAGCCAGGCCTTCTTGTCCAACATCAGTGCCTGACCTCACAAATACTCTTTGACTGAATGGGCATAAATTCTCACAGACACACTCCGAAATCTTGTGGAAAGCCTTCCCAGAAGAGTTGAAGCCGTTACAGCTGCAATGGGGGAAGGGCAACAACTCCATATAAATATCCATAGTTTTAGAATGCAATCTGTGAAGGTCAAGTGTCCACATACTTTTGGCTAAATAGTGTATGTCAGTCTTAAATGCTCAGTAACAAAAACAGCCCGTTGAATTTAAGGGATGAAGAAAGGTGGGGAAAAGGTCATGTAAGAATGAATTATGACTGGTTTTGTACAAAAAAACCACACAAACACTACAAACGAACCTATATAAAAACAAATTACAATAATATAGGATATAGGCCTTTTTAGCACAACAGACATCATGAGAGCTTACAGCATTCCTCATTAGTTTTTCACTTCCAGTCCCTGCAATGTGTGATTCAAAGAGCACATCGTCACTGTGCAAAGGAAAACAAGTATCTCCAAAATAGTAACTTTACAGGAGAAGGCAAAAACTCTCTTACCTTTCATTGTAAGTCAATGTAAAGAGGTTTTATTCCAAGTGATTTTAGAGTATTTCTATTGGTCCGTTCTTCATGATTTTTTTACAGAACATAAAGGACAGCTGGTGTGTTAAAATGATGTAGAAAAATAAAAATCGATAAAAATGGAGATACATGGTTTTCATTGGACAGCAGTGACATGTATGGAGAACATTAATAGCACTATACATGCTAACAAGATCCATCTCCTCATGTGTCTCTTCAGTAGCAGTAGCAGATATCAAGGCACTGATAACTGGGAAAGACTGCCCTCATATAAAGGAGAAAGGAGCACTAAAGCAGAATAAGGTATATTTGCACAACACAGGAATAAAAAAAACTGTTTCAGGTGAGAATTTTGACGGGTGAAGATATGCATAATTAAAAAACATTTTGAAATCTTTGTTAAAAATGTGTTTGCAACAAAACCAAGTACACATGTACAACTGATTCTATGATGCTGTAACTCGACAGCTTCAAAGCTTTGAAATAACTAGCAGCGAGCTGTAAAATGGTCAATAATTAAGAAGAGAGCTGTAGGTGATTCTAAATTGAATATGAATTAATAATAAAATGACTATCCAGAATCCTTGATATTTGAAAAAGGTAGTGATTAAATCTTTAGACAGATAAGTGGACATGAAATTACTATAAATACAGACTATTTAGTATCATATCATTTACTAAGTTATTGTTCTTGCTCAAAAAATTTAACATTGAACCATAAAATGTATTACTGAATAAAAAAACTCTTATAATAAACCCCCCCAAATTTAACTTTACACTGGTAACAATCTGAATGGTCTTCTTTTTCGGCCTGGGAAATAAAACATTCAACATTTTTATAAACAGCTGATTCATCAGACCACGGTCCACATTTCCAATGTGCATCAGTCTATTTCAGATGAGTTTGAGCCCAGAGAAGTCAGCAGTGTTTCTGGATGTAGTTGACATAAGGCTTCCACTGTGCCTAGTAGAGTCTTAACATGCATTTGTCGATGCAGATATGAGACGGGTTTATACATAATGGTGTGTCAATGTATTCCTGAACTCATGTGGTGATTTCACAGCAGTCATTGCATGCAATTTCCACCCGATCTAGAGTCCTCCAGTTTTTGTGCCTTGCATTTTTTCTTGAACAATATTCTTGTGGAATATTTTTGGAAACGTATGGTAACATGGAAACGTGCGTGATTGATGAGCAAACATGATTTACAAAACTGGAAATGAGCTGGATTTTCATCTTCATAGGTAAACAAGCATGTCAACATTTGAGCACATTTTATTGCATTCAAATGCTTTTTTTAATGCGGCATTTATTTAGCATTTTCTAACATAAAGAAAGGTGTAGTCGTGCTGTCCGTTTTATCTTGACACGGCTGTTTTAGTGGACAGATGTGAATTGTTTACACAGCGGGGGGGTTCTTACCCCTCCTCTTTCGCCCTGTATTGCTCACTAGCAGCTCATCATAGTCAGATTTCACACACAGAGTCAACAGTGCCCTAGTTAATCTGATAAGAGTTTCAAGGAAAAATATTTTTAATTGATCATATTAAGTCAAAATATCTACCTGGATAGAGGGGTTAACGCAATGCCTTCTGAAGGATTGAGGGCCACAGGCAACCAGTTGTAGTTCTTGGCCTTGCCCTTATATCATACACCACAGAGATATTATACACCACAGAGGGGGGGAAATGCCTGAATTCCTTGCAAACCCTCATTGAGGAACACTGGGCCTCATTCTCCAGCCATTCTTAAAAATACATTTCTTTTAAACCCCACACCGTTTTCACAAAGATTCTGACATTCACCAACGTTTTCTTATTTAGTATTTGCTCTTGGGTACAAACAGAATCTACACACACAAGTTGCAAAGAGTTCTGCAGTTTAAGAACACATCATGAATGATGTAGACCTTTTCTTAGAACCTTTCTCAAGAACAAATTTAAGAAAAAAATTGACGGCCAATGTTCTTAAATAGCTGGATTTTTTATTGATGCTTATTTGGCAATATAGCGAGCCTTGACCCATTCTTTCTCGTAAAGGACTAGGCCTTTGCTGGATGCTCCTATATATCCAAGCATGATTGCATCACCTGTTTGAGATTTTTTATGAACATTCCTAGTCTTAAATTGCACCTGATGGAACAAGGAACAAAGCTTTTGCTAAGGCAAGCCCTTGTGTACCTTAATGTCTGATAAAATTACGTGACATTACAGAGCGTTGTCCTGGTCCGTTACAACAATGCATGCTTTCCATGTCACGTTCCAGCAGGTTTGGATTGGGGAGGTATTTGATTTTTGCAGCTGTAAGTGAAAGTTTGATTAATTTGTAATCACTTGTAACATTCCGCATGTTAAAGAAGTGGATGGTTCCATTTACTAGTACTGGTTCAATGGTTTGTGATAGAAATTTTTGAATGCCGTTGCTGACAGCATTTGTGAGCATTTAAGCTGTGTTGCTTAAAGCTTATGTTATTGTTCCAAGTGTATGAAAACCTCAACAATCCTGTTAACAGGTAACAGTTCGTGATACAGCGTCAGGAACCACATAAGCACAGTTATTTGACATTACTTAACAGCTTAACACAGTTAAAAACTTAACACAGAAATGTGTGATGATTCAGGAATGCTTTTAGCCAGAGGTGTAAAATCCAGGTTCAGAAAGTAAAAATCCTTCCCAGGATTTTGTTCCAACAGGCTGGACAGCTCTGCTGGTGGTGTGATCTAACTAGAGAAGCCAGCCTGTTGGAACAAAATCCTGGGAAGGACTTTTACTTTCTGGACCTGAATTTTACACCTCTGATTTTCGCGCAATGATAATTGGTGAGTTTAAGCTTCTGTTAGCTACATTGGTCTTATAGCTTCAATGCAAAAGTGTAGAAGTAAACTTTGGAAACAGACTTATTACTTCTCCCAAAGGGTAAAGGAATTTTTATACCGAAAACTCCCACTACTCATTACTTCTATATTTCCTTGGGCTGTTCGATTGCAGGTGCCGGACATCGATAGAGTCGATTACACACAAAAATCTCAATTCCAAATCCAAGAAATAGAGCAAGACATCTGGCAGAAACAGAGACTACAATATTAGTTTATATTTGTCTTAGCTAATACTAGCTAATTTATCTTAGCTGATTAACAGACGCTGGCTAAATTGTACCTAATTCTCTTCGGTCAGCTGCTTCAGGTGGGTAGATGTTTTGGCACTGGTAATGTTGTTTGACTGCAAGTTAACTTTCATTACAAAATGTACACTTTAGACAAAGTAGAAAACAAAGCAAAGTAAAATACTGCCAGGGGCCTCATGCAGCTCTTTTACTGCCCTGCTGTGAGTCCACAGCAGAATTAGATATTTAGGTAAAAATAAAATGATCCTCCTTTGCAGTAAAATAAAACTCTGCTGATTGTTCTAACACAGGTTTAACACTAAATAGTCTTAAATGCTGGAGTTAATGTAGCGTTTATCTGCTAATTCACCGACCTTGGACCCTGAAGGTTGGCTAATCACCATAGCAACGCAGATCAATCTCACCTCACTAGTTGATAACGAAAAGGCAAAAAGAAAGATTTAAGACAAACATCAATAATTTGGAGACAAATGTACTTATTTATGTTTATAATCACTCTTATCTGGGAAGTTTAATCTGCCACGAGAAACTGTCAAACACTAAAAAGTCACAAAGCTGAAGTCAGCTTCTCGTTCTAAATTTCTCGCTTTGAAATTCAAGCAAGAAGCTGGTGAATGAGAAGCTGATTTCAACTTTGCAAAAAATCTAAAAATTAAGAGACATTTTACAAAAATTGTTCCAATTTTGGAAATGTTTCCTGCCGGAGATGCGAGAAAAGCAGCTATAGCTTAGCTAAAGCTTAAAGTAGAGCAAAGTAAGAGTTTTTCCATTTATATTATATTGTTTAGCCTATACTAGCATATTAACACATACTGAGACATATTTACAGCCAAGATGGCAAAATGGACATCAAATATTGTGGCTCTCAAGGTGGCTTGACTTTTGTTAAAAGAACAAAATAGCTCTTCTTAATATTTGGGTTGCGACCCTGGACTATTGATGGGTGAATCATATAAGACTACATTTTGATACAAACTGTCTAGACCAGATTTTCTTAACCTTTTTGCCCCGAGGACCAAATGAAGGAATTGATGCCAAACTGGCTCCCAAACAGAAAACTATTACTCCACAGAGTTTTAAGAAATGGCTCTACATTAACAGTGCAGCTCCAGCTCTGGTTTCATCAGTGGAGCAATATTGGATATTTGCTAGTTTTTAATGCTCAGAGCTTTGAGGTGGAGCCTCATTAGCGTTACTGCTGTATAAATCAATTTGCCCTTTTTATCACTCTGAAGTGGATTTATTAAGCAGTAACGCCGACAAAGTTCAATCTCAGAACTCCAAGCATTCAATATGAGCAAATAAACTACAAGAGTAAACAGGATAGCATAGCTCTAATTGCTCAGCTTGCTTATTAATGCATCCACACAAATCTAACTGCAGGCGTTTAAAATTTTACACAGCCTTGAATACGAGACGGTGTGTTTTACACGAATGTGTGTTTTATTTGTGTCTGTTTGAAAAGGCCTTAAGCTCAAAAACGCTCAAAAGCTCAAAAGCTGCTACAGCATAACTTCTCATCTGACCTTGTTGAAACCTTCCCAACTCATTCGGCTCTCTCAGGGAGTGACTTTGGAGGTCACATACAATGGTGGGTCTGCCATCTGGTGTGGCACCTCACCTGCAGAAAAAGTGCTAATGGGGACAGTAGGAAGGCTGAAGTCACACTAACAGGCCTATCGTGAATTCATTACTGCTCTCCTTCTTTCTAGGAGGTGCCAGAGCTGGCTTTCTCTGTCCTATATGAATCGGACGAATATTTGAATTTCATCGCTCCTGACAAGCATGAGGTAACTTTTATACATGTCTGTGTTACTCATTTACAATGGAATACCAACCTAGAATGCTTAGAGGAAATGCAGTTTCAAGAACCACTTTGGTGCTTTTCAACCTAATCTCTATCTACTGCATCTGCAGGGTACAGTCGTTTTCCATGGAGAACAATTTTGACGTACCTTAACAAAGAACAGGAAACACTGACTAAAAGCAGTCTTTTAACAGAAACAAAAGGGCAGCTGCTGAATTCCATGATTAGGATGAATATAATTGCATAAAAGCATTTGTTACACTTCATCCTGCCTTAGTTTAAATAATAATAAAAAAATTAAAGTAGTTTGCTTACATGGTCAGTAAAAAAAGTGAACATGATTTCAATGTCATGCAATAAATGTCAAACTAGCTATCTTACATCTGCTAAATGCTAAACAATACTGCTGACAAGGAGAGAGGAGATGGTAAGTGCTAGATTAGCTGGCATAATAACAGCTCTGCTCACCACAGAACATGTTCAATTCTGGCTAACTAAAGAAAGAAAGACACAAGTTCAGATGGTAAAGATTCAATTCTGAGGGAATGAAGTGGAGCAACTCGCACTGAAAAGACAGACATATGAAATTAGGCTTGTTCTGTGGTGGCTGGATCTTTGGCCTAATCCGCTATCTTAATGTTAGCTTAGCAAACAGGCTGCAGACCCAAACAGTGCCACACACCACAGAACATGTCGAATTCTGACTAACTACTGCTCTGCTGCTACGAGTTTAGATGATACATACTGATGTCTGAGAGAGAAAAGTTCGGCGTCAGACTGACAGAAGACTGAAATCAAATCTGCTCTGTGGTGATTGGGGCTGTAGTGTTTAGGCTAAGCTAAAAAATAGTTTTGTTAGCAGCCCAGTTTGGCCACACAGCACAGGCTTTTTCCAGCTCATTTATACTGAAGTGTCACCCATTTAGACAATATCTTTCAGCGCAAAGTCGAGTGACTGGTGTTAGAGTAAAACAGCCATCATTTTTCAGTGCTGCGGCATATCTTATTACAGTTAAACCAACATTGAATTATATGCTTACATTTCAGGCTTTGCATTCACATAATTCTCCACTTCTCACTGGCTTCTTTTATACGTAATTTTCATGGCAAAGGGTTTTCAGTTTTTTTAGGTCTATTTTTGTTGTTGAGTTGAAATGATGGTCTGTTGGGATTTTGGGCCCAAGCATGAGCCCCTTGCCTCACTTCATTCACCTTAGCATAAATGTCAAAATGTGGCAAATTTTCATAATAACCCATTTTGTTGTAGCTCAATTCTGAGTTTCACAGTGTTGTCATTTCTAATATGACTGTGTATAGTTATACCATATACACTCCTATGCAAAAAAATGGGCCAAGTCCAAAATACTAATGGCTTATACTGATGGTTTTGGTCCATATTCGAACCCTGTAGAGAATGTTGAAGCCATCAATGCTGAGTGGAACTCTTCTCTCTCCCATACTAACTTAGTTTATCTATTTGTTGAATCTCCACAAAAACATTAGTTGTGTAATAATGAAAATATTCTAGTTTAAATTCATACTTTATCCAGGCCAAAAGAAGAGCAAGGGGAGACTAGAGAGTCAACTACAGTTACTACAGCACAAACTTCCTTTCTATTAACATCTTCATACCCACCCTCAACGTACTGCTGTTCTTTTTTCTTTTTCCTGGCAGTTTTGAAAGCCTGGTTTGTGTTTTAGCGGCATCTTAATTTCCATTTAAAAAAAAGGAAATTGACCCATACTGGGCTAAACCACTGGACGTTTACGAAGAGGAGCCCACTGGACATGAGAAATTGCTATTGGCACTGTATCTAAAACTCATCTTTCATTGTTATTATTCAAGGATTGAAGTGTTTCATAAAAGAAAGGAAGCCAACAAATTGTATGAAAGTTTCAAACTTTGAATCATCCCAATCCCCCCCCTTAGGTGCCACCGATCTATCATATTTAAGTGGATATCTACCCATTTTCCACAGTTTCTGTAAAATTGGAATCCTTAAGATGTAAACTGATTCATTCTAGAGGAACATACCAAAGTATTCTTTCCAGTGGTGGTGATGGGAACCAGGGGTCCACACAAATATGACCTTTTAATTATTATCCAAAACCACTAATGAACCTACATGTCTCTTTTAAATGTTTATATGTAAAGTTGATGAGGGTAAAATAGTGGTAAATCTGAAAAAATATGGATTTTTTTGGGGACTATTTCGCCCTATATGCACACCTCTGCCATGAATGTGCTTTAAATGTATGTTTTAGGCCAAACGTTCATCTCAGAACTATCATAAATCGATGTCTCAGGCATCAGACAACACATACATGTCCATCCAATATGACCTTTTATTTATTATTCAAAACCACCAGTGAACCTACATGTGTCGGTAGTGTTTATATGTAATGTTGATGATAAAATATAGTGTTAAATCTGGAAAATTATGGATTTTTTGGAGACTATTTTGTCTTACATCGCCCTACATGCACACCTCCGCCATGAATGTGCTTTAAATATATGTTTTAGGCCAAACGTTCATCTCAGAACTATCATAAAACAATGTCTCGGGCATCAGGCAACACATACATTACCTTTTTTATGGTATACACTTCTATGATATACCTTTTAGAGACATTAAACTCTCCAGATGTCTGGTTTCTATCACCACCATGAACAATTCAGACTGAAACAGGTCTGAATAACAATATTAGGTTGAAATTCACACTGCTTCATTTCTAATGCTCTAATCATGTTCTGCTTTTGCCACTTTCACCATGCTGAACCTCACCACAAGTACTGCATCTGGACTGACGGCTTGAACGCGCTTTTGGGAAAAGAGATGACAAGCGATCTCACCAAGTCAGACATGGACACTCTGGTTACGATGGAGATAAAGCTCCGCCTACTGGACCTTGAGAACATTCAGGTCCCAGAAGTCCCTCCTCCCATCCCCAAAGAGCCAAGTAATTATGACTTTGTTTACGACTACACCCAGCACACCCAGCAGCAGACTTGAGAGTGGGCTAAAGCGTTTCTGTAGCATTTCTCTTCATTCTCTACGAAACTCTGGTCTGGGGACAGCAAGACAACAAGCTATAGTGTCTCCATTTCATGGCATATCTAAAGGATTTGGCTTGAATGCCATGATTGACTCCTGAACCTTCTCAAAGATTGTGATTAGAATGTGTTGGCTTAGTTTGTTTTCTTGAAAGAACATCCCCTGTTTTATGGGTCATTCTCCATTTAGAGTGGGAATTCAGGTGGATACACATTTTAAAAATCTTAATATGTCCATTAACATCAAGTGCAAAAAGCAGAGCTTAATTCCAAACATATTTTACAGTCAGTGGTGTTGTATGAATACGGTGTAACACCATTAACTGTGATACCAATGACATTTTGGTAAAATTTAGGATTTCGTAAATTCGCTGACTCATTGGTGGTCAGGTGACCTTGTGGATTTAAAATCAGTAATAAAAATGCTAATATGGCATTATTTTAACACAATTTTCATTATGCAGCTTTTAAAACACAACACCCGTGAAATTATAAACAAAATGATTAATAAAAAAAATTGATTAATAAATTAAATATAGTGAGCGAGTGTGACTCGCCTTCTCATGCTGTGAGATGCTTCCTCTCTGATGAGCCTCGACCCAAGGAAGCAGTTTAATAGAGTTGAAAATACTAAATTATGAGTCCTGGTCACACCAGTGACCAAAATCTCTACGACAAATTTTTTTTTTTTAAATAAAATACAAATTTTTATAAATATAGCATAACATTAATGATATAAAACGTAAACATTAATCTGTTCTATACAAATTCCTAACTAAAACCTTTAAAAATATATATTGTTTTACATTAAAAATGGTTTCGCACATGTTGAAAACTGGGCCTAGGTCAACTGTGTAAATGTACATACTTTTTTTTTTTTTTGCTCTCTGCCTAATATTTTAAGCGAACTTTTAGGCCCTGCCGCCTTTGTGACATGGTTTCCCATTGCAAATGGAGGACGACTCATATGTTATGTAAAGGTATAGATCTCAACAAGAGGATCTCTCAAGTTGGAGAAGCTGCCACATTTATTTGCACAGCTAATAAATATCCCTTTTGTTGAACACTCCAAAAGACATGTGGTGCAACTCTTTTTAATGTTCATGTTGTAATTAAAATTGTTAATATATAACCCGACCGGCGTGTTTCTTTGTCTTTACTCTCCTCTTTAAAGAAACGGTGGATGTATGGCTCCCCCTACTGTCATTTACTCAAAATCAAAATCCACAAATCTACATTTCAAATGCTTCCATTTTGCCATCATTTATTTGACATAGCTTATTGAAATAAAGTCATAATGAGAAATAAGACAATTTCATTTTAAAATAGTCTGTGGACACCTAATCACCACATCTATATGCTTGTTGGACATCCCGTTCCAAAACCATGGGCACTGTTATGGAGTTGCCCCCAGTTTGCAACTACAACCGCCTCCACTCTTCTGGAAGGGCTTTTCACAAGATTTTGGAATATTTCTTTGGGAATTTGTGCCCTTTCAGCCAAAAGAGCATGCCTGGCTCGCAATCAACATTCCAATTCATCCCAAAGGCGTTCAGTGGGGTTGAAAGATGTTAAGTGAGTGCTAGGCCTGGGCTAACAGCGAGTTATTGCCATCCTCAAGCTACTTGACAGGTAATTAAAATGACGTACAACACAGTTAATTTGGTGCGTTTTCAGGATTACAAGGTAGACGCAGATACATAAGAGACATGGGCTTTGCACGTTCATGCCTGGGATAGGGTGCCCCAATTTTTGTTGGAATAGAGAGAGGTAGGGCGAAGAGTTTAGGGCATCATGGCCCTCCAAGCAAAGGTTTTGCAGAGATACACTCCAAACAGTGTTATGAGAAACAAAAAATGGCAAGATGGCTGCACAAGCAACCAGAGAAATCCACAAATAATAATTTAATAAAATAATAATTTTTACCCTGTAGTCATGTTTGTTTGCATTTGTTACAGGCAAAAAAACACAAAGCCGAAAGGCTTTAAACTTTAGGCTTTGGCACATAACATTTTTGCACAGTACCGTGTTTTGCCAGCCATGTAAATCAGTGTTCATGTTGAAAATTTCTACCACCATTTGAAGTTCCAGTGATGGTAGTTTCCCAGACAGTGTTGTGGTACTGTAAAAGGAGATCATCAAGAATACCATGACTAAAGCAAGATCATTTATTTGAATATTGCATATCAATGTAATATCAAGGTTACATGCCACTCAATAATCCATCTTATATAGCTTTG
The DNA here is from genome assembly GCF_015220715.1 of Pygocentrus nattereri. Taxonomy (NCBI): domain Eukaryota; kingdom Metazoa; phylum Chordata; class Actinopteri; order Characiformes; family Serrasalmidae; genus Pygocentrus; species Pygocentrus nattereri. Next base: position 43,794,992 of record NC_051213.1, on the reverse strand, counting down.
CTTACTGCTTGAATTAGCTCAAAAATCAAGAAAATACATTCTCATATGGCACAGTGTTAGTAGTAGTAATGGCTGCATCCATGGCTTTTACAATCAACAATATCTGAAATTAGCCAATATGTGCCAAGTATGTTTTACATCAGAAATAAACAGTTTTAATGCACATTTCTGCTCTGCCTACAACATAACACACACAAAATTAATGACTGCTGTTATCAGTCTAACATCAGGAAATGTCCAGTCAAGGTCCCAAAAGAAATCTGAGATCCTCTAAGCTGAGTCCGATTTGATTCTTTTATATGTATAGATCAAACCAGAATGTATGTAGTCATAAAATTTGGATATATATCTGGGTGGATAAGTCAATGTATGGCACAGTTTACAATAAACAATTCAAACCAACAAAACATTGCCAATAATGGTAAAATCTTGTTGTGTTTGAGGCTGTAATATCAAATGTAGCCAAGTACGCATGAGATTTTACTTACATTTTCCAAAAGCAGGTAGAGCTGCTACATGTGGTACAAATCCAAACTAACGACAATTTAGCAAATTCTATGCACTTCAGGTTGACGAATTTGCCCAATAAGTACACCAGAATGTAAGGCAGGACAGTAAATTGATGTATTGAAAGCTATTTTTGATCATTTTTACTTAGTAGAGAGCTCAACATAAGGTGACATAAGCTAGTTAAGAAGCTAATGCTATTAGCATTTCAGTTCTGTGGTGATTTTGCTCATATTTTCATACAGAAAACTTAAAAATGTGTTTGTATTCTTCATGATTCTGTGTAAATGTAACGTTAGATATTTGGGTGATTGCACAGAACAGTCCAGGACATTTTTCATATTAGTCAATAAGGTAAGCTAACCAGCATGCAAGGTAGCTAACTTGATTAGCCAAATTAAACGCTTCAGAGTGACATGAAACCACCAGAAGGGCCATGAAATTTCTCATCTTGGTTGTTATGACCGTTCAGGCTGTAAGGTCTCTTAGGACCATTTCAAGTGCAAGATCAGTTGGTTCATGTGGGTTTTTATCCATGTTCTTGTTGCGAAGATCATGATTATGACATTATATGACAAAAATTAACCAAGACAAAGTAGTGAATTATTATTGACTTTGAAAGATCAGTTTTAAAAGATGTGTTCTTTCCAATATCTTGGTTAAATAAGTCTCATGAGTAGTGTAAACATTTGTTGTACCAATGCAGCACTACCTGCGCTCTCCACCTTGAAGTAAGTTCTTTGCTGTTGTGGCTGAAGGCTGATTTGTCCTATCCACCTCATAAGAAGACATTGAGTGTGTTTACATGCCCTTAATAATCCAATAACTGCAGAAAATCTGATTTTTTTCATGCGATCCGGTTGAGGCTCATCAGAGAGAAGGCATCTCACGGCATGAGAAGTGAGTCACACTCACTATATTTCATTAATTTATTAATAATTTTGTTTATCAGGCAGCACCTAACTTCTATGTGTCACTGGTGTTATGTGCTTTAATAGCCGCATAATCAGAATTTTGTCAATCTGATGCACTTGAATAATCAGATCATGTGGAAACTCCCAGTCCACATGAGTCAGGCAGTAATCAGATTTCTTATTTACAACAATAAACTCACAGAAGACGCAACGTAAATGTGACAAACTCAAAACTTCACGTCGCAGCTTCTTTTTTTGAAAACATCGTGCCACTTTACCTGAAAATATGAACATACATCATCTAGAAGACGAATATTTAAATCCTTCATTTCGTGTTTGGTTTCAGCGTTGCTCGAAAAGTGCTTTACAGACATCTTGCGGCAATGCTGGTACCACCATCTGTCTCAAACATGCACAGACTGAGAAATCAGAGTTTACATGCACTGAAAAATCTGACTACTCAGCTAAAATCCAGCTCTCTTCATCGCTATTCTTAGGTGATAGATATGTGTAATAAAACTTGGCCTGGTGGTGGGCCCTGGACATTTAAGGGGTTAATAACTTTGATTTTTTTTTTCAAAAATGAAAAAAAAAAAAAAAATCTAATTGTACCACATAGAATTCTAAAATTGTACATCCCTTCTCATTTCCAAAAATATTTTATATGATGAAATTATTTATGTTGTAAACATTGCAATCCCTGGTTCCTATTACTACTGCTGTAAAGAAAGGGCGCATTTCACATCAAACTCTGATTGCCCCTTTACATCTTTGCAAACACTGAATTATGTAAACAATTGGAAAATTAACAAAACAAGCAAACAAGCTTTAGGCTTTTATCAGAGTACCATTTCTCTATATAAGTGGGCTCCCTCTAGTGGTCTTCTTATTAATTATTCATATCTCTAAAAAAGTATAATTGATTTTAAAATCAATCAGCATCAGAGACCCCCTTACACAGCTGTTTAAAACCCTCTATGCCTATGTCTGGCTTAATGTCACTAAAACTACACTTCCCAACATACCACTGTACTCTGATGGTTAACCTGTATAACTGACATGGCAAGTTATTTTAAAAGAGTTACTCATTTAATAACTTTGATTATTCACATTTAATAACTTTTTTCAACACCGAAAAAAAATCAAAAAGAAAACGTACTGTATAGATCTAAAATTGTATCTCTCTTCTCAGACTTATCCCTTTGCTTTCTCCATTTTACAATAATACATGTCCAAAGATATTTTAATGACAATTTTTTCCCATGACTAATGTTCTTTTATTGCTAGCAGCAAGTTGTGAGTTGCCTGCAACTTCATTTCTGTGCAACTTGACAGCTGCACAAAATAATTCACATTTAAAGTTGCAGGAAACCAGTTGCATGTTGTGAGTTGTCTGCAATATGAAGTAATTCACAATCAAAGTTGCAGGCAACTCACATGCAACTAGTTGCATGTGGGTTGCCTGCAGCATGAAGCAATTCAAAAGTTGCATGCAACAGTCCACCAGTTAGCTAAATAAGCTACTCGTAGTTCTGATGCATGCTATTGTTCTCGCTATATAAAGTCATCCATGAGGTGTAATTTACATATTTGCAGCATTTTTCTGTGTTTTCAGCTTTGTTTTTTGTCCCTTTTGTAATAATGATCATCACTTAGATCCCAAATGAATCTGAGCTCTGTGGGGAGGAAATAACGATCAAGAAAGGAAATCAATGAATCCAGCTATGCAGATCATGATTACTAGAAAAAGAAGAATAAACGATGGCACAAGTGGCCATTTAAACAGCTGGTAGAGCTAGCTGGCTAATTAATGCAGTTGGGTCTCTCTTGTCCACTGACTGGGCCAAATCAATGGTTTGCAAGTGCTTTGTTCAACGTGATCACATGATCCACTATCGGCAACTGGTTTGGCTGTTGTGAATATTGCCAAATGGATTAGAAGTTGTGATGCTTGCAACTGTTGCGGCTGACCTGTACAATGCATTACAGTATGTAACTCGAATGCAAATTAGTTTCATGTAGATTTCAACTACAGCTGCATGAAAGTTTCATCGTGTAAAGCCAACGCTGTTCACTTTTTTTTTGGAAATATCCACTGACAGGATTTTGATTCTGTTATCACTGTGCATCCCTGATAACAACTCTAAAATATACATTTTAAATTTATTTTGTATCATTTACATTTTATTAAATTTGCAGTATGTGTAAAGATTTGAAGAGATTAACAGACAGCAGACCTTCACTTCAATGGCACTGTCCAGTCAAAGCTGTTTAAGTGGACATTCTAGTTAAGGTCACAGTACAGGGTTTTGTGGTAAACCGTTCCTATGAGAAGTTTTCCTTTGTAGGGTGCAGCCACTGAAGATCCTATGAGCACTCTACCATCATCTGCATATACCTGTGTGACCACTGGCTCTTCAGAATGGATATTCTGGATGCGAATGACCTACAAGAAAAAAGATAAATGCCATATCAGAGTCAGTGGTGTTCGGTTAACAATGAATTGTAGATAATACACATTACAGGTTGTGTAACAACAGGCCATGCTGTTCCCATATTCAGTTACACTATATGACCAAAAGTATGTGGACACCCCTCATAATTACTAAGTTCAGGTGTTTAAGCCCTACCCAATTCTAATGCGTATATAAAATGAATCACCTAACCATGCAATCCACACAGTTATCCGATTATTCAAATGGTTACATAAACAGCATACTCGGATTTCTTAGATCAGAGTTATGTCAAGAAATCTGATTAAGAAATCTGATAAAGATAGCTGGATTTAGTTCAGTGATCAGATTTCTCTGTGCATGTGTACCCTTACTCTGATTTCTTTCGTTTTTCTCAGTAAGCAAGCAGTGTTGCCACAAAACGGCAGCAAAACACTTTGAGTGACGCTGAAACCGACTACATGCTTGATGAAATGAAGGATTTAAATATTCTTTATTTTATAGATGACGTGTGTTCATATTTAAAGTGGTGTGATGCTTTTAAAAAAAAAAATACACAGCACTAACTTTGAGCTTTATTACATTTGTCACGCCTTCTTCTGGAAGCTTACTGGCAAAGCAGAAATCTGATTACTGTATGAATCATGTAGACCTGCTTTCCCATTTCCCATTATCTGATTACTCAAGTGCATGTAAACGCGTTGAGATCTGATTACTGACAAAATCAGATTTTCTGCAGTTTACCGGATTATTAAGCACATGTAAATGCACTGAATGGCATTAGATGGGAGTAGAATGAGCTCAGTGAGTTTAAAGCCCTTGTCATTATGGTTACAAATGTTTCAAATTTTGTTTAAGTTTTAAAAAGACATGCAACAGAGTAAGTATTTACCAGTGTTGTCCAAGAAATTATATAAATCAATACAACGCAATGGTAGATAAATACCCAAAATTCTGCCTGAGCCTACTCAGAGCTGAGTGGGCATGTCCGATACTGTACTGATGTACATATACTGCTAACTACTGAACATTTAGCAATATATGTACATGATGTCACCTGTGCCATATTTAGCCCCACCTAACTCAAATCGAACTGAAGAAAACAGTGGCAGTGTCATCGAATCCCACCTGCTACAAGTCAGTTTGTGAGATTTCTGCCCTGCTACATCTGCCACACTGCACCATTTCACATCAAACTACTCTGAATTACTTTGTTTACACTTTATTTATGCAGAAATTCTGAAAGAGAATTCTCAATTACATGAAATTGTAATCTGTTTCCCTAGGGAAAAACCAGTGGCTATACAAATTGTTTTGAATGTAAATAGCTGATGGCATAAGTTGCCACTTTCCTGCTCATTCCTCCCATTATATACACAAGAAAAACAAAACTTGTAAACTCTGGAGGTAAATGGAGTGAATGAAGGTAAAAGTGTAAAAATGTTGTTAAGTGTGTTTTTTTTCTAGTTTTTCATGCAGGAGATTTCTTTAATCCTGGAATGTGCAATAATCAATTACATTAAAACTTTTGTTTTTCTACAGCCATTTATACTGAAGAGAAACATGCAGGGTGTCTCATCTATGTGAGCAGCTGCAATTATAGCCATAAACAAAACAGCTATAATCGCACTATAGATTGTGACCTCTGGTTCCCATCACCACCATTATAAAGAGGTCAGTAAGTTTATAGTCTCAACCACTGAACTATGTAGAAATGCTACAGTCTGAAGCCTTAGTACCTTTAAAACAGGCTGTAAATATAAATATACGATTTTAAAAGAAATAAGTCCTCACGTGAAGCTCTGATCCAAATGTAATTTGCAAACCACTAGAGGGAGCCCACCTCCAGTAATAACAGAATGATGGTACTGTGCCTTTTGCTTGTTTGCAGTTAACAGAAATAAAAGGTCTCCTAAAACAGTCCTCGCTTTGCTGCGATAACATATATATCACAATAAGCTATTATCATAGATACGTCACTGTCATGGCAAAATGAGTGCCGTTTTCTCAAAGATCTTGACTTATTTATATCATCATCATCATCACATGATGAACATTATGTTATCAATATAATGTATTATGTTGTGATAATGATATAAAATCACTCAAGCTCTCGATAAAACTAAAGAAAATATCTTGGTACGGAGTAAATAAACATAAACATATACAATCATACCATATGGCTTTACATGTTTTTTTACCCTTCCAAATAAACGACAACGTTCATGATAAACAGATAACCATTACAGACATGATGGTATACACAAAGAGTAGTTACTTATGAAAACAATTTAAGGTTTTACTGAATGTATAAACAAAGTTAAAGATAATTTCAGAGCATTTTTGGGAGCATTAACGCTAAATCTAGCTCAGCGAACTAAAGACAACCATCAGAATTAACTGAATTCAGACGATAAACAACAGAGACCAAAACAGCTGAAGGAAGTTTATAGAAAAGACAGCAAAGTGATGCCCTTTTGTAGAAAGCCACTACTGCACTATTTAACGTAGACCGGAAGTTGGAAAGCCAACTTCAGCATTGTGGTGAAATGTTGCAATAGTTTTGACTGCAGAAGCCAAAAAAGCCACCCAAATAAAGAGCACTCAGTTCTGTTTAACTACCATGAGAATAAATAATAAGGTGGCCTGGTAAGTTTCTCCTGGAGTTTAAGTGCTGAGTGGGGGTTTATTGGTGCTAATGATTCTAGCTTGTAGAGGCCAACTTGAATGAACAGAGTATTCCAGTGACTAATAATATAACATGATGAGCTTTAGTGATGTTTGTGAGGGAAATGTAAGCTTATTCTGACAGATCACTTACAGTATGATCTGCGCATGCTCAGGTAGTAGAACACCAGCATGTAGGGTTTACTGACCGTTCTGTTTCTTCAGAATCCACATCAGCATGTTTTCACTTCCGGTGGTGTGAGATAATGTTCTTCTGTCAAAGCCCAAGTCACACTTGCACATGTTGTTTGTGACAACTTTATCCTGCACTTTAAGCAATGAATGCTCCAAGACTTACTTCCTTTTTAATTGCCCTTTTTCTTTTGCTGTCTGCTCACATAGACCTGAGACTATGAGTGAATTGCTGCCCCCTTCAGGTTAAATGATTAACTCTCTCTCTAGGTTGTATGTCACTTTGAACCACAGAAATATCGGTCAGCAATTCTTTGTCAGCATTATTCAAAATATCCAATAATTGTTTCAGCCCCACCCTAAACTCTCGGAAATTCAGCTTTTAGGTTGACCAAGAAAATCCTTAGTCGGGGACATCCCTAAATACTACAGATTATTTTTATCTAGCCTATACATACAAACCTCAGAGCCTGGTGGATCGTTCAGATCACCGATAAGGAATTTCATTCCATTTGGGTGGCAGCCAGACCACAAATCACCAGTTTCCCTGTCCACTTCAATGTTATCACAAAGAGAGCCCACTGCAACTTCCTGGGCGAAAGGAAATAAAAGTCTCATTATGTAGATGCTTACAACTTGCACATGTTTAAAGTAGGAAATACTAAAGAGAACACAGATTCTACTTCATGCATACCTTTACACGGGACAGGGTGTTGTCCTTCTGGATTTCCATCACAGCAATTCTGTGATTCATAATATCGGACACATACAAATACCTGATCCAAATAAAGAAGAAATCATTTGTTGACATTTTATTTCTGTTTAAATATCCAATTCAAAATATTAATTTCCAACATTTGCAGTGACATTTTCACTGCGTTTCTCAAGCCAGAATTCAGTGAAAAATCGAACTGAATTTTCCCCCATACACCAAATGTAGTCAGTCAGCCAAGACATGTTTGACGTATAAAGAAGGGCATGGCTAATTTGAAAAAAAATTGAGGCTAATTGAGTATCAATTTTAAAGAACTAAACATTTCTACAACCAGTGTGCCCCATACAGAGGTTACTTTTAGAGATGACTTGTATTTGTATGAGGGATCCACCGAAATTCTAAGTCCAAGTCATTTGAAAAACTATACTCTGTTTAGATTTATTGGCCAAAAAAAATCTGTTGCTTACAATACCAAGGTCAAGAGATCAATGCATACAAAATTTGACATCATCTTTTGAGACCCCATATTAAAAATGATTAAAAGAGAGACCAGTTTCTAAAAACTTTTACAATTGTGTTCTACTGGCTCCTTAAGGTGCCTGGACCCTGATAATTGCCACTTTTGGTGTTTGTAGACAGTCACTTAATTCTCATAGTAGTTAGAACAACCCACAGAAATCAAATAAATAAATTACATAAATTTCAGACAAAAACAAAGTGATGGCTGACTGTTGGTTTCACACAATAATAATTTACTCATATATTTGTATATTTGAATGTGTGAAAATGAACTTCATCAGTCACAAAATATGGCACTCTTCACGTTTCAGCAGATTTATCTTCATTCTGATCGGCCAATTAAAATAAATATCTACCAATGTGAGCCAGGCCTTCTTGTGCAACATCAGTACCTTACCTCACAATTGGTCTTTTGACTGAATGGACACAAATTCCCACAGACACACTTCAAAGTCTTTTGGAAAAACCTTCTCAGAAGAGTGGAGACTCTTTATATTATTGTCCATGGTTTTGAAATGGGATGTCCAGCAAGCTCATAGAAGTGTGATGGTCATGCATCCACATTTTGGCCATATAGCATATAGCTAAAAATTTGTAGATGTCTGGTCATCTGATATTTCTTCTGTAATCAAAGGGTATTTGATCACAGGTTCTCTGTGCCTCACCAACCACACGGCCATATCTACACATGAACATCACACAAACATGATCACCGAATTCCCTCCGATACATATAATCCTATCCCACTTTCTGAGAGCAAAATTCCTGAAATGGTATAAATTTGGAGAATATCTTTCTCCAACTGTTGCTCTATAAATGGTACTAAATGCAGTCCAGCAGTGATGTTGACCGGTCCAAATTGGTGGCGCCGCTGACAAGTCTGGCCGAACCCAACGTGGCATCTAGGCATGTATATCTATGGGCTATACTATCTTCATTATTGGCCTTCATTACTTGATAGTTGAAGGTAGCTCCAGTGAAAACTAAAATGTAAACTTCAGATATCAAATGTGTCTTAGTTAAATCAACTACATGTGAGTTGAGAGGAAAACTGCAAGTTAGATTTTTGTAGTGAATTTTCACTCTAAAAAAGTCAATCTTTCAATTAAATAATAATGCGAAGCTCAACTTTTCTTTAGACTTGCCTTTTGTTGGGTGAGATATTAATACCATTGGTGGAAGGAAATCCCCCAGCCACAGACTTCACTTCCTCAGGGCTGTAGTACACAACATCACACCAGCTTATGGAAAACAGGAGCTCCAATAACTTCAGCACTTCAAAGGTGAAGTAGTGGTCATTCGTGGCATAGAAACTGTCCACTCCCACAGCTACGATGTCATTCACGCTGTGAAAATGCAGTTCACACAAGAGAAGGAAAAACATGAGAGTTCCAATAATTCGCTCATGTCAAAAATATGTAGAGCAGTGGTCCGCAAGTATGTGCACATGAGCACCCTTGGTCGAATTACATGGGGGGAGGGTTGGGGGATATAAAATATGGCCTATGCAAAGATTATGGCATTCGTTTTTAAGTAAAAATAAAATAAAAAAGGAATTATTCACTCCTGGATTACAGTGTACGGTGCAATGAACCACATGTACGGGCACACAGGCATTCTGGGCAGTTTACTTCTTTACAACCACATTTCCAAAAAAAGTAGGGATGCTGTACAGAATGATATATAATATTTTTAAGGGAAATACTACAAAGACTACATATCAAATGTAGTAACTGAGGAATTTACTTTTTTTTTTTTTTTTTTTTTTTTTTAAAGCTTTTTTAAATATGCCCATTTGATGCCAGCAACACATTCCAAAAAAGTTGGGATGGGGGCATGTTTAATACTGAGCTTCACCACCTCTTCTTTTAACGACACTCTGTAAGCATTTGGGAATTGAGAAGACCAATTATTGTAGTTTTGAAAGTGAAATATTTCCTATTCTTGTTTGATACAGGATTTCAGCTGCTCAACAGTTTGAGGTCTCCTTTGTTGTATTTTTCATTTATAATCTGCCAAATGTTGTCAGTGGTGACAGGTTTGGAATGCAGGCAGGTCAGTTTAGCACCAGGACTCAATACAGAGCCATGCTGCTGTAACACTTGCTGAAATAATCAAGGCCTTCCCTGAAAAAGACGTTGTCTGGATGGCAGCACATATTGCCAAAACATTTATCCATTGTTCAGCATTAACGGTGCCTTCAGAGATGGTGCCTTCATGAATACTGGCTTTTGAACTGTGCACTGATAAGATGAGTGGTCGTTAGCCCAGAGGACATAGTGGCCATGATTTCCAAAAAAAATTTCAAATTCTGATTAGTCGGAATACAGGACACTTTTCACTTCCCCCAGTCCATTTTAAATGAGGTTGCACCCAGAGAAGGTGGCAGCATTTCTGGGTCTTTTTTATATCTTATACATTTCTTCTTTGCACATAGAGTTTTAAGCATTTGTGGATGCAGCGGCAAACTGTGACCACAGACAGTGGTTTTCAGAAGTGTTTGAGCCCATGCAGTGATTTCCACTACAGCATCAGTGCTGTCTGAGGGCCCAAAGATCATGTCCAGCAAATATTTTTATTCATTTATTTTTTTTGGGCCTTGTCCCTTACATAGAGAGATTTCTCTGGATTGTCTAAATCTTTTAATGATTATTATGTACTGCAGATGTTGAAAAACAAAGGTTCTTTGCCATTTTATTTTGAGAAATGTTATTCTCGAATTCTTGCACCATTTGATTAGTCCTTCACAGAGTGGTGAACCCCTGCCCATCTTTACTTCTGAAAGACTCAGCCTCTCTTGGATGTTCTTTTTCTGTGCACTGATGTTACTGACCTGTTGCCAATTAACATTCAGGTATTTCTTTATCATTACACAACTTTACCAGCCTTCTGTTGACCTGTCCCAACTTTTTGGACAGTTCAACAATGGCGTTGCTGCCATCAAATTCAAAATGGCATATATTTTAAAAAAAAAAAAAAAAAAAAAAAAAAAAAAAAAGAAGAAATTTCTCAGTTTTAGCATTTGTCAGGTTGTCGTTCTACTATTTTCAAACAAATATAGTTTTCAACGATTTGCACATGATTGCATTTTTTTTCCATTTACATTTTCACAGCATCCCAACTTTTTTGGAAATGTGGTAGTATAACAGAAGAAACTGTATCAATGTGTGTCTTTGGTCCCTAAATGATTAAGTGCTCATTAAGGAAAGGTGATGTAACACCGTGGTAAACATGCTCCTGTTGCTGAAATGTGTTGCAGGGATTAAATTGGGAATGAACATATTTACAGAAAACAATAAAGTTCATTATGTGCAACTTTAAATATTGTTTTTCTACTGTTTTCTATGTAAAAGAGGCCAAACAGAATTTACTAATCATTGTGTTCTGCTGTGATTAGCATTTTACATACCAAATGTTTTGGAACTGGGTTTGTATAGGAGTGCTAATGCTGCCACCTTTGTGGCCAATCTTCAGCCAGCTAAACATGAGTGAGTGAGAGACAAACATTTGCATTTAAAATGATCATGCAGACCACTAGTATAGTGCTGCTGCCGGCACCTCGTATCTCAATTTGTCCTTTTTTGTTTTTTTTTAATCAGTTAAAAAAGCCTGTTGTCCTTTACACTGTGTGTAAATTTCTTGATGAATAGACCAAAATAAACGAGCCAAAATTCCTTGGAAAAACATCTGGTTCCATTGACTTACATTAAAAGTACAGTATGTTCTTTCCTTCTCCTGTAAAATTACCATTATGAAGATACAAGGTTTTGTTCCCACAACAGCGATAGTGTACAAAAGGGTGCATTTTGAGATACATACTTATGCAGCAATTCATGCTTTACGGTCTTCAGGTGCAGCAGAGTGTTTTTCTCTTCGACAAATTTAAAAATGTCAACTTGGCTATTGCTATGGGGGTGATTCACAACAAATAAATATCTGGAGCCATCTGCAAAAAGATACGAGAACAGTTTTTAAAAGAAACATATACAGTTGAGACTGGATGATGTTCTTGATTATGACGACATTTGCAATACCTTTTTCATCTGTATACACGCTGATTCCATGCGGGTTGAAAGAACTTGCATCAAAATCCCCCTCGATTTTCAGCTCTATGGGATTTTCTCCAGAGCGCATATTTAGGACAACAATCTTTCCAACAGCATCTGGATTGCATGGCAAGCCTGGATACTTCAGACCCTATGTTTGTTAAATTTAAACAGAATGAACCCCTTGATATCAAGAATTAAATTTTTACTAGAAAGAATTGAATTCTTGATATGAATAACATGTGAAAATTCTATTTTAATTCAATTAGTAAAAATTTAATTCTTACTGGTAAAAATGTTTCACCTATTAACATGAATGGGAAAATTCATGAATTATCACTGGTAAAAAAAAAATTTTTTTAATTCACATGTAGAAAATCAATTTTTGATATCACAAACTCATTTTTCACTAGTAAAAATGTAATTGTTGATGTCAAAAATGATTTTTTTACTAGCAAGAACTTAATTCTTCATCACAAATGACATTTCTACTAGTAGAAATTCAATTTGACATGTAAAAAACTAATTTGATAAAGAATTACATTTTTACTTGTACTAGTGAAAATTCAGTTTTTACTAATTACAAATTAAATTTGGATAAAAACTCCTGACATCAAGAAAAAAAAAAAAATGATTAGAAGCTAAAATGCCTTGCCATAAATATTACAGTAATTTCTAACCCTGAACTATATCTAAGCACACTGCATGCTCTAAAATGGACATCTATGTCTAGTCTGAGTCTCTGAGCAAATCTATGAGGAAAATGTCAGAACATAAACAATACATTCATAGTTAAGGATAACATACTGTGCTTATAAGGGCCAGTCCATCTTCAAGTATGGTGAGATCTTCAGATCCATATTCTGATTAAGCACATGAGAAAGCACATTTATATTTTCATTTATTAGCATAGCTACCATGATAACAGCTCTGTTGGTGTTAACCACAGAACATGTTTGATTAAAAACAACTGGCACTTTCCTGAGACGGAAACCTGCTTGATGATGATGTTCACATTACAAGCCCATCAAATTTTTTGCTCAAATCCAATCTCTCTGACATGAGGGTTCACACTCGTTTAGGCAAGTGATTCAAGTCAATCACTAATGTGAAAAAAAACAGCATCCTGAAATGACCTGCATGTGCACATCCTACTCAGTAACGTCACACGAATGAATCACGTGCATCAGCAAAACAACGTGCAGAACGAGCTTCGCTGAAGATCATGAACTCTGATCAGCTCTCAGCTGTATTATTTGTGCGAGACAAAGGCAAAACAGGGCGAGTTGTGTTGCCTTTCCACCATTTACAGGCTTTAACTGTTTGGCGCTGCTGCCAGAGTAACTGAATGATGGCACAGGCAACGTGGAAAAAGAGCACGAGTTCACAATAAGGCTGCACGGCCACAAATCGGATACGTATACGATCTAGGACCACATATGAAAGGTCGGATTGTCACATGGAAAGGCGTCCACACAGCCCCAAAAACAATAGATCCGAGTCACATTCAAGCAAAAAAAATCCACCTGTGTGCCACCTGAACCTGGTGATGTGAACGTAGCCATTGCGAAGTTTAGAAGCAAAGATATGCTCACGACTGCAATATAATAAACCTTAGTTAAACCAACCTACATTTACAAAACATTTTATTAATCATTAAATGAGATGGCCATGCCATATTGAACCATGCCGGTTCAATAACAGAATGCAATAACTACTGATAGCAAGTCCAGTTTGTTTTCCATGTTGTCAGAAGCAGCCACTAATTTGAGCAGCCTTTCTTTATTTTCAGGATCATATGCAATGCGTCATATCAATTCACAATATAAAACGCATGGTTTACCATTATTACGTTGACAGCAAATAAACCGGCACATCCAAGTATGTGACAGCAGCGTATCAGAAATATGTTAAGGGAAACGAGTACTCGGACACATTTGCTTGCTATTTACACTTCCAGTGCATATATACACATCAAATTTACACATAACATATGAACTAAAAAAGTAAGCATTCATCAGCATAAAAAGGAATTAAGACATTATATACATTTGTTACATAAAATTAAGTTCCAGATATCATTTCAACAAATAAATGATACAAAGATGTTTCCATTTGTTGAGAAGACAACAAGCAGCAATCATGGTGAAGGTGAAGGAGCTTTTCCAGGAACACATTAATAAACACTCGAACTCAAATTTTGATAATATAGTGGAAAGTTCATGGTACCACAATTAATTGCCCCCCAGACATATACACCATGCAAGACTTCATGACGTGCTCTCAGACTAATGATAAAGAAGGTAACAGAGAAGCCGGGAGTCACTTGAAGAGTTGCAGGCCGACCTGAAACCAGCAGGATCAACCGTTACCTAAGCAAGGAACTGCAGAGCAATCATCTCTGCTCCCCAAAGCTACTCTGCAGAGATGCATTTAAGACAAATCAGAACTTACTAACACACTCTGGTCAGACGAAACAAAAATGGCACTCTTTGGTGTTTGCAGAAAGAGGGATTACATGCATGATCCCAAGAACACCATCCCTACTGTGAAGTATGAGGGTGGGAGCATCATGATATAATGCTTCTCCTTCTCCACTACACATCTATGGAAGAAACATGAATGGAGTGATGGTACCAGGACATGGACTGGTTTCTAAAAAGATAGTGGAGGTGCCTACATGCCTAGCCCATTGCAAACCTGAATCCCATTGGAAATTTCTGGTGTGCTTTAAAATGGCGATCAGAGACCTCATCAACTTCACTAATTCAAGATGGTTTGCCAAGAAGGACAGAATGAAATTCAACCACGATGCTGCAAAAAGCTCATTTCTTCTTACCACAGATGTCTTGAAGCGGTAATGGCCAACAAACATTTTTGGAACCAAGTGCTAAATGTTAAGTTATTAATACTTTCTTTCTGTATCAACTTCTAAAAATTTCAAATATCTTCTGTTCATGCTTTCAAAATATTCATATTTTGCTCAAGTACAAAGTAAAACGTATTTAAAAAGGTGTAAATCTGAAGTGGACATATGCACAGGAAGCCTATTAAATAACAAAAACTTGTTTCTCCTCACTAGATGTGTGGTGGTTTGCTGGGTAACTCAAAGTCTGCACAACCTAACCGAAGACCTGGATGCAGCTTAAGAGAAGGGTTAAGAGAAGATTTGTGGGTGTATTTATGAAACAAAAATTGGGTGACTATTGCCTTTTAATGGGAACATTCCCTTTAAATACCATGAAATCCTTCAGAGGACTTTTACATTTACAATATTTGGCTGCCACTCTTATCCAGATCGACTTACAACT